>NC_089595.1:100488140-100794806 GCF_019320115.1 Miscanthus floridulus
CTTCATCGTTCTGATGATCCTTCGGTTTACGTCACGAGGGATGGCACACGCATGGCCAACCGTCTCCATGGTGTTTGATCTCATGCTCGAGCTCCACACGCTCTTGCTCTAGCTAGAGTCACGCATCCTCGATCTCCTTGTGTTGTGCCCTCAGCTGCTCCAACCCGCAGGCAAGATGGGGCCCCTGCATCTCCCTCGACATCATCGTTTGGGTCATTTGTAGGAGTAGCCCCTCTCTCATGGACGCTTTCGACATGCCCCTTGGGGGTGCCCTACCATGAAGCATTCTCGCGAGGGGTGATGGCTTTCGCTACTGGAGGTCAGAGTCAGAGATTATCTCTGAATCTCCTGCGAGAAGGTCATGAAAAGATTCTACGACATAGTCCATCATACCCACGAATTCATCGTCCCGTGGGGGGATGGGTTGCGTGCACTACGCCGTGAGGTGACCAATGGTCCTTGCGGCATTGTGCAGACCGACCGAAACACTGTCGGGGTGCTCTGAGGAGGTATTCTAGGGAGAGCAGTTCCCCCTCTGGCGAGCTGTGTTATGATGTTGGTGAACAAGAAGGTGAGGCAATGCAGGTCCTCCTAGGACGGTCAGGTTCCTAGGAAAGCGTCGACATGGTGCTCCAGCCTCCAGTATTCGAAGCCGAGGAGCTAGTCGCTCCTGGGGGCATGGGCCTCCGGGGCGTACAACTATAGCTCCTCGAGGGCCTTGACGGTTGCATCGAGGCCAGTGGAGCGAAGAAGTTGGACGGGGGTGGGAGCCCGCGCTAGTTCTTCCTCCGCGGTGACGAAGAATCTAGGCTCCCGAAGCGCACGTGCATGCCCGGGACCCAGCTGACGCTGTGGCTAGCCATCCGTGGCCTATTGTGGATGACGAGACGTGCAAAAGGCCTCTACCTAACGCACCAACTATCGGTGTTTCGAACCGCCAACTAGTAAATTTATGTTTGCGTGTCTGGCCCAGATGGTGTGCTCGGAAGACACAAGGGTTTATGTTGGTTCGGGCGGAATGTCCCTATGTCTAGTTTGAGACTGCTCGTGTTACTGGCACTTGTTTGCAGTAGAAGTTTCAAAAGGGCGAGAGAGGGAGAAGGTCCCAAGTCTCTGATGGAAGCATCGAATGGAGTTGAGTCTAATTGAACTCAGTTCCTTTTAGCGTTGAGCCATCTCCTTCGTGGGGCGTCCTGCTCCCCCTTTTATAGTTAAAGAGGAAGGCACAGATTACACGAGAGATAGAGAGAAAAAGCAAGGAGGAAGAAGGCCTCCGGGGTCACGGCGCCCTTCATCTCCTTTACACGGGTCCCATCGGTCCTATAGATGATGACGGGGGTGGTTCCACATCGTAACCCTGTTCATCACTGGCGCTATACATGGGCGTCGTCAGCCAGTCGTGGCACTCCATTCCGTTCCGTTAGGTGGCATGGTTAGCAATAAAGATGGCAATGGGACCCGCGACCTGATACCCGACGGGTATTTACTCCATTAGGGTCTAAATATGGACTAAACACACTACCCACGGGTATGTAAATGGACCAAACCCTTCACCCATCGGGTATGCAGGTATGGGTATGATCCAGCAATCCCCGTACCCGTTTACCCATGGGTGAAAAATACCCAGCCCAAAACTAAATAATCCCACCAGCCCATGTAAACCCTAGGTTCACCCGCTGATGCCACTTGGCGACTTGGCCGCTGGAGCCCTCGATCGCTCGAGGGAGGCTCGACACCTGGCCTTTCCGCCGTCGAAAAAATAGGCGCGTGAGTAAAGCGCGTCGTTACCCCTCGTCTCGGCGCTGGCAGCCTGGCACCGCAATCACCACTCGCAAAAAAAAAAGCCACCGCCACCGAAAAAAACTACGCCGCCCGCCCGCCCCTCGTGACCCCGTCTTGGCGTCTCGCGTATTCGCATCACATCGAAGCAGCAGGAACTCACCACGCGATGTCGGCGACGGAGCAACTCGAGCAAGAACGGTGATTGCCCTGTTCCCCTTCCCCTAATCCCCTTCATATCATATTCTTTGCACTTGCAAGCGCAGCACTGCAGAGGTGCTCGGCCCTCCGCGCTCCGCGCCGCGCTCCTTTGCCTCTTTCCCCGCACTAACCAACTCCTTCACTCCAGCGTCAAGGGATTTTGTGGAGGTCCTGGAGGATGGTGACCACCTAAAGCCACCAAATCCTGAGCTCGTCGACGTCGTGAACACTCTGAAGCTGCAAGATTTGAAGGTCCAAGTTGAAGTCGCCATCGGCGCTCCTGCAGCGGATCCGAAGAACAGCGCCAGCGTCGCCAGTACTCTTGCATCCAAGCCCAAGAACGGGAACGACGCCGCTCATACATCCAAGTCCAAGAACACCACCACCAAGGAGAAGAAAAGGACCGGAGTTACTGCGGCCGTGGAGAAGACGAAGCAAAAGGACGGCCGGACCCCTCTTTCTCTAGCTTCATCTCAGGAAGGTGTTGCTGCTCCTTCCAGCCGCCGCTCCTCTGCTACAAGCCACAAATTCGGGTGGAGGTGGTGTAGTAACTAATACTCGGCCTCCTGGTACTAGCCGTAAGTTGCTGCAGCCATTGATGTAAGTAAACCCAAGAACAATAGTGCTAGTGCAGATTGTATTTATTCTGACTATATGCTTCTTCTAGTTTAAATGAACCAAAGCATATCCTGCCATGTCTGTCAAACCCACCATATCACCATGTCTTTACTTTTAGGTTTTGTTTATTGGCATGCCTAAATTTTTTATTTCATCTTGACATACAAAATATTTTACTATGGACATCATGACGATGCATGCATATAGGCAATATAGCATTGCATTCAGTTAGTATACTGCTAAAATAACTTTATTTTTTCCTATTTTTAGTGACATAGCTATCCTAGCTCCTCAGTTGTACTGTCGTGTTGTGCAATTACCAATTTCCCTATTGCCATATGTAAGCAGTTCAAATAGAACAAATTGACAGATTTTGCTTGTTTCCCATGTCCTGCCATATTTATTATGTTTGATATTTTTTATAGCATATATATTTTTTATTAACATTCATTCTTAATATGTCATACAGATTGAAAAAAATGAGTACTAGCCGTGATAGCTAGGGTGGACCGGCCGACTGTTGAATTGTTGATTTTCATGTGCGTGAATAAATTATTGGTGGGTACGGGGACCCGCCGGGTATGATTTACCCGGCCGGATATGGGTCTGGGGAAAATTCCCCACCCATGGTGGGTACGGGTATTCTAGGGGTACCAAATTTTTATGGCGGGGATGGGTCTGGGGTGGCCATACCTGATAGGGATTTACCCATTGCCATCCTTAGTAGCAGATACCCCCGTCGGAAGTCATACGGGGATTAGGTAGCTTAGCACCGGCACGCCCGACGCTGTTGGTGACATGAGTCCTCAGGTATGGCCCGTCGTGACCGCGGGTCACATCAAGACACGCCTATTCCCTTTCTGGTGTCAGAAGTTTGACCCTGGGTTCGTACTCTTAGACCCGTAGTGGTTGGAGGCGGTACGGACCCCCGTCAGGCGAGACAGAATCCCCTTCGAGGGGTCTAGCAAGGCGAAGTCCGCGCCCGAGGGGTTAGACGAGACGGAGCCCGCACCCTCGAGATCAGAAGTGACGGAGCCCGTGTCGGAGGGGTCTGGCGAGACGAAGTCCACGCCCGAGGGCCCGTGGCCGAGGGGTCTGGCGATACAGAGCCCGCGCCCTCGGGGTCGGGCGACACAGGGCCCGCACACTCGGGGTCGAGCGACACGGAGTCTGCACCCTTAGGGTCATACGGGACGGAGCCCGTACCTTCGGGGTCGGGCGGGACCAAAATACGCTCTTGACCATCCGGTCGAGTTAGCGTTCACGGCCATCAGCTTTCTTCTTTCAGGTATCTCTAATACTGATACCCGATAGGTCTACCGTGATGTTCATGAGCTAACGTCTTTGGTACAACTCTGCTTCACTTGTCGTGTTGTTTTTTTTTTTTGGCTTAGCTGGTGGTCGGTGGTGCAGCTCCATTGGTTGATCTGAAGCATGTTATAGAAAAGTGTCTGGTAGACCTTATTCAGGTGGAATTTCCTCCTGGGGCGACCCTTAAAAAATAGCTTCTTCTATTTATCGAAAACCGTAAAAATGTCAATAACATCCTTCAATTTTTATTTTTATTTCTTTATTTTTTCTCATTTTTCCCCGGTTGTTTTTTTTTATTCCTAGAATCCGATCCTTTGGTATACTCCCCAGAGTAGTATCCGGCGATTTTTGTTATGCCGGTTTTTTTGTTTTTTTTTATCGGAGATATTGGAGATCTTGTTGTTGTAGCGTTAGACAGTCCGATTTTTTTTGGTTTTTTTTCCGGTCGTTTTTTCCATTCTGGCGTTAGGCTGTCCGTTTTTTTCCGGATTGTTTTTTCCGTTTCTTTAACCCGGTCCGATCAGTTTTTTTTTTTTTCCCGGGAACTTTTGGTTATGCGGTCGGATGATTCCGGTGGGAGAGGCGATCAGGGCGGGGGCGCAGATTGTTTTTTCCGTTTCTTTGGCCCGTTCGCATGACAAAAAAAATAAACTGAAATACTCTTCTTGATTTGTTGCGAGAGAAAAATACCATTTTAATTAAAAAAACAGGCTGAAAAATACGGATTATAAGAGAAATGAACAAAACCTTTAACCCGGTCGGATCAGTTTTTTTTTGCGGAAACTTTTGGTTCTGCGGTTGGACGATTCCTGTGGGAGAGGCGATCAGGGCGGGGCGCAGACGATACTTTAGTTATTTTTTAGATAAAAAAATAAACTAGATTAATGTCCGTACGTTGCATGAAAAAATAATAATGGTTAGATAATTTAGTTGAACGTAAAGGTGCAACTAAATTACTCACATATGGTCCCTTATACTAACCGGCTCGTAAATGTTTTTTAAGCACTCAACGGCTATTCAGAGAAACAAACATAACATTTCTAATCCATTTGAATTTAAAAAGGTGAGGACACACACTAACGTGCGAGGGCTTCATGAATTAGATTTTGAAGGGACCGATAGTCTCTACCCCTAATATATGGGATAGTATGTAAGTTAGTAGAGCTAACTATCATTTGAGTTTGATTAATTAATGAGTTAAATGCACCAGAGGTTCATTAACTTGTGAGGCGGTTTCAGTTGGGTCCATCAACTTGCAAAGTGGCTTTTTTGGGTACATAAACTTTGTATACCGTATCACTTAGGTCCACGTCCCTCCACGTGGGCTTCTCATACTGACGTGACCTCTTGACATGTTCATCTGAAACAGCTCTTGGCAATGTATTTTATCAAACAGCTTGTGGGCGAGCACCATTGCCCCGGCGCCGAACATCGAATGCACACCGGATCACCGCGCCTGCGAGCAGGGCGCTGGCCATGACGGCGCCGGGCGAGGCTAGTGCAGCGGTGCGCTCGAGACCCGCACCGTCGGTTTGCTGCTGGTCAGCCGCCCACACCGCCGAGTCTGAGCCGGAGCTTGCGACGTCGGCGGCGGCGTCCAGGGACGCTGCGTTGGCGAGCCTGCGGAGGTCTGACGGCGCGACGCGGCCCGACGTGAGCATCACGCCCACAGGCCTCGTGGACGGGAGGAAGCGCATGGAGTGGCCGAACACGTGGCCGGCGCCGCCCTTCGTCCCCGATGGCTTCCCGATCTTCCCGGCCTCCGCGTCTGCGTCGGCGAAGCACGGGAGCTCGGTGCAGCTGCGCTGTCGGGAGAGAGCCCGTGGCGCGTCATCTTTGATGAGGTGGTCCGCGAGCGTGGCCACGGACGTGGACGACGGCGGTGGTGGCGTAGAGGACAAGGGAGATGGCGGTGCAGGCGGGGCCTTGCTCTTGCCACTCTTGTTGCCGGTGGAGGAGGATGGCCAGAGCGTGCGAGCAATCGAGACGGCGACGGGGGATATTGTTGTGGCTAGTTCGGCAGCTCCGTGCCGGAGGCAGACGTCAACCGCTTCGATGACGACATGGCCGCGCGACGCGATGGCCAAGCCAGCTAGCGGTCGAGTGGGAGGCCGGCTGGCGTCCGAGGCGAACGAGTCAGCTGCGTTTACAAGGCGCTATCCACGAAAATGAAGAAGTGGCGTCCTTGATGGCTCGACGAGATGACGACGCTTGGAGCTCTGTACGCGGAGACGTCGACCGAGCTCCGAAGGGAGCCGCCTGGTCAGTGCGTTCCCGGCGAGGTGCAGGAACCGCAGCGAGCGGAGCTGCCCGATCTCGGCCAAGACGCTCCCGTTGAAGAAGCTGCCGCCGAGGTTGAGCCGCTGGAGTCGACGCAGCTCGCCGAGGCCGCGCGGCAGCAGGCCGACGAACCAGTTGCTGTAGGCATCGAGCATGGCAGGCGCGCCGCCGAGCGCCACGACGCCATCGGGGAACGTGCCGTTGAAGAAGTTGTGGCTGACGTCGAGCGACTCCAGCCTCCGCAGCTGGAACACCGCCGCGCCCGGGAACTCCCCCGCGAACGCGTTCCCGCATAGGTTGAGCGATGCCTCTGTGTCCACGACAGCAGCTCGCCCGCGCCCACAGCGGCGGCGACGACACCTCCTCGCACGCCCGCAGTGGCGGCTTGCCCGCGCACCTGTGGGGCCGCGGCGCACCTGCTCGTGCACCCACGGTGACGGCATCGGCTTCTGCTCCCGCGCCTTGCTCGTCGCCGTGGACCTCGCCCGGTCCTAGTCCCCGCGGCGCCCGACGCTGGCGCTCGACGTCTTCGCGGAGTGCATCACGCCCAACTACTATGCGGGCATCGACACGGCCACTGTCTCTTCCGCTGTGGCGGCTCGGCCGTGCTGCTCACCACCGACCCGGCGCTCCGTGAGCGCGCCAAGATGGAGCTCCGCGTCGTGGAGCGCACCACCATCGCCGCCGCCGACGACGTGCACTCGGCCATCGTGCAGCTGCGTCTGGGAGGTCACCGGCGACATGGCCGACAAGGGCGCCTGGGCCGACTGCATCGACAGCTACCCGCCAGAGAGCGACGAGCAGGTGGCGAGGCTAGCCGGGATGGCTGAGTCGAAGCAGGTGGCGACACGTCGACGCGGACAAGCCGCCCGCTCGCGCCCAGTGACTCCGGCAGCCGTCCGGTGAGCGAGTTGTTCCAGAGCTGCAGCACCTCGAGGCTCGGCAGCGCCCTATCGTCAGCGGCTGCACGACAAAGACAGGGAGGGGAACAACAACATCAACGGTGGGCGCCGCAGAGGACGACCTGCTTGTGCGCCTGTGTGGCCGCGGCAGCAGCTCGCCCGTGCCCACAGCGGCGGCGACGGCACCTCCTCGCACACCCGCAGTGGCGGCTCGCGGGGCTGCGGCTAGCCTGTTTTCGCGCCCGTGTGGCAGGGCGGCGGCACCTGCATGCTTCATTGAGTCTAGTCATCAGAAGCCAACATGGAGAGATATGGATCTAAGTGATACGGCGTATAAAGTTTATAGACAAAAAAACCACTTTGAAAGTTGATGGACTTAACTGAAACATCATCATAAGTTAATGGATCCCTGGTACATTTAAGTCTTAATTAATCAACAATGCATCTATGCAGTTCGTATTCTGAACACTGCCGTGGAGGAATTTATGGATGTACAAGTAACTACAAGTTAGTTAACCAAGGTATTGGAAAAAGAAAAGGAAAGGGAACTTGATCGAGTTCCTCCTCAAGTTGTTTTGCGTTCCTCCTCAAGTTGTTATGCGATGATGCTCGATCCGCTCCTCGACGTCTCGGTGTGCTCCGGCGGCGCTCGGCGTGCCAAGGCCGAGTTCCTGTCCAGATGATGCTCGTCGTGCTCCTCAACATCATGGCACGCTCCAGCGGCGCTTAGCGTGCCAAGGCCGTGGAGGTGGGTGCTGCCTGCGTGCTCGTGGAGCTCCTTCGCGATGCTGTTAGCTGCGTCACCAAGCGCTGGCTCCTCCTGCTCAAGCGCCAGTGCAAGTACCCGGAGGGCTAGTTCGTCTTTACGTAGCACACGCTGGCGGTGTCGGCCGTGTCGTGGTCCCGGTTTTTAGATGTAGAGAGCCGAGTTGGAGACGTGGGCGGTGGCTGAAGGATTTCGTCCCGACACGGACTCAGCTTCTGTTTCGATGTCGCCATGGCCTCTTCCATCTTGCAGCATTTCCATGAGCCTTCGGATCCGCGTGGAAGGAGGCACGCCCGCAACGCATAGCGCCACCACGCTCGGACCCTCGCTGTCCCCCGTGCCGGATCTCGTCCCGACGTGGACTCTGCTTCCGTTTCGCTGTCGCCATGGCCTCTTCCATCTTGTAGCATTCCTGATAGAGCTGGAGTACCCGATCTTTCGGTGAGTGGAGGATAACTACGATTTGGTGGGTGTCGACCCTCGCGATCCGACTACGACGAACAAGTCCGTGGCGCCTTAGCAATCGCTGAACCAACTCCTGATGGTTATTGACCTTGCTGGTGCGAGATCAACCTGATCACGAAGATCAATTCCTGCAGGCAATCGAAGAACAAGCAAGAATTTGAGGCGAGCAACCCTAAATATTACTCGAAGGTGGGGTTCTGAATTACACGAAGACAAAGCTTCGGAAGTAGCAATGGCTAACATAAGCAAAACAAAACCCAAGCCAAAGAGGGGGCGCAGCCCTTGGCTAAATAGGGGGAGGAGGGAGGAAGGAGGACGCCCAGCCTGCCCACAAGGCAGGGAATAGGCACCCAAACAGCCACACACCATCTCCTTGATTCCCTTTCCTGATTTAGATAGTGCAGCACCTTCCTGGTTATTTCTTGACAAAACTAAAAACACATAGGTGGCGCAGCACCTAGACATTATTCTGGGCAGGTTCATCATGAGCATAGATGGCGCATGCACTTAGGAAACTTCTGGTCCTTCATTCTTCAAAATCATCACGAAGTTTAATTCACGTGCACGAGCTCGAGTGATGGGTCCTGGTGGCGCCTGTGCTAGTTCAGTTGGAGTAGCCATTCCCGTGTCGGTGTTGATGTCCTCATCATCCTCCCCTTCTTGAATCGAAGTCGTCCTCGACGGCATCTCCTCACCCTCACCCGCATATGGTTTCAAATCTGCAACATTAAAACTAGAGGAAACACCATAGTCTGCAGGCAGGTCAAGTATATAAGCATTATCATTGATTTTCTTTAACACCTTGAAGGGACCAGCAGCACGGGGCATCAGCTTAGACCTGCGCAAACTAGGAAAGCGATCCTTGCGCAAATGCAACCAAACCAAGTCACCAGGTTCAAAAGTAACAAGTTTACGTCCTTTACTACCAACAGCCTGATTTTTAGCATTAGTGTGCGCAATGTTCTGCTGTGTTTGCTCATGGATGTCCAACATTTGTTGAACACGTGCAATAGCATCGACATGTGGGGCATCCAAAGGGTTAAAGGACAGCAAGTCAATTGGCGCCCGTGGAATGTAACCATAGACAACCTGAAAAGGGCACATTTTCGTGGAGGAATGTGTAGCACGATTGTAAGCAAACTCGACATGGGGCAAACAATCCTCCCAAAGTTTCAGATTCTTGTCTAACACAGCCCTAAGCATGGTAGATAAGGTTCTGTTCACAACCTCAGTTTGCCCATCTGTTTGTGGGTGACAAGTGGTGCTGAAAAGCAATTTAGTTCCTAGTTTATTCCAAAGAGATCTCCAAAAATGACTTAGGAACTTAGCATCGCGATCTGAGACTATTGTATTTGGAACACCATGTAAACGAATAATCTCGCGAAAGAACAACTCAGCAACGCTGCTAGCATCATCAGTTTTATGACATGGTATGAAGTGAGCCATTTTAGAGAATCGATCAACAACCACAAAGATACTATCTCTCCCCTTCTTAGTTCGAGGTAAGCCCAAAACAAAATCCATAGAAATATCTAGCCAAGGAGAAGTAGGGATAGGTAACGGCATATACAAACCGTGGTTGTTCAGGTGTGACTTAGCTTTCTGGCACGTGGTGCAGCGTGCAACAAAACGCTCCACGTCGCGGCGCATCTGGGGCCAAAAGAAGTGCGCGGCCAAAATCTCCTGTGTCTTGTAAACGCCAAAGTGTCCCATGAGGCCGCCACCATGCGCTTCCTGCAACAGCAAAAGACGAACCGAGCTTGCGGGAATACATAGCTTGTTAGCGCGGAACAAAAACCCATCGGTTACATGGAATTTACCCCATGGTTTACCATCCTTGCAATGCAGCATGATGTCCTTAAAGCCAGGATCATCGGCGTATTGTTCTTTCATAGTTTGTAAACCAAAAATTTTAAAGTCTAACTGGGACAGCATGGTGTATCTACGCGACAAAGCATCAGCAATAATGTTGTCTTTCCCATTCTTGTGTTTGATGATGTAAGGAAAAGACTCTATGAATTCGACCCACTTAGCATGCCGACGGTTCAGATTAGTTTGGCTACGAATATGTTTTAATGCCTCATGATCAGAATGAATTATAAACTCGCGAGGCCAAAGATAGTGCTGCCATGTTTGAAGTGTGCGAACCAATGCGAAAAGCTCCTTATCATAAGTGGAATAATTCAGACTAGCACCGCTTAATTTTTCGCTAAAGTAAGCAACTGGCTTGCCCGCTTGCAGCAAAACACCGCCTAACCCAATACCACTAGCATCGCATTCAAGTTCAAACATCTTATTGAAATCAGGTAGCTGTAGTAAGGGAGCATGTGTCAACTTATCTTTTAGAATGGTGAATGCCTCATCCTGTGCCACACCCCAGGAGAAAGGAACGCCCTTCTTGGTGAGCTCATGCAACGGGGCGGCAATGGAGCTGAAGTCACGCACGAACCGTTGGTAGAAACCTGCAAGCCCAAGAAAACTCCGAATCTGCGTAACTGTCGTTGGCGTGGGCCAGCTCTGGATGGCGTCAATCTTGCTGCTGTCCACCTCAATGCCCTGCGGAGTAACAACATAGCCAAGAAACGAAACACGTTGTGTGCAGAAGTCGCACTTGTCCAAGTTACCAAACAAGCGGGCAGCGCGCAAAGCATCAAAAATAGCATGCAAATGTTCCAAATGCTCTTCCCTAGACTTGCTGTAAATCAGAATATCATCAAAATAAACAACCACAAACAAGCCTATGAAAGGCCTCAAAACTTCATTCATTAAGCGCATAAATGTGCTGGGAGCATTAGTCAATCCAAACGGCATAACTAACCATTCATATAAGCCAAATTTTGTTTTAAAAGCCGTCTTCCATTCGTCCCCAAGTTTCATTCTAATCTGATGGTACCCGCTACGCAAATCTACCTTGGAGAATATAACAGCACCGCTAAGCTCGTCAAGCATATCATCAAGGCGAGGTATAGGATAACGATAACGAATTGTGATATTGTTAATCGCTCGACAATCTACACACATGCGCCAGGTACCATCTTTCTTTGGGACAAGTAGCACAGGCACAGAGCAAGGGCTAAGAGACTCACGAATGTAGCCTTTATCAAGTAGTGCTTGGACTTGGCGCTGAATCTCCTTTGTCTCATCAGGATTGGTACGGTACGGGGCACGGTTTGGAAGCTGGGCGCCCGGGATGAGGTCGATCTGGTGCTCAATGCCACGAATGGGAGGAAGACCTGGTGGTAAGTCCTTCGGAAACACATCGGCAAAGTCCTGCAAAAGCTTAGTAACAGCAGGGGGTATATCCAAAGATGGTGCATCATCGAGTGAAACCAGCACATGAGAACATACAAGCGCATAGCAAGGCATATTATCAACATGTAGTTCATCAAAATCAGCACGCGTAGCAAGTAAAACAGGAGCATGTAGCTTAATTTCTTTAGACGTGGCTGGTTGTTGTTGGCATTGTTTTAATGCTTTAGTAGCCCTAGCAATGTCATCTTTCACAATCTGTTCAGGGGTCATTGGATGAAGAATAATTTTCTTGCCCTTAAACAGTAATGAATAATGATTTGTGCGACCATGATGTAAACAATCAGTATCATATTGCCACGGCCTACCAAGCAACAACGAACATGCCTCCATAGGAACAACATCGCAATCAGTATAATCAGAATAAGAACCCATGGAGAAGTGAACACGAACCGAGCGTGTTACCTTGAGTTTGCCACCCTGGTTGAGCCATTGAATGTGGTAGGGATGTGGATGTGGACGTGTTTGGAGAGACAACTTCTCCACCAGATCCGAACTTGCCAAATTGTTGCAACTACCGCCGTCAATGATGATGCGAATGGATCGTTCTAGCACAACACCTTTGGTGTGGAACAAAGTGTGGCGCTGGTTCTGCTTAGGCTGTGCAACTTGTGTACTGAGGACTCGCTGCACAACAAGACTCTCATACTTGTCGGCGTCAGTGGCAGCCACGTGTTCTTCCACATGTCCTGAAACATCAGCAGCAAGCATAGCATATATAGTTTCATCGGAATCACTAGCGGAAGAATACTCACCATCATCACGTATAATCAACGTACGCTTGTTGGGGCAGTCCCGTATCATATGCCCATAACCTTTGCAACGATGGCATTGAATGTCCTTTGTGCGGCTAGTGGAAGAGGAGGCGCTCTTATTAACTGAAGGGGGCGCTGGAGGTGGAGCTGCTGCCTTGTCACGTGACGTACTACTAGGTGTATAGGGCGTCGTAGGGGTTGAATGGGTCAAAGTAGTGCGACCTGCAAAAGAGTTAGAATGGGTCCTTGCTCGTCGTCCCTGCACTTCACGTTCAGCTTTGCAAGCAAATGCAAACAAAGTAGTAATATCATCGTAGTGCTTATAATCAAGAATATCCTGAATTTCATGGTTCAAACCACCACGAAATCGTGCCATCGCAGCATCATTAGTCTCAACTAAACCACAACGAATCATGCCGGTTTGCAACTCCTGATAATACTCTTCTACAGATTTGGTTCCTTGCTGAAAACGCTGCATTTTATTAAGCAAGTCTCGTGCATAATAGGAAGGAACAAATCGGTGTCGCATGACAGTTTTTAATTGCTCCCAAGTTGTGGGAATGTTATTAGGGTGTTTGCTGCGATGCTCACGCCACCAAATTGATGCGAAATCTGTAAACTCACTAGTAGCAGCCCTAACTTGATATTGTGCAGGAACATCATGACAATGAAATTTCTGATCTACCGCAAGTTCCCAATCAAGATACGCACCCGGATCATATTTGCCATTAAATGAAGGAATTGTGAACTTAATCTTAGTAAATGAGTCGTTTCGATTACGTACCACGCGCTCACCACGGCGGTTGCGGTGGCGCCCTCCTTGGCGGTCCTGGTCGTCGATCTCGGTATCACCACCATAATCAAAGTCCGCACGTTGATCAGCAAGTTGTTGTACCAACTCATCAAGGCGTGTAGTGAGCGTGGCAAGGCTGGTGGCGTGGGCAGCTTGTGCTTGCTGCATCTCCGCAAGCGTAGCATTTGTGGCCATTTGAGCGTCCTGAAATTGACCCACTTGCTCGTTGGCGATCCTAATCTCCTCTGCCAAGCCCTCCACATGCTCGTTCATCTTGCGATTAAAGTGGTGAATGATGCCTTTAGTGCGTGGGGAGTGAGGCATGGTGTCCTGATCAGCTGGCTCCCCTGACATTGTTAGTGGAAAAGCAACGAACACGAAAACAAGTATTTGTCCTAAAGCTAATAGGAAGTGGTGCTGATCAAGGCACTCAAACTAAAGCTGTTATCAAACTCTTACCCGTTCTTACCAAGCTCGCAGGGGTGACTTGCAACCAGCGGTACAACCTTCCAAAGATTGAATGGAGCGATTGCCAGAGGACACAGAGCTTGATCGCTGTAGAAAATTTGTGGAGCTATGGGAAGGCTTCAATTTGTAGCAAGGAGTAGCACAAGCATTCAGCAAAGGCAAAGTTGAATAATCACTCAAAGCTGGTGTTGTGCTGGTCCTAGGCTAGACCGTACTAGAGACGTGAGCCCACGCACAAAGATAGACACAGAATTGCAAGAACAAAGAGTAAAAGACAGCGAGTACACACCCTTGGCATCTCTTGTTTTTTTTTGTGTGCGGCTCTTTTTGCACCTTTTGCCTTTTGTTTTTTTTTTGGTGCGGCTCTTTTTTTTGTTTTATGCACCTCTGGCCTTTTTCAGTTTGATGACACTGCCAACACGTTGGACAACTCAAAAAGGAAAACAAAAGGAAATCAGGAACTCTTTCCTTTCGTGTAGCCACAGACTGCCTGATCTCGCATGATCTCCTGTGATACGCCCAAAATGAATCGCAAGGCAAGTGAGTATCCGTTGGAAAGGGCACGAAATATGCTTTCCAAATTGTACCTAAACTTCCCAAACGGACTACGGATGCAACAGCTAATGCCTGTGTCCTTGCCGAGATAAATCAAGACCCGAAATAAATTACTTTCCTTTTGTAGGTGGGAAATTGGCGTGCACAAGGGGGTCTATAACGTGGGAAAGATTACAGGAGCATGGAGGACAAAGGAAAAGGAGGATCAAGTGCAAAGATGTGAACTAATACGTGACAGGAACTCAAAACTCTAATGGACTAGACGCCAAGACCAGCAACACGACACAGCGATGCAACCAAAAACTCAACAAAGCAATAAACTGAATGAAAGATGCAAAGGCTCAAAAGGTCTTGGACAGTGGTTCTAACCTGAAACGTTTTTTGTTGGCTTTTCTGGTGGATGATAGGACGATGAACAAAACTACAAATAAAGGGATAGATCTCACCGAGCAACCTGAAATTTGATACCACTTGATAGAGCTGGAGTACCCGATCTTTCGGTGAGTGGAGGATAACTACGATTTGGTGGATGTCGACCCTCGCGATCCGACTACGACGAACAAGTCCGTGGCGCCTTAGCAATCGCTGAACCAACTCCCGATGGTTATTGACCTTGCTGGTGCGAGATCAACCTGATCACGAAGATCAATTCCTGCAGGCAATCGAAGAACAAGCAAGAATTTGAGGCGAGCAACCCTAAATATTACTCGAAGGTGGGGTTCTGAATTACACGAAGACAAAGCTTCGGAAGTAGCAATGGCTAACATAAGCAAAACAAAACCCAAGCCAAAGAGGGGGCGCAGCCCTTGGCTAAATAGGGGGAGGAGGGAGGAAGGAGGACGCCCAGCCTGCCCACAAGGCAGGGAATAGGCACCCAAACAGCCACACATCATCTCCTTGATTCCCTTTCCTGATTTAGATGGTGCAGCACCTTCCTGGTTATTTCTTGACAAAACTAAAAACACATAGGTGGTGCAGCACCTAGACATTATTCTGTGCAGGTTCATCATGAGCATAGATGGCGCATGCACTTAGGAAACTTCTGGTCCTTCATTCTTCAAAATCATCACGAAGTTTAATTCACGTGCACGAGCTCGAGTGATGGGTCCTGGTGACGCCTATGCTAGTTCAGTTGGAGTAGCCATTCCCGTGTCGGTGTTGATGTCCTCGTCAATTCCCCGTAGGCCTTCGGATCCGCGTGGAAGGACGCCCGCAACGCACAGCGCCACCACGCTTGGACCCTCGCTGTCCCTCGTGCCTGGCCTGCATGATGTGGACTCCGAACGACGCAAACTCCGCGGGAGCGTGGCCACGCGCTGAAGCGGGGCGACGGATACAGAATTGCCTTTCCTTTTTCCATATGCAAGTGCTCGTACGTATACGTGCTGCAACCGGCCAGAAGACGTAGAGAATTACCTTTCCAATATGCTAGTGCGTACGTATTTATGTATTATTCCTTTCAAATATGCAAGTGCATACTTATTCTCACCGGCTCGTGTTTGAGCTATCTCTAAAAGTACCCAATATTTTTATTCTAAAAACACGAAGTTTTACAACTCTAAAAAAGTACAGAGACGAATAAAGAATGACATCTCCAAAAGTTTCCAATATTTTTATCTAAAAAAATTTTGTACGGCACTTTTTTCCGCGAACTGGTCATAGATTTATGATGTTTTGTACGAGGAACCCTGAATTTGTTTCTATACCTGTTTAAACCCTTCCATAAGATCTTTTTTTCTTGCGCTTTTGTTACCTGGAACCCTATCATTTTTCCTTTTTGTAACACCCTAAATTTGCATTTTCTAAACATAGCCAAATTGATTTATTTAAGCAATTTTGGTGAGCATTGAAATATAGGAAATAAATAATTTTTGTGAAAACTAAAATCAAATATAAGGTTAGCTACAAGTGATGCATACATGCTGTTGCATATTTATTTTGAGATGAATGGTTTTGATTCGAATTCCAAATGAGTTCAAAATCTAATTGAAATTTGTATTTAAAATGCTTTTGGAAAATTTGTTTGGAAAAAGAAAAAAAAAAGGAAAAATTCCTCTTTCCCTCTCTTCCTGGACTTTCGGCCCCTTGGCCATTTTTTTCCCCGCGGCCCAGCACCGCAGCCCAGCACCGCAGCCGCGCCAGCCCAGTCGCGCGCCTCGGCCGTTCGGCCCAGCAAGCCCCGCCGGCCCACTCGGCCGCCAACCGTTGCCGCGCGCCTGCGCCCGCGCCCAGCCGCTGACGACCGGCCCCCGCCTGTCAGCTCCCCCACCTTCCTCCCGCAACCGCCGTCCCGGTCACGCCGCGGCCGCAACCGCGCCCACGTCGCGCGTCGTGGGAGTCCTCCCGTTGCCTCGGCCTCGTTAAAAGGCAGCCGAGCCCCCCCCCTTGCGCGCCCCTGCTGCTCCGCTCCGTTTTCGCCTCGTCCCGGCCGAGACTGCCGCACGGAGGAGCCCCGCCGATCTCCGACCTCGCCGTCCGCGTCGCCGTCGTCCCCGAGCCGTCCCCACCTCTGTTTCTCGCCCGTGGTGAGCTCGCCGTGGCCCCCTCTCTCTCCCCATGCGATTCATTTTGCGTTTCGTGATTTGTATCGCCCAATCCGCGAGCGCCGTGAGCTCTTGGCCGTCGGCCATGGCGGCCGCCGCTCCAACCTTCTCCTCCGGCCGTCGTGATGGCCTGGGCGAGTTCCCCTCCTCCCCAGCTTTCTCCCGGTGCCTCCGGATTTCCGAACCGTGGCCCCTAGCCCCGGAACCGCGCGCGCCGGTGAGCTTCACGCCGCCGGCCATGGAGTTGCCGCCGGCGTCACTGTTCCGGCCGGCCACTCTTTTCTTCTCTCTCCCCCAGTTCGTTTCCAGCCGTCCGTTCTCAGATCAACGATCGAGATTGGAAGATACCTCTTCGGGGGTCATTTTGCTTAAGAGACCCTGTAGTTTTCTAAGTTTTAACCCGCGGTCCAAAGCGTAGTTCACCGAATGCGTATTCTCGTGTGGAAAACGTAAACTTCACGTCTTAAGTTAAAAATATGTTTTCAGTATTTACAGAATTGCCATTTGAACTGTTTCGCTTATAAAATTGTCGTTTTAGCTCCGAATTGATCCATTCAAATCGCGTTAGCTTCGTAATTCCATAACCTACATGTTAGAACCACTGTTAGTCAAGTTTGGAACTTTTTAATTTCCTGGTTAGATTTAATTTAATATATTGCTATAGGAAATCCCGTTTAAATCATAACTTACGCATTTTAGCTCCGTTTTTCGTGAACTTCGCGTTGACGTGATCGTAGAGAAACGTAGATTAGTTTTACAAACATTTTATTTTGATTTCAATACTGTTGGTGTATTGTTCTAATGATAGGAGTGTTTGCTTTGCATGAATGCTTTTGGAATGTTGTATGTTGCCGTGTTGGTCGCGTTCAGACGGTGAGGAAAACGTTGGAGACCAAGAACTCTTCGACGACCAGCAGGACCAGCACGAGTTTGTGAACCAAGGCAAGTATAACATGGGCCTTCCTTGATGTCCTATTTCACTTTAAGCAATTACTCATTTGCATGTGTCTAAATTTGATACCCGTAAGGTCATCCTAGTGATTGTTATCCTGTTTCTTGTCTCCTATGGGTTAAATGCATATGGGTAGATTGCTAGTGCTCTAACTGAACATTGATATACTTATAGATGAATGATACTATGGAACAAAGTGAGTAACATGAATTATAACAACTGTTCCATAGGGCGGAAGAGCAAATGACCTTTGTTCATGTTGCTCCCGGCCCTCCATAAGGACTTATCTGTCGGCAAAAGCTGGGACTGACAGTGCAACCGGGAGAGTCATATGGCTCTGACTTTAGCTCAGTAATAGGATCTTTCCTAACTAGTTAGAGGTTACCTTTTTGGCGCAAATGGGGCTTGCCACTTTGGGTATAGGGCTGCCTCTGTTCCTATGAGTATAGCCGCGATGGATTTGTGCCATAGGAAAGGGGGGTCCCTACATCTGCCTGCCAAGGAAACCTAGCGGCCCTAACTTGTTAGGGAAACCTATGAAATGGCTTCATAGTGTACCCTGCCCGTTCACCTTGGAAGTGACATGGGAGTAATTAACCCGGGCATATGGGGATCACGACTCACGGTGAATGTGCACCACCTCTGCAGAGGGTACCAAACTGTTATAACAGTCGTGCTCACGGTTACGAGCAGCCCGGAAAACTCACAGAATAACTGGATGCTTGATGATGATTAATTAAGATGTTCTATGATGAAAGATGGTAAACCTGACCTTGATATATGTTCTTATGGGTTTAAATGGGAGCTTAAGCATAACTTGATAAGACTTGAGAATAAAAGTTTGACCTATTAAAAATGCTAACTGCAGTAAACCAGAGTCTATCCTTTTGAGCTTCATAACCCCATGTTAGCTTGCTAAGTACGGAATGTACTTACACTTGTTTATTTTCTTTACTTGGATAAAAATCCCGGATGGGTAACAGATGACAACGGGTATGAGGATTTCCCGGAGGATTATTGGCTTGTGGTCAACCAGTTGACCTTCCCTGTGATGATGGCCACGAGAGTTCATTCTATTTTTATTATTCTGCTGTGATGTATGAGACTAAGTTCTATTATAACTCTGATGTATGAGACACTGTGATGATACTATTGCAATTTGTCAGCTTGTGTGTGTGATTGATTTCTGGGCACACACGAGTTTTGTGCATTCAATTTTATCCTTAAAATTGGGTGTGACACTTTTCCTTTCCCACCCCTTCTACTTCTCTGACTTGGAGCGGGACGACAATGCGCAGGAGGGGGCGATGGGCGGGGCAAGGGACGATACCCCTACGTATTTTTTAGGTGCAGTAGATATAAAGAAATAAAATATATATATAAGTTGTAGATCTATATCTTCATACTAAAGAGGCAAAATTTCTTGCCATAATTTTTTCGTCCATCACCTAATCTCCTCCGGATTCACGCTTAGATCATCTGAGTGTGATTTCCGTGTCCAGGTCGCTTATGTCTAATTTATGCCCACTTCAGTTTCCATCAGGTCTTGATTTCTTTGTACATTTTGTTTCTACCTCATTCTTTTAATGCTCGCTTCAGTTTTCGTATCGATTCCGATTTTATTTTAGTTGCCTGGTTCAGATCAGTTTCTCTTAGGCTTTTTTATTGTGCACGTTCTTTGCTCCTGTGACTTTTTTTTTTGCTCCCGTGATTTTCTCATATAAATAAAATAAATAGTAAATATAATATTTTTGAACTTTTTTTTTACGATTACACAGTGCAACACAGACACTCACAACGCATGTGCATTCACCCCTATGAACGTATGCACGAAAATCCTACCCTTATAAGCATCTTCGAAAACTGAAGAGGCAAACGCTCGAGATTGACAAAGTCAGTTGAACCGTTGACTTTCCAATGAAATAAAATATTTATGTAGTTTTGATTAAAAAATATTTTTATTAAAACTTAGATCAGCCTATCGTCCAACTGTCGGTGTAGAAAATGACCAACACGTAAATACTTATAGTTTTATCGTACGTTGTGATCGGATGTGGCCTAGCACTCAATGACACAGGGTTTATACTGGTTTAGGCAACGTACCCTACGTCCAGTTTGAGTCAATCGGTGACTTTATTCCTGAGCCCAGGTGCTCGAAGTTTGCTGTGGAGTTACAAACGGAAGGGAGAAAAATGGGGTACAAGAGGTCCGGTTAGACTCTGGTCTGACCGGCCGAGAGTGATGGGAGCTCCGCTATGTGCTAAGTGTTCGAACGTTTGTTGTTCGTTGGGGTCCTTGGTCGTTCGGACCGTGTGTGTTGTGGACTGATTCTCTGGAATCCCCTGTTGGGAGAGAGTGCATCCCCTTTTATAGATGAAGGGGACGACTTTACAAACGAGAGAGAGAGAGAGTACGTATGCTACTAAGTCTTGTTGCCCATGCCGTCGGATACAAGATGATGGTAGACGTCCATAACACCGTTGTTGTCAGACGCATATGGGATGTTTTACCGTATTCACCATGTATGACGGCGCCCACAACACTATTGATGCCCAGAGGCATGTGGGAGAGCCTTACCGCGTTTGTTTGGTATGGGAGTTGATGGCGCCCACAACACTGTAGGGCAAATATCGGCGCCCACAACACTGCTTGGGTTCTGGCATGTCTGGAAGGTTGCAGGGCACCCTTCTGACATATCCTGTCAGTTACTGTCCTGCAGGTGTGCAGGGTACAGTCCTCGGTATTGCGGTTGACTTGGGTGCCCTGCCTTACTTGCTCCGTCTGTTTCCTGGTCTTTACCGAGCGGACGTCCCCGGTCGGTTGGTCCTAGTCGACTCTGACTGCGCCAGTCGGAGAAGAGCTGTACGCAGGGGTTCGGTGCATCCCCGGTCGGAGAGGCGGGTCGGAGTCGGAAGCGAGTGTTGTTCCTCCTTGGCCAGGCCTTTCGGTTGGAGAGGCGGACTGGAGTTGGAAGCGAGCGTTGTTCCTCCTTAGCGAGGCCTTCCGATCAGAGATTGAATCGTCCTTTTGGTCTGTCGTTAGGTTTCTTGGACTGGCCCAGGAGTTGCGCGTCGTTCGCAACGTCGTCTGCTGGGCCGAACCTTTGCTTGGAAGCTGGTCCATGAGAGACCCCGAGTTTATGAAATTTTGACCAGTTTGTTGTCTATTCCAATATAAATAAATATATATCTGCAATCTCCAATAAGGGCCAACACACGAAACAACGAGAGAGATGTTATGTCATAATCAACAACGGATAGATAAATTCTATGTCAGCAACTAACTCATCGCCAACATTAATTAGATACTAGAACCACATATATTTCTTATCATCAAAGAAAGTCATTAAACTTGATAGCTAACTGTAGCAACACATGAACAGAATAAAAATTAAATTTGTGATATATTTACATGTAAATATTTATGTGTTTTTCAATGGGAGAAAAAATTCACTAATGTTATATTGTAATTTGTTAGAAATTTAATACTCCCTTTGTTCCAAATTATAATTCGTTTGAATTTTTTGACCGCAAGTTTGACCACTCGTCTTTATTCAAAAAATTTGTGCAAACATAGTCAAATGTAAGTCATTCTTGAAGAACTTTTGTTAAAAAAGCAAGCCACAACAAAAGAAGTGATATTTTGCACAAATTTTTGAATAAGACGAGTGGTCAAACTTGAGGTAAAAAAGTTAAACGAATTATAATTTGAAACGGATTTAGTAGGATATTGTCATATTATTGACAACGTTAATTTATGCTATGGATGTCATGATTATTATAAAATAAACTATAGATTTTAAATTTTACATATATGGTAAAACATAAATATATATGTATTATTATATTCTCGTTGTTGTTTCTAAAAATACATTAGATAAATTTTCCTGTGTTATAATGCACGGGCATATTTGCCGATTAAAAGTAAAATCAGAAAAAGAAACTCCTTTAGGGACCAAACTGGAGACTAATCAATCAAGTAGCCACGCAAGACCTCAACGCTAGGCTTTGCACATGTTACTGTCTAAAACAACAACATTGCTTTTACTATATATCTAGACATAGTATATATTTAAATGTATAGGAAAGCTATGTAAAAAAAAATTAAAACATCTTGTAATTTGAAATTCAGATATCACGTGGCAACTGGCAACTGATGACCCGTGTCGACACTCCTGAAAATCTAATTGAAAGCCAGATAGATATTGGTAGGTTGGACGTATATGATGCATGATATGCATTTATTAAGGGCGTGATTGGTTGCGGAGCAAGCCTCGAGTCAGGATGGTTAGGTTGTGCATGACCAAAGAAGCCGGGTTGAACTCATGCAAGTAGTCGTGTTTGGTTGTCTTTGTTGTTGATTCAGTACGAGATGAGATCATGTTTGGTTGCATGCATGCATCAAAGTTTTGAGTGTCTGACACATGGGCCTCTGCACCATGCGTGAATCAAGCCGTCCTGCATGGAGAGGAAAGTGAAAATTGAGAAGACGGAGACGTGCGGAATGGAGGAGGACAGATGAACAAAAGGATGCAGGCGAAAGGTACGAGCAGGGGAACCAAATACGGCCGCAATGCAGCGAGTGATACCAGATGGGCCTTTGGATGGCGTGAGCGGGGCAACCAATCACACCCTAAGTGTATCATTTGCAGGGGAAGCACATACACAACCTAACCAACTCTGTTCCATACTTCTCTGTTCTCCTTTGGCACCAGGGCAACACACGATACGATATCTCCATGTCATGCGCGCTTTCACCTTAATGTTTAGACAAAACAACGTGTACCAGCTAACATGAGAGAGTGGTGCGTGCTACTGCTATCTGCTTTAGGCTTTAGCACTCGCATGCAGCATAATGCATTATTTGTCACGACATGTCACATCCAAACCCTCACTAAGGCAAAAGGCGTCCAGTAACAAACGCTCCAAAGGGCATAAAAAGCGAGCTCGGTGACACACTCGATCGGAGGAATCCCTGAAAGAGCATTTCGTGCCGTGCCGGCGTTCACGTGCCACGCTCGAGAGCGTGGCAAAAATCCCCGCGCGTACCCAGCCAACGCGGCGCGGGCAACTCGTCTCGACGTGTCGTGAAAGACGGCAGGCCAGACGTGCGCTTTTGCGTTCCGCAGTGCAGCGCTCCGATCCTCCGACCAATTAAGTGACCAACTGCCCACGGACACGACGTCGCTGGTTCAGACACGAGACACCAGACACCAGACACCAGGCCATGGCCACCAAGGAGATGTGACGGTCCGGCGGACGGACGGACGGTCGCGAGACGCCCTGCTTAAGCTGAAATTTGACTTATGCTAATATTTAGGTTAAAATGTTGTGAGAGAAAAACATCGTTTTTATGTCTGAAAAGTAATACTGAATTAGGTCAAGCGAACGGGGATTAAGTCCGGGGCTTGTCCTGCCCAAGCACGCAAGGAAGCTATTCTCTAGTTCAGCTAGTCCTAGCTAGCTAGCTAGCTTTGCCTACAAAGCAATCAAAAAGCGAGCGGGCGGCACCACCCGTCGTCGGTCGTGTGCCTATCCCTTCAAGCCAGGCTTCGCGCCGGGGATTGGAGCGGAGCCACCAGGGATCGCCCCTTTACAAGCACCCACACTCGCGCAACAGCCCCGAACCGTGCATCGCGATCGCGCCTCTTATATGCATTCGCTGCTGCCACGGACAGAAGCACAGCAGACAAGGTAGCTAGGAGCAGTCGCGCGCGAGAGCTGGTGGCATGGACCGTCGGGACTCCAAGGCGCCGGCGCCAGCGCTGCCGAAGGCGGCGGGCCCGCCGGCGGCCGTGAACGGTACTGCCGGCGCCGTCGGAGACGCGGCGGCGGCGGCGGCGCCGGGGGCCGACGCGACGTTCGACACCAACACGGTGATCCTGCTGGCGGTGCTGTTCCTGGCGCTGCTGTTCGCCATCGCGCTCAACTCGTTGGCCAGGTGCGCGCTCTGGTGCGGGGGCCGGGCCGCGGACGGCGGTGGCGGCGGCCGCGAGGGGGCGGCGTCGTCGAGCGTCGGCGCGTCCTGCGCGGGCGTCCGAGGCGGGATCAAGAAGCGCGCGCTGAGGAGCATCCCCGTGGAGGTTTACGTCGCCGCGGGGGAGGGGGAGGAGGCCGGGGCCGGGGACGAGGACGAGGACGAGGACGTGTGCGCCATCTGCCTCGGCGAGTTCGCGGACGGCGACAAGGTGCGCGTGCTGCCGCGGTGCGGGCACGGCTTCCACGTCCCGTGCGTCGACGCCTGGCTGCTGTCCCGCGGCTCGTGCCCGACGTGCCGCCGCCCCGTGATGGACGGCATTCCCGCCAAAGGTGGCGGCGGCAGGGGCGTCGGCCAGAGCCGGCGGCGGCCGGATAGCGACACCATCGCCGTGGTCATCGCGTGAGGGACGGAGGGGAGCTTGTGGCCATCACCCATCGGAAGCAGACCTAGTGGTAGGCGCACACGCAACAACGGAGACAGGTATAGCTCTGTACTGTTCTGTCGCCGTGGATAAGCTCATGTAAAAATATCTCTGTAGCCTCGTTAATTTTGGTTCACATTACAACCCAGGCGCGCCCGGTTCGTTTGGGCTGGTTTGGCTTATAAGATATGGCTGAAAGTACTATCGATTGGTTTAGCGTAAGAAAAAAATATTATTCGTTGGCTGATAAGCCATGACTTATAAGTCAAATACGACCCAATAAACGAGACGATGGTTGACGACGGCTGGCCCACTTGCACTAGATGACGCTACTTGAGTGCACTGCTAGCTAGTGTAGCATCTTGCCGGCGGTCAAATGTATGAGAGTTGTTCGATCACTGTGCGTGTTCGGCAGCGCCGTTCGAGAACTTGTTACAAATAAGCAACCACCATGCGGCAAGACATGCTCATGCGCATTGGCGCGTGCACCCGTGCGTTCGTCGCCGGCGGCGGTAGTGCCAGGTGGTGCGCGTTCCGGCTGCCGCACGCCTGGAAGCGGTACAGTGGCCGTGCGCTGATCGGCATTCGGCCGGCATGCCGAACAAACAACCACCGAGTGCAAATTAATCTGCTGCGGGTTTCTGCGTGACAACCGCATGCCTTAGGGGGTAATCTTTTTCACGGGGAAGGGACTAAAGATTAAATTTTAGTTCTAATTAGTTTAAACTATAGGAACTAAAATAGAGATTAGGAACTAAAATATAGTAGTTACTTGGAGGCTACTAATTGGGACTAAACAGTCCATATCTCTCCCTCGTAGTCTTTTTCCTCTCCTTTAATCTCTTTTAGTCCCTAGAAACCAATACTATTTTAATTTTTATTTTAGTTCTTGTTTTAGTCTCTCGTCGACGCGCCCTTGATATGAAGCGAAAGCCGATCGCGCGTCGTCGCTGCAACCATCGAGATGACTCCGTGGCGCCAAACCCGATGGCCACGGCTAGCTGCAGGGTGCGTGGTCCGTCGTCGTCGCCCGGTGTTCACGCGAAATGCATGGACAAACGTACGCGTCCTGAGGAGCTGGGCAGCTAGCTGGCTGAACCTGAACCGCAGGTGGACTGGGGACGGAAGACTGTCTCAGGTGGCCTGTTTTGGTACACTCATATGTACTTCAATTTATATGTGTTGAGCTTGATGTTTTCATCTTAGTTTATTCTAATAATATGTGGATGAACGTGGATACTAGTGTCGGGTATTAGTATTAAGCATACCTAGAAGAGGAAAGCTGATAGCCGCGAACGCTAACTCACATGGATGATCAAGAGCGTATTTTGGCCTCACCCGACCCCGAGGGCGTGGACCCGTCACGCATGACCACCGAGGGCGCGGGTCCCGTCTCGTCCGATCCCGAGGGCGCGGGTCCCCTCTCGCCCGATCCCAAGGGCGCGTGCTCCGTCTCGCCAGACCCCTCGGGCGCGGGCTCCGCCACGTCTGACCCCAATGGCGCGGGCTCCATCACACCTGACCCTAAGGGTGCGGGCTTCGTCTCGCCCGACCCCTCGGGCGCGGACTTCGCCTGGCCAGACCCCTCGAAGGGGAATTCCGCCTCGCCCGATGGGGATCCGTACCGCCTCCAACCACTACGAGTCTAAGAGTACGAACCTAGGGTCAAACTTCTGACACCAGAAAGGGAGTAGGTGCGTCTTGACGCGACCCACGGCCACGACGGGCTATACCTGAGGACCCACGTCGCCAACAATGTCGGGCGTGCCGGCGCTATGCTACCTAATCCCCGTACGACTTTTGATGCGGGTATCTGCTAACCATGCCGCTCGCCGGGACAGAATGGAGCGCCACTACCGGCTGACGACGCCCGCGTATAGCGCCAGTGATGAGCAGGGTCGCGACGTGGAGCCATCCCCGCCATCATCTACAGGACCGGCGGGACCCGCGTAAAGAAGATGAAGGGCGCTGCGACCCTATTGGCCTTCTTTCTCCTCGCTTTTCTCTCTCTCTTTCTCTCGTGTAACCTGCGCCTTTCCCTTCATCTATAAAAGGGGAAGCAGGACGCTCCACGAAGGGCACGCTGAACGGCTAAACGAGCTCAACGAGACTCAACTCCGTTCGATCCTTTCACCAGAGACTTGGGACCTGCTCTCTCGCTCGCCTGTTTCTAACCCCTACTACAAACTAGTGCCGGTAACACGAGCAACAACAGACTGGACGTAGGGACATTCTGCACGAACCAATATAAATTCTTGTGTCCTCCGAGCACACCATCCGGGCCAGACGCACAAATCACAAATTTACTAGTCGGTGATTCGAAACACCGACAACGAGTGTAGCCAAATAAGACATAAGTCACTTTTGCAGCGTGTGAATACCACCGTTGAAAAAGTGTCGAATCCCTTCGTGGAAAAAGAAGAGGACGAGAGGTGCTAAGTCATTTTCACCCTGTCCTCTTCTGGCCTTGTCTCTCTTTTATGCAACTTGAGTAAAATATCTGTCAATGCGAAAAGTGACCAACAAGTAAATATTTGTAGTTTTGTCGTGCGTTGTGATCGGATGTGGCCTAGCGCTCAATGACACATGATTTATACTAGTTTAGGCAACGTGCCCTACGTCCAGTTTCGGTCGGTCGGTGACTTTATTCCTGAGCCCAGGTGCTCAAAGTTTGCTGTGGGGTTACAAACAAGTATGGAATGAGAAGGGGGTGTTAGAGGCCCGGTTGGACTCTAAACCAAGTGGTTAACAGTGGCAGGTGCTCTAACGTGCTCTAAGTATTAGAGCGTATGCTCTATGTAGCTGTTGAGATTAGAGCTGTGGAGCTGTTCGAATGCTCAGGTTCTCTAGAGCCAGATCTAGACAGAGTCCAGTGTCCGTCCTTGTTGGGAGAGAGCGCATCCCCTTTTATAGGTGAAGGGGATGGCCTTACAAGTTAGAGAAAGAGAGAGAGTGTGTATGTGTGCTACCCAGTCTTGTTGCTCATGCCATCGGGTACGAGCCGATTATTGACGCCCATAATACTGTTCATGCCCAGACGCGTCTGGTAGGTTTTACTGTGTTTGCTTGGTATGGTAAATGTCAGCGCCTACAACACTGTAAGACAAATATCGACGCCCACAATACTATTTGGGTTTTGACACGCTTGGAAGGTTGCATAGTACCCGTCTGGCATGGCCTAGCGGCACTGTCCTGCAGGTGTGCAGGGTATGGCAGGGTACAAACCTTGGTATTGCAGTTAACTTGAGCACCTTACCTTATCTGCTCCACCAGATCCTTAGGTCCTCATCGAGCGGGCGTCCCCGTTCGGTCGTTCCTGGTCGGCTCCAACCATGTCGGTCGGGGAAGAATCACGAGCGGAGGTCCGGCGTATCTCTGGTCGGAAAAGGAGGTTGGAGTCAGACTATGTCCCCTCCTTGGCCAAGCCTTCCGATCAGAGACCGAACCTTTCTCCCAGTCGGTCGTTAGGTAACTGGGCTAGCCCAGGAGGCGCGCGTTGTCGCTACGTCGTCTGCTGGGCTGAGTTTTTGTGGGGAAGCAAGCCCATTGGGGACCCTGGGTTTATGAACCCGATAGGAGCTCCTAAGCCCTTTTGGGACTTCTGTGAAGTCATGAAGGGGTTGTTTATACTCATTTTACGAGAGCACCCAATGGGTGTAAGATCGTGGGTCGCCGTCGGGTGAGACGGAGCGCCTAACCCGAAGCGACGGAGTCGCCAACCCTAGCGTCGGGCGCGGCCGAGTCGTGGGCTGTTTATACTCATTTTACGAGAGCACCCGGTGGGTGTAAGATCGTGGGTCACCGTCGAGTGAGACGGAGCGCCTAACCCGAAGCGACAGAGTCACCAACCCTGGCGTCGAGTGCGGCGAAAGGGTCGAGCGAGACGGAGTCACCAACCCAGGCGTCGAGCACGGTGGAGAGGTCAGGCGAGACGGAGTCACCAACCCAGGCGTCAGGCGTGACCGAGGGGATGGGCGAGATAGAGTCGCCAACCCAGGCGTCGGGCGTGGCTGAGGGGTCAGGCAAGACGGAGTTGCCAACCCAGGCGGCAGGCGTGGCTAAGGGGTCGGGCAAGACAGAGTCGCCAACCCAGGCATCGGGCACGGCCGAGGGGTCGTGAGAGACGGAGTCGCCAACCTAGGCATCGGGCACCGATCCAAGCGTTGGGCGTGGCCGAGGGGTCGAGCGAGACGGAGTCGCCAACCCAAGTGTCGAGCGTGGCCAAGTGTGGCCGAGGGGTCAGTCTAGTTTTGTGCGTCACCCCGTTCGTGATTCCGCAACCGGAGGGGTTAAGCTAATGCCACTTGCCTCGATGGCTCGAGTGACGCGCTCGGTGAGCTCGCTAATGGGTATGTCCGAGTGGAATCTGGGTTCATCGTTCATAATGGGGTTGGCATAGCCCTCATGTGGCATTCCTCTGCTCCTTAACCCGCCTCCTGGTAGATGCCCGAGCCATTCTGGAGACCGACTCAGGTGGCCCGCTAGCCTCCCCTCGATGGAGATTCTATGGGCATGGCTTGAGGTTTAGGATCGAATGAGAAGGTCGAGATGACCCTGTCCGCTTTAGAGCGGATCAGGCATGGGCTGTTGGGGCTCATCTACGCTTTTCGCCCCTGACTCTGTTTGACACGAGGTGGCCTCGAGCCCTTCATGGGTCGGGCTTTGAACCCCGGTCGATCGTCGCTCATATCAAATGAGGCGACTACCGCTTCGTGACGCAACATGAAGCGTTGTGATGCAACAATTGCATATGCAATGCTTGGATGCATGGGATGAATGTATGAAAATGGATGAATGAATGATCATGCACCAGAAAACAAAAAAGGGGTTTTGTAAAGTTACCTCGATGGCTCGAGTGATGGGTTTGGGGAGCTCTTTATCGGATATGTCCGAATGGAACCCGGGCCTATCATTCAAGATAGAGTCGACATAGCCCACATGGGGCATCCCACTGCTCTTTACCTGTCTCTCGGTAACCGTTTGATTGACTCAGTTGACCCATTGGTCTCTCCTCGATGGAGATCCCGTTGGTGGGCCCTTCCAAACCTTGCCTGGGAAGGCGGAGGGTCATTTGCGCATGGTTGCGCCTTGTTTCCTGCACCAAGATTGTGGTAGTGGTGGGCCCTGCCCAGGCCATGTCCTTTTTAACTAGGTGACGTTTCGTTGGGCAGGGCACGTCCCATCAGTCAGGACGCGTCCCACCACACGCCTCCCTGCATTAAATAGGGGGAAGGGAGAGGGGTTTCCTCCCATTCTTTCGCCTTTCTCCAACTGCTGCCTCTTCTCCTTCTTCCTTTTTGCCAAGCCCATTCATGCACCATGGCGGTTTCTAGGAGAGAGGATAAAGCGAGGGAGAGAAGAACTTACAGACCCATTTGTGAATACAAGGCGTGATGTCGAGCTAGAGGCCTTCCACCGTGGACGAGGAGGTGTTGGCTGCCTTCACTAAGATGGGGCTGCTCCCGTCGAAGGAGTTGGCGCATTGGAGGGCTCCTACATCAGGGGAAGTTGTTCTGTAACCCTAGGCCGATGAGGTCGTCTCATTCCTCGCATTCCATGAGCACGGGCTTGGGTATCCCGCACACTGGTTCTTGCATGGGCTCCTCAACGAGTGGGACCTAGAGCTACAGCACCTCAACCCGACTAGGGTGCTGCACATCGCTGGCTTCATCACCATCTACGAGGCCTTCCTCAGGATGCAGCCACATGTGGACCTCTTCCAGCGGATCTTCAGCGAATGAGCCCTATCCAAAGGGAAGCCGCCTAGGATTGCGATGGTTGGGGGTTTTGCCTTGCAGAAGAAGTTGAAACCATTGACCCCCTACCCTACATACTCCCCCTGTGACTCCAATCGGGGGTGACACGGCAAGTGGTTCTACATCAGGAACCTAGTGGAGGCGCCATTCCCATCGTTCACTGGAAGAAGTCCAGAGAGGAGGGAAAGCTGGTCGTGGGGTCTTGCCGATCGGCAGAACAAGTTGGAGGTTATCGAGGCAGAGCTTTAGAAGCTTATGTAGCATTGCCTTGATGGGCTATGGGTCTTCCACACCTTCTTCCGCTGTCGGGTCGCCCCGCTGGCGGAAAGAACACGGCCAATGTGGGAATACATCGGCCCAATGGATCCTGACCGTGCATCGCCGGAAGAGTTGCTAAAGAATAAAGTCTGGAGTCGACTTGATCGGGTGCTATAGCTGAGGGATAAAGACTCCCTTGAAGGGATGCCCAGACCTCTTCATGCTATGAAGCTGTCCAATCTGGTATGCCCCCTCTTCTTTTCCTGTGACCTTTTCCTCCTTGTTTTTCCTTGTTTTGATTTCAAGCTACTCATTTTGTAGGGACTCATGGGTTACAAATCCTGGCCGCACCTTCCGAGGGGGCCAGAGGGCGCAGCTCGGCAAGCTGCCTAGAAGGAGGTGGCGCTTGCCAAGAAGAAGAAGAGAGCCGAGAAGGCCCGGAGGAGGTTCAAAAAGGAGAAGGAGATCAGCCGGCGGGTCTGAAGGAGTGAGAGCCAAAGCAATGTGGAGGCAGAGCTCGTGTCAGAGGAGTCCATGAAGATGGGTGGGGACGCAAGTGCCTTCGAGAACAAAGGAGATAGGGGCACCGTTGTGTCCTCAGCAGAGCACCGTGAGCCCATAGCTGTACCCATTGGCGGCGGGCATGATACAGAGATGTACGGCGATGTTCCTGAGTCTAGGAAGTGTGCCGTGAGTGAAGACACCGCCATCGAACAAGAGGCAAAGCGGGCGCAGTCGCCGCGCCCTTCGGAGGCATCATTGGCTCCGCACCACCCTACTCCGAGTGTGGCGGAGCACACCGACCGATCGGATGAACGTGTTCATTCCCCTGCATCTTTGGGGTCACGTGCTTGCGCGACACCCAACGGGGGGGAGGTGTTCCGCCAGTTGCTCTGGTGGTTTTGCCACAAGCTATCAGTCGCGACCATTCGTGGGCCGATCAGGAACTAGCTGGGTCGACTCCTACCTCGGTCGGTACGAGGGGGCGTGGGTTGCGACCCATGAGCGGTCCTCGTTCGGTTGGCCTACTGCCAGCTGGTTGGGGCTTTAGGGCTCTACCGCTTTCATCTAGGTAGGCATTCATGCTCCCTCCTATTCTCATAGTAGAGCTTTTTGAGTGTGACTAACCCATGCTTGTTTGATAGCAGCCAAGGGCTAGCAGGACTAGGAGTCTCCCTACCTCCCATGTGAGAAGAGTGGAGACCCAACCTACAGTGGGTCATGACGATCGGTGGAGGAAGTAGACTGGCGGCGGTGTGGCCTTCCTTACTGGGGGTTGCGTCTTCCTGTCCAATTGTGAGCATGGCGGCAGCGCCGGTGGTGGTGATGGCAGTGATCCCCATGGTGCCAGCAGAGGTTGGGTTGGAGGTGACCCTCATGATCCCTCCCCCAACAACTACGAAGGAGGAGAGGAGGGAGACCGGGCTCACTGCCTTACTCGGCGAAGGTGTGCATGGTTCACCCTCCTAGTTAGAGCTGGAGGGGTCAGGAGGAGACATGGCTAGACCAGAGGTAGAGCATCTACCAATGAGCCATGGACTCTAGGTGGTGGAGTCCCCTATTCTAGTGAGGCAGGTACTTGGGTGGAGCCACCAGCTATCCCGCCATCATGGGAGTTGGTGATGATCCGGTCATCGCATGACGCTGTAATTGCCGGATCTTCCAGTGGGTCGAGGGCGACCCAAGAGCTAGTGTGGCCTTGCCCCAGCGAGCCAAGAAAGGCCTAGTTCATCCTTCGTGAGGAGGAGGAGGAGAAGCTCTGGCACTTGCTTAGGGAGAGAGGACTATCGATGGAGTCTGATCTCGCCCTTGCCAAGGGGAGGCTCAAGGAGGCCTTAGAGAGGGTTTGGAGAGGGTTGAGCTTGTCCATCAGGCCATGACAGTCGATCTGGCATGCATTGCAGAGGTAAGTTCTCTACATTTTTGGTGTTGTCCTTGACTCCTTGGCCTTTCAATGGTTGTCTTAACATGTCTGCTTCTTGCCTTACAAGATTTAGAGATGATGTCGATCCGTAAGTCCCAATTTCTTTGGGAGGAACACGGTCGGATGGAGCAGGACGTAACAATGTCATGGTAGGTTGCTGAGCTCAGGCACCAGTTGGAATCTGCTTGCCGTGAGTCCCAAGACCGGGCGGCCGAGGCGACGGGAGCATGAGCTTTGGAGCTGCGTGCGGTCAAGCGGGTGACTACTGCCTAGCAGGAACTCAACATGGTGAAGGTCCACCTGGCGGAGAGCAAGGTGGTGCTTTAGCAGTCTTTGGAGGCTCTAGAGGCAGAGCAAAAGGCCTAGTTGGATGCTGAACAAGAAGTGGTCATGCTCCAGGGGCAGGTGCTCGAGGTAGAGGAGTCGAACGCTTGACTACTCAAGAAGGTGACCCAACAAGAGGAAGGACTCTCCATCCTTGAAAGCACCCGTCTTGGTATGTATATGTTCTAGCTTTGGTTGATGCCTTGATTTTTTTCTCTCCTTTGCTTCTAAATTTGTCGCCTTTTTTTAGAACTAGGTGGAAAGATCGGCTCTCTGGAGCAAGAGTTGGAGTCTGGAGATGACCAAAGCGGTGGTTGGTTGGGGCATGGAGGCGCTAGCCTAGTCCCTTGAGGAGTGATGTGCCCTTGAGGGAGAGCTTGACCAGATTTGCAACGTCACCCAGGTGGTCGTCTCTGAGGTGTTTAGGTCAGGACCGAGCACCAGTACACTCGCCATCTAGCTGGCGGAGGTCCCGAACAAAGTTTGAGCGCTCATCTCCAATGGCATGTTCTACGGGACATCAAGGGTGTTGACCTCGGTAGTGACCCATCACCTTAATTTGGACTTCATTGCCATCTATAGAGGGTACGCTGACGGGTGGAGCACAGATGAAATCCATGCACTGGGGGAGAGCTTGGTGCCATATGCACAGATGGTTGCCGAGCAAGTCTCCACATAGTGGGTGATGGAGGCTCGCTGTTCGAGCATGGCTGAAGATGTGTGCCAGGAAGATGTCATTCAGCCAGCAGAAGGAGTGGAGACCGGGTCGAAGGCGAGCATTGTCCCACCTCCGATCGAGCCGAATGTCGTCCAGACCGGAAGCAAGCTGCCTTCATCCTTGTCGACCATCCCGTCAGCCGATGCCATGGGCGGCCATAATATAGTTAGAGTAGAAATAGTTAATTCATGTAAAAAACAAGTTTGTGGGGAAGACCCCGTGTGAACAGTTTTACATTTGTGAATATTCTGAGTTCGTTTTGTGATGAAATCACTCATGAGGGGAAGCTTGTCCCATCCGCCCTTGTTTTTACCCTCGCATAGCTTAGTTTCTTGTCCTTTCTTTTTCGCACCTGCCCATTGACCCGTAGGCTACAACCTTAAGAACCTGGGCGTGGCCTGCGAGGCTCAGCTGCTCGTAACTGTAGGTTGTGGCGGGGTGTGATTGGTCGGGAGGTAAAAATGTAAGTTACCTAGGATAATCAAAGGAATGGAATGCCCTTTCGTTTGGGTGACGCCCTTTCATTTGGGCGAAAAAGTATTACTATATGATAGTAAAAAAGAAGGATGGTATCGTACCCCCATGGAGCCCCTGACCAACCCAGGCTAAGAGTGCTTGGGTTAGGGTGTTGTAGGAGCAAAATGGAAATAAAACGGTAAGACCGAGCTTTAGGGGAAGAAACGACATAATTGTTTGATGTTCCATGTGTTGGTGAGAACGTTGCCATTGTCATCCTTCAGCAGGTAGGTGCTTGGTCGGATCACCTCAATCACCATGTAGGGTCCTTCCCATGGAGGAGAGAGCTTATGTTTGTCCTTGGTGGACTAGGTCCTCCTGAGTATGAGATCACCGTCCTCGAGGATCCTCCCCCTAATTTTTCTTTTATGGTACCTACAGAGAGTTTGCTGGTAGCGAGCGGAGCGGATGATAATCATCTCATGAGCCTCCTTGAGTAGGTCGACTATGTCCTACTGAGCCTCCGTGGCTCAGTCTCAGTTGAAGGCCTTTACTCTTGGGGCGCCGTGGTCGAGGTCTTAGGGCAACACTGCTTTAGCTTCGTAGGCGAGGAAGAAAGGTGTGAACCCCGTAGATCTGTTTGGGGTCGTTCTTAGGCTCTAGAGGATCATTGGAACCTCTGCAACCCATCGCCCAGCATACTTATTGAGTCAGTCAAAGATGCGGGGCTTGAGTCCTTGGAGGACCATGCCATTGGCCTGCTCGACCTGACCGTTACTTCATGGATGTCCGACTGAGGCCCAGTCAATCCTGATGCCATATCCATCACAGAAGTCCAGGAACTTTTCCCTAGTGAAGTTTGTTCCGTGGTCGGGGATGATACAGTTAGGAATACCAAACTGATAGATGATGTCGAGGAAGAACTTGACCGCCTCCTCTGAGCGGATATTGGTGATGGGCTTTGCCTCTATCCATTTGGTAAACTTGTCCACCGCTACAAGCAGGTGAGTGAAGCCACCCGGGGCCTTTTTGAGGGGTCTGACCATGTTGAGGCCCCAGACCATGAATGGCCAGGTGATGGGGATGGTTTGAAGCTCCTGCACCGGCAAATGAGTTTGCCGAGCGTAGAACCGACATCCTTCACACCTGTGGATGACCTCCTCTGCATCTCATAGTGCGGTGGGATAGTAAAAACCTTGGCGGAAGGCTTTCCTGACCAATGACCTCAGGGCCGCATGGTGTCCATAGATTCTAGCATGGATTTTGAGGAGAAGTTGTTTCCCTTGGTCGGTCGGGATGCACCTCATGAGTACTCCTGATGGGCTCCGCTTATAAACTTTGTCACCAATGGCGATGAATGTCTTGGTGCATCGAGCGATTCATCGTGCTTAAGTCCTTTCTGATGGGAAAACCTACTCGAGGAGGTAGGTGAGCAGTGGTGCTCTCTAGTCGATCAGATCGAGCACCATTATGGTGATGTCTGTGGGTGATGTCGTCATGAAGGTGCCTGGGTCAGAGCCGCTGAGCACTTGGTTGGCGTCGAGGCACGTTGGGAGGTCAGAGCCCCTGCGTGTCAGATTAGTGTTGGAGTGCATCTAGATCAGATCCTCCAGAATGCGGGCAGACGGCTCATGGAGATCATTGATGAAGACCCCATCTAGAGACAACACCCACCTGGCAGCCAATTTTGCGAGGAAATATCAGTGGCATCGTTGTCCTTTTAGGGGACATGATGTAGTTTGATCCCTTGGAATTTGTCCTCGAGCTTGCGCACCTCCTGGCAATATGCTTCCATGAGAGGGCTCTTGCAGGAGGACTCCTTCATGATGTGGTCAACGACCAACTCTGAGTCACTACGGACATATAGCCATGTAGTGCCGAGCTCGATGGCGATGCGTAGTCCATTGATGAGGGCCTCATACTCCGTGGCATTGTTTAAGGCTGAGAAATGGAGACGGGTCACATAGTGGAGCCTGCTCCCATCTAGGGAGATTAGAACCACTCAAGCCCCTAAGCCAGGCGCCATGACCGACCAATCGAAGTACATCGTCCAGTACTCGTGGTTGACATCTGGGGTTAGGAGCTGGACCTCCATCCATTTGACGATAAAGTCGGTGAGAGCCTAAGACTTAATAGTAGTGTAGGGGATATACCTAATGTTGTGCCCATGAGCTCAAGAGCTCACTTGGAGATCCACCCACGGCATCGTGGTTGTGAACGATGTCTTCGAGCAAGAATAAGGTGACGACCATGACTTCATGGTCGGTGAAGTAGTGCAGGAGCTTTTGGGTCGCCATCAGCACGGCGTACAAAAGCTTCTACACCTAGGGGTATCGAGCATTGGTGTCGGTAAGTACCTCACCAATGAAGTAGATCGGTCATTGAACCTTCGAGGGGCTTCCTGGCTCCTCCCTTTCGACGATGAGGGTGGTGCTCACAACATGGTTGTTTGCCACGATGTAGAGGAGGATAGGTTCTCCTCGTTCGGGAGCGACAAGGATTGGGGCCGACATCAGTGATGCTTTGAGGCTCTCCAAAGCCTACTGTGCCCTCTCAGTCTAGACGAATGCATTTGTCTTCTTGAGAAGTTTATAGAGAGGCATCCCCTGCTCGCCTAGTCAGGAGATGAATCGGCTTAGGGTGGCCAAATAGCCAGTGAGCCTCTGTACGCCCTTGATGTTGTGAATAGGGCCCATTTTGGAGATGGCCAAGATTTTATCGGGGTTGGCTATGATGCCACGCTTGGACATGATGTATCTGAGCAGCTTCCCCTTTGGGACCCCAAAAACACATTTTTAGGATTCAATTTGATGCTGAACCTTCGAAGGTTCACGAATGTTGTAGCCAAGTTTGCGATCAGGTCGCTAGCTTGAGCCATTTTCACCACTATGTCATCTACATAGACGGCAATTGTTGGCTTTGGGCGCTCAACTTGGTTAGGCTGGTCAGGTGGGTCAATTTGGTCGGCAAAGCATCGCTGCATACACCGTTGATAGGTGGCGCCAGCATTCTTTAGACCGAAAGGCATGGTTACATATCAGTATGAACCATACGAGGTGATGAATGAAGTCACGACCTAGTCAGACTCTTTCATCACGATCTGGTGGTAGCCAGCGTAGGCGTCCAGAAAGGAGAGGATCTCGCATCCTGAGGTGGAGTCGATTATCTGGTCTATGCGTGGCAAAGGAAAATGGTCCTTCGGACATGCCTTGTTAAGGCCAGTATAATCAACACACATTCTCCATTTCCTGGTCTTCTTTTTCACAAGAACAGGATTGGCTAGCCAGTCAGAGTGGCATACCTCTTTGATGAATCTGGCTGCTAGGAGTTTGGCGATCTCCTCGCCTATGGCCCTCCGCCTCTCGTCGTCAAAGCGACACAGGCATTGCTTGGTTGGCTTTGAGCCCGGGACAAGGCGTAATGCATGCTCGGCGACCTCCCTTGGTATGCCTAGCATGTCAGAAGGTTTCCATGTGAAGACATCATGGTTGGCGCATAGAAAGTCGGCGAGCTAGCTTTCCTATTTGGCTGGAACCTTGGTCCCGATCTGCACTGTCTTGGTCGAGTCGGTAGGGTCGATCCCCACCACCTTCGTTTCCTTCGTCAGGTGGAAGGCACTCGATGAGGTCGGCTCATTGTAGTCTGGGACTACTTGAGTTGATGAATTCCCAAGCTCTGGGAGCTCGGTGGAGTTGATGATGGCAGTGTCGAGCTCATAATGCTCGTGGTCGTACGTGTAGGCGTGAGAAAAAGTGCTACCCACAATGATAATGCCGTTCAGTCCTGGCATCTTCAACTTGAGGTAGGTGTAGTTGGGGATCGCCATGAACTTGGCATAGCATGGCCGCCCCATGATGGCATGGTAGGACCCTAGAAAGTCCACCACCTCAAAGGTGAGGACCTCTGAGCGGAAGTTGGCTCGGTCGCCAAACATGATGGGTAGGTCGATCTGCCCGAGCAGGTATGCCCAAGCCCTTGGGATCATGCTGTGGAAGGAAGAGCTCACTAGGCGAAGCTCCGACCAGGGGATGCGCATGGTGTCGAGGATGTCGATGTAGAGAATGTGGAGCCCGCTGCCTCCGTCCATCAGCACCTTGGTGAGGCGCTTCTTGCGGACAATGGGGCTGACGACAAGTGGGTAGTGACCTGGTCAAGCGATGTGGGAAGGATGGTCTCTCTGATCGAAAGTGATCGGGGAGTCCAACCAGCTAAGGAAAGAGGGGATGGCCGTCTCGGTGGCACATGCTTCTCTATAGCGTACCTTATGTTGGCGCTTAGAGTGGATGGCGTCAGCTCCCCCAAAGATCATGAGGCATTCCTCAGTGTTCAGGAAGCCATCGTCATCCCTGCCCGCTGTGCCTCCTTTGTTGGCCGCTGCCTCCTTGCCCTTTCCTTCCTTCGATTTGTCGGCGTGCCACAAAAAGCATTTGAGGAGCTCATAGTCCTTGTAGAGGTGCTTGACAGGGTAGGCATGGTTAGTGCGTGGACTCTCCATGAGCTTGTCGAAGTGGTCAGGTTGGCCCTGCTTGGGCTGCTTGCCCACATGATCGGCCACGATGACCAAAGCTAGGTTGGCTGATCGACACTGATCCTTCTTGTTCTTCTTTCCCCTTTGCGTGGAGGGGCCCTCGCCTTGGTCCACACGCTTGGCCTTACCCTTGTCCTGACCGCCACTGAAGACCGCCCCTACCACCTCCTCGCTGGAGGCGTGGTTCGTGGTGATGTTGAGCAGGTCACGGGTGGTACGGGGCTTTAGACAACCAAGCTTGTGGATCAAGGACTCACAGGTTGTCCCAGAGAGGAACACGCTGATGGCGTCCACGTCAACAACATCAGGAAGGGAGTTGAACCATTTTGAGAACCTACAGATGTAATCCCATAGGGATTCATTGGGCTCCTATTGGTAGCTCTTGAGGTCCTAGGAATTCCTAGGATGGACATATGTCCCCTAGAAATTCCCAATGAAGACCCTCTTGAGATCCGCCCAGTCGTGGATGTTGTCTGGTGGAAGGAATTCGAGCCATGATTGAACATGCTCCCCCACATAGATGGGGAGGTACTGGATGATGAAGTGGTTATCATCCACTCCTCCAACTTGGTAGGCGAGCTAGAAGTCTTCGAGTCATATACCGAGGTTGGTCTCCCTGGTGTATCTGGCTATATTGGTGGTTGGTCGAAAATGCTGCGGGAACGACGCTCTCTAGATGCGACGACCAAAGGCCCATGGCCCCGAGTCATCCGGGCTAGGGCTCTGGTCGTTTGGTTGGCCTCCACGCCTGTAGTGGGTATCCCCACACTCCTCGACGGCCAGGCTAAGATCCACACCACTTGCTCTCGCCGCCACTCGATAGACATCATCATCGTGCTGGGCATGGCGTCGATTGTTGATGATGCTGCAAGCATCATGGTTCAGCCCGAGATGTTCACACATAGGTGGTCGGTGTGGAGCAGGCGCAGGGTCGAGCTGTGGTGCAGCCGTGGCATCCTGCTCCACTTTCGATAACTGTAGTGGCGAGTGGAGGGAGCGATTCGACTGGTGTGGCCCCTATCCCTTGGTGGGGCAAGAGGCCAAGAGTCGATGTCGTGATGCGGAGCTCTCCACCTATTGAACAGTGGCGATCTCCACTAGCGCCCGGAGGTTCCGGTGGATTGCCAGCTCCTGGGGGTCGGTCGGCTTGAGGACGCCACATAGAAGCATCGTCGCAGCAGTGATTTTTGGGCTAGCTCAAGCAAACTAAGGGGGGTTGTTCCCCGCCATCTAGGATGTTGTGCTGGACCTGATGGGCATGACCCTAGGTGTCGCTCACTGGGTTACACGCGTGTGGCACAATGTGTTGCGCCAAGCGTGCTGACGCAGGTGGTGGCTGGCTCTGCTGCCTTTATCGTAAGTCCTCACTGTGGTCCTATGAACGCGTGAGGGCCTCCACATGAGGGTCTAGAGGGGTGTGAGTCTATAGAGACTTCGCTACTACCGGTGGCTATCCTAGAGCATCCACCATAGTGCACTCCTAGGATAGATGGTGGCCAGGTACCGTGACGTCATTGATGCTGGAGCCATCACTATCGACCTCGTCATCCATGAGGTTATGAAAGGAGGAGGGAGCGTAGCCTACCATCCCCATGAATTTAGATTTGAGAGGGGGCAGCGTCAGCATCCTTCGGAACCCCCATGCATACGCGTTCACAAGGGACGTGAAGCCATAGGGGAATCGGTTGCACGACGTTCATGGTGAGGACAACAGGGCCCCTCCGGAGAGTCGGCAGAAGGTGTTAAATAGTGAATAAGGAACAACATGTAGATTACTCACAGTGGGGTTTGAGCCTAGCACGGGCTCGAGGCGAAGCACAGGTGTCTCGATGTTGAGGTCGTTGAGTGGCCCAGGGCTGGTGGAGGGCACTGCTCCTCCAGTGGGCGCCGGGATAGGTGCCTCCTCGCGGAGGTGGAGTATGCCGAGCTAGTCGGCGATGAAGTCTAGACTTTCAAAGAGGAAGGTCTAGAGTGGCTCGAAGATGGGAGGAACCCACATCCCAACAGGTGGGAGTGTGGGAAACTCCAGCGAGCCAAAGCAAATCGTATCGCTCGAGCCTGCCTTGATGAAGATGTGGAAAAGTGGGCCATCCGATGACCAAAAGCGTGAACGCACGGCGTCCTCCCCACGGATGGCGCCAACTATCGGTGCGAAAAGTGACCAACAAGTAAATATTTATAGTTTTGTCATGCGTTGTGATTGGATGTGGCCTAGCACTCAATGACATAGGATTTATACTGGTTCAAGCAACATGTCCTACATCCAGTTTTGGTCGGTCGGTGACTTTATTCCTGAGCCCAGGTGCTCAAAGTTTGTTGTGGGGTTACAAATAGGTATGGAATGAGAAGGGGGTGTTAGAGGCCCGGTCGAACTCTAAACCAAGTGGTTAAGAGTGACAGGTGCTCTAACATGCGCTAAGTATTGGAGCATATGCTCTGTGTAGCTATTAAGATCTAGAGCTATGGAGCTGTTCAAATGCTCAGGTTCTCTAGAGCCAGATCTAGAGAGAGAGTCCAGCATCCGTACTTGTTGGGAGAGAGCGCATCCCCTTTTATAGGTGAAGGGGATGGCCTTACAAGTTTGAGAGAAGAGAGAGAGAGTGTGTATGTGTGCTACCCAGTCTTGTTGCTCACGCCATCAGGTACGAGACGATTGTCGGCGCCCACAATACTGTTCATGCCTAGACGCGTCTGGTAGGTTTTATCGTGTTCGCTTGGTATGGTAAATGTCGGCGCCTACAACACTATAAGACAAATGTCGGCGCCCACAACATTATTTGGGTTCTAACATGCCTGGAAGGTTGCATAGTACCTGTTTGGCATGGCCTGGCGGCACTATCCTATAGGTGTGCAGGGTATGGTAGGGTACGGACCTTGGTATTGCGGTTGACTTGAGCGCCTTACCTTATTTGCTCTGCCTGATCCTTGGGCCCTCATCGAGCAGGCGTCCTCGGTCGGTCGTTCCCAATCGGCTCCGACCGTGTCGGTCGAGGAAGAATCATGAGCGGAGGTCCGGCGTATCCCCGATCGGAAAAGGAGGTCGGAGTCGGACTATATCCCCTGCTTGGCCAAGCCTTCCGGTCGGAGACCGAACCTTTCTACCGGTTGGTCGTTAGGTAACTGGGCTGGCCCGAGAGGCACGCATTGTCGCTACGTCATCTGCTGGGCCGAGTTTTGCTGGAAAGCGGGCCCATTGGGGACCCCGGGTTTATGAACCCGACAATATCTGTTCTAGAAATAACTAGATAGATATCTCCAGAGTTGGAGTTTAATTGTGGCAACTTAACTTTACTAACTAGGTAAATACTTTTATGTTACTTTGGGAATTTAGAAAGGGGTATTTTAAATGACAGATGAGTTAATCATGGAAATATGAAACACAAATTTTCTAAGACTTTTTTGGAAGGATAGATGAAAGACGTTATGTATAATTTGCACCATAACAATAATGCAATATTTGTAGATAATGGAACAAAGTTTCAGCCTCTACCACAACAATAATACAATATAGTTGGAGAAATTTTTCATTACCAGTATCAGACATTACTTCAAAATTAACTTGGGAATAAGAAATTGTGTGCTTACATTATAATTGGCATACCCATCATGTTTGAAAAGAGTAAAGTGCTCACAGCGGGAAGGAGATAAAAATAAATGAAGCCTCATTAACAACCCTGAACTGTATTATGAGACCACTTTGCTGCATTAGACCATGCTCCAAGACTTAGACTAGAAGTTTTGGAATCCTACGACATAGAAATATTAGGAGAGACATCAACTGAAATTGTTGAATCCCCTGGCCGCCAAGGTGCTACTCGTCAAGCTGCTTGAGGAGGGGAACAGGGAGATGGCCATGGAAGCTGGTGTGGCGTCGTTGGCCATGTTGGCGGTGGCGGCACTGGAGCTCGTCTAGATGAACCCTGGCAGCACCCCGATGGTGCAGCAGGCGGATGGGCATGATGTGGCAAGTGGAGGGCACGCGCATGCAAGGGTCATGCAAAGGGGGCACACAGGCGTGGAAGGGATAAGGTTGGGTTGTTGGGTCCAATGGTCCAACTAGTGAGATAGTTGTTATCTAGAAATAATTAGCTAGTCTACTACCCATGTTTGGATCCAAAAGAGATAAGTATGAGCAGATAACTACTATCTATAGGGATCTAAACAAGGTCTTAAAATTGTGCCCTTGTTAATTAGACTAGGATAATGTGGATAAGCCTTTAATGATCTAACACAAAGTACCCTACAGCAAGGATGCTAACCAATGGCACTGGGGAATCAATGTGGCAGAACCACCTAATCTAATGCCTCCCAGGAGTACTTGTCTTCCATTAGACACTAAGTACTCAAGGGAGGACACTAAATTACGCAGTTCTATCGAGTACACCCCAAGGGAGAACCTGAAAATCCACATTTTTTCATCAGGATCACAAATGAGAGAATAAAGCTTACAACATTCTTAAGTCATTTCTTGCATCACTTTCCATGCAACATCAAAGTATAATATTTATTGTTTATAACAATGGAAAATAACCATGTTATCAGAGTTTCAGCGGAGATAAAATCATTTAATGACAAGTTAAACCTTAACATGATGATCCATTATATCCATCATAACAGGTTATAAGTTTTTCCATTGGAAAACATTTTGGGTGGAAGTTTCAAATAAACTCTATGTCCGCAACGTTAAGGAAATCCTCGCTAAGCCCACCAGGAGATTTCCACATGCAAGTGTTAGTTCCACATGTTCCTGTCACCTGCAATAGGGTAGAACGAACCCTAAGTCCTCAATTGTACTCTGCAAGACTTACCCGTCAGGAGGAAAGAAAAGACTCCAAGGATATGCAAGGCTATCTAGCTTGTGGGTTATTGCATCTGTAGGAAGCATTACTAAGCATGCGTCCTAATATTCAATTTCATTAGTAGTCATCATTAGTTCATTAACTACCATTCTATGTAAGCACCTATGCTACTTTCAAGCAAGTGGTAAGCAATCAGAACCATTTTTCCATCTTTCATATTCCAGTTCTTACTACGGTGCTAGATTGTAGACAAGTCGTACCAGATTACTCAGTGATTCAAGAATCAATGTGCCTAGCTGGGTACCCCAAAACACATGCCCCGCTTGTACCCCATACACAAGCAGGAGCAACCCACCACTCTCCTATCAAGGGGTCTAGGTCCCTGTCCAAACTTGGACTCCAAGCCCCCACACCCGAGTTCTGGACTCAGTGTGGTGCTTAGACCTCCACCATCTCCGCCTCCACGATCAAGGGATCCTGCCGTTCAGCAGCCAGCGTCCTCTGCTTGGCTCTGGTGATAAGGTAGGCCTCCCCCAACTAATGGGCATGCTGATCTTCAGCCTCCTTCAGAGTTTCCAACATGGCAGTCTCATGACTCTCTGTGGTTGACGCACTGGCATGTGCTTTGGCAAGCTGCACCTGGAGCATCCTAGAGAAGATCTTGGCTTCCTCAGCTCACTAGAGGCACTTCCTCAGTTTCGAGGCTTGCCAGTCATTCTGCTCATCCAGAGCAAGCAGGTATGTGGTCAAGTCCACCATGGTTGGACTGTCATCTTGAACATCCCGCCTGTCGGTGTTTCGAGTAAACACCAATGAGTAAATTTGTGTTATTATGCGTCTGGCCTAGATGGTTTGCTAAAAAGACACAAGGTTTATACTAGTTCGGGCAGAATGTCCCTATGTCCAGTTCATGGTTGTTGCTTGTGTTATTAGCATTGAAAAGTTCATAGTAGGGGTTACAAATGGGCGAGAGAGGGACGGGTCCCAAGTCTCTGATGGAAAGGTCGAATTGGTGCTGAGAGCTTGGTTGCTGCTCAGCTATGTGTGATGTGATGTGTGATGTCTTGAATCGATCCCCTTAGTGGGGTTCCCTGCCTTCCCTTTTATAGGCCAAGGGAGAGCAAGGATTACAGATGGGAGAAAAGAGGAAAACTAGAGGCAAAGGAAATCCTTCAACGACGTCGGGTCTTCCTTTTCCTCTGTGTAGGCCCCACTAACATGGCAGGCAGGGATAGGGATAGCTCCACACTAGGTGTCTGTCCACTGATGATGCCATGTCCTGGCATTGTCAGCGAGTTGTCATGTCCCATCCCACCCTAGTAGGTAGTGCAGCGGACCAAGGTGCTGATCCATGGCCATACAGGGAGCAGACGGCGCAGTGACCACACATCTATTACTATAGGTGATGCGAGTTCCCTCCTAGACCATAGTGGTTGTCATGAGCTTCCATCAGGATCCGTGCCCGAGCGCAAATGGTGGTGCCCACAACACTGTAAGGCAAATGTCGACGCCTACAACATTGTTTTAGGCTCTAACATGCCTAGAAGGTCGCAAAGCACCCTTCTTGTCATATCCTGATGGCACTTTCCTACAAGCATGCAAGGTACGATCCTCGGTATTGCGGTTGACTTGAGTGCCCTGCCTTATCTGTGCGCGCCGTTATGAAGGAGTCATGCGCAGATGCCGGGCGAGGCAGAGCCAGCCCTCAGACATCGGGCAAGGCGAAGCCAGCCCTTGGGAGTCAGCCTGAGGTGGAGTCAACCCTCGAGGGTCAAGCAAGACGGGTCCCATGGCCGCAGCGCCCACCGAGGTAGAGCCAACCCTCGAGGGTCAGATGAGTCAGGGCCCATGGTCTCGATGGCCGAATGAGAAGTGACCCGACAAGCGGTGTAGTCACGCTCTTGATCGTGTGGATGAATCAATGTTGATGGCCATTAGCTCCTCTTCGGGTACCCTAATATTGGTCTCCGACAGTAGCCCCTGAGCCCCTGGGCGATTCGAGTAGAATTGCCTAGGAGATTTTTTGACTTGCCAGTGGGTGTGCGTGAGCGCACTCGGTGGGTGTAGCCCTTGAGCCTGTGGAGTAGGATACTCCTTCGGAGGGTTTTCTAAAAGAGAGGATCCTGAGAGCCCTGGCCCTCTATTGTTGCCCACGGCGTGCCCCGAAGACGGTGATTTCTTCTTCGCTGAGGTCGGACCCTTCGTGGGTATGGTCGTGAGATTTGGTGGTTGTTTAGGTGGATAGTTTGATTGGGGTCCCGGTATCCCATTCACTAGGATCCAGTCAGGGTAAGCCTGACTGAGACTTAATCATGGGCCAAGATGCCCGTGGTGCTCATGTACCTAGGCGCTGGCCGCTTGTGGGGCCCAGCTCTTTCCACCCTTTGTTGTAGGGGTGTTTGGAGTGGCTATTGGACCCGTTGATGGCCCAACCATTGGACTCCTAGGCCTAGACGGGCCATAGATGCACTTTTAATCCATATTCCTCTTGCTCGTAATGAGTCCTGGTCCACCTAGGGAGGTGATATGTCCGGTGAGTTTCCCGAAGGAAAGGATAGGGATTGCGTGCACGTATCCCATGGCGTGATGTTGTGGCAGATCATGGGAGGCATAGAGATCTAGGTGGATGGTTGGTTTACTCGCATCTGTCACCCCTATAAAACCAAAAGGTTCGCCCCTAGGGTTTCATACTTTGCCTCTTTGCCTTCGCATCTACCACCTCCGCCGCCAATTGCCTAAGCTCCCCGCATCCGCATCTCAGCCGTCGTCAAGTTTGCATCCACCCACCACCATCTTCCAATGGAGCCATGGTGCCGCTCTAAAATCACCCTCCAGCACCTAGAGGGCCTTGTCCGTCGTGGTTTTCTCTACATGTGGACCGCCACCGAGGAGTGGTGGCTGCTCGGCGAGGAGGACGTGCCATCACCGCCCGATGGCTACATCATCTTGTTTGCGTGCTTCCATGAGCACAGGTTCGCCACCCTCACCCACAGATTGCTTCGAGGACTACTGCACTATTACAAGATAGAGCTACAGCACCTCAACCCTAATGGGACCCAACACATGGCGGCGTTCATCGCCCTGTGTGAGGGATTCCTAGGGATCAGCCCCCACTATGATCTGTGGTGGCACTTCTTCGCCGTCACCCTCCAGAAGAATAGGGAGAAGAGGCAGGAGCTGAATATGCCGAGGGGATGCGCTGGCATCCAGCTTCCGAATAACCGGGTCGGCGACTACTCGACAATGTGGCTATCGACCTCCAACAAGGGGTGGCATTCACATTGGTTTTATCTCAAAAATGATGCCACCGCCCCCTTGCTAGAGTTTACCAGGCGCTTAATCGAAGAGGCCCTAGATTCATGGAGGAAGTGGGGTGTCCTGGAGAAGGACAAGAAGAGGATCCAGGCCCATCCACTTCCTAAAGGAGAAGGGGCTGAATGGGTTGGGAATCATCGGCGTCTACCATGTGAGGAGGGCGGCACCACTGATGAGGCACGTGCTTCCCCTATACGCGATGGCGCCTGGGGCATCATTCGATGGGACAACGCTTGCCGAGGAGGCGCTCTCCCCCTCTGAAGTTGCGTAGCGCATCAAGGAGGTGATGGAGCCTTCTCAGGAGAGCACGAGCACCCCTCTTGATTTTGTGTACCCGGTGCTGGGGCATCCCCTGATGCGGCCAGAACCAAGGTACCTTGTCCTTGTAAGTTTTCTCTTCCTTGTGCCTTCTTCTTCAATTGAACTTTTGACCCCTTGATACTGACATTGAGATTGGGGGACTAGCCGAGGGACCTCATCCTCATGGATCTCTCGGCTCCATTACCGAGGGATCCATCCATGTGGGCGTTGAACCGCGCCAAGGCCGAGCGGTAGAGGAAAGCAAAGGAGGACAAGAGGAAGAAGAGGTAGTAGAAATTGCATGCGCAGGAGCAAGGGGAGGAAACTGATAGTGATGATGACGATAAGGAAGAAGAAGATGAGGTAGTTGATGACACTGAGCGTGATGGCCTAGAGAGCGAGGACATGCTGACATGCACCTACTCATCCTTGCAGGTGTTGGGACCTTTCCCATTTCATGGAGGGGAAAGCGTGTCCACGAGGCTGATAGAGATAGGCCAGACCATCAGCCTGCCCTCAGAACAAGCAGGGGCGGGTGGATCTACCACCACGACCAAGGTGCCAATAGAGGGGGGTGGCCCTGCCGCCACGCCTCAAGAGCCAATAGGGGTGGGTGGATCTACTACTGCATTCGAGGTGTCGAAAGAGGGGGTGGCTCCACCGCCATGCCCCAAGAGCCAATAGGGGCGAGCGGGCCTACCGCTGCGTCTGAGGCGCTAGCTAAGGGGGGTGGCTCTGTCGTTGCGCCCCAAGATGCAAGGGAGGCGAGCCCCTCTACCTAGGAGCAGGGAGTAGGCTCAAAACGGCCTTGCTCCAATGAGGTGGAGCAGGGACCAAGGGGTTCATCCCCCAAACACATCCACCGCCCAACATTACCAATGTAAGTCACCAACTCCTCTATTTTCTCTGTTTTTCTCTATTTTTAGTGTGACTTATGCCTTTTATTTCTTGTAGCATCTTAAGGCGGCGCAACCTTTTGGCACTGGCACCCAAGAAGAGCGTCACCCTTTAGATGAGGCGGCGACCATCGGTCAACACGGCACCCATTTTGGGCAGGAGCGGCACCGGTATTACTGCCTCGTCGGACAGTCAGGCGTCGCTCGCGATGGCTCCCGTGCCCTCTGTGGGACAAGCGGGCGTCAGGCTAAAGGAACGCCCTCAGAGGTTGCTGAACAGCTGGTGAGGGAGGCGATTCCACTACCGATGTTGGGGTGGACGGAGCTACTGCTCACGCTTGTGGTGCCGACCGCTGTAGGCACGACGTCGCCGGTCGAGGCCCCATTGACATAGGCGGAGGTGCTAGTGGCTATGATGGGCAAGACATAGTCGGATGCCACTGTGGTGGTGCCTGAGGCAGTGGCACGATCCACACCACCGGTGGCCCAAGTGATGACGCCCGACATGGGCCAGACGGAGGGGGACGCGGTGGAGGGGTCCTCAGATGTTGCGGCGGTGGCGGAGTGGACCGATGGGGAATCGTCCCTGGCCTTGACATCGAGGGGCAGCCATTCACCCATGTGGGGTGAGCCCCTACTTCGATGGTGAACCCACAAGACCCGACGTCAACACTCTTCGCCCTCAATGATGCTACTGAGAGCATGGAGTGGGAGAGTCTTGACGAGGGGATTGCGGCCGCGCTAAAAGCCTTGGACCATGCCAGGGGCACCCTACGCAAAGTCATCGTTCCCACTGGCCGGGTATTCACTCGACCTTGCCTCTCGCCCTCCTTTTTCTTCATGTATTTTTGTGTTTTGACCATCATCTTTTTTTAGTCCCTTATCGCTCATAGCCGGGAGAAATCCTGGTTCCTTCATGAGCAGAAGGAGAACTAGGACCGCCTCGTCGAAGAGGCCTGGCTGCACGGGGATGTGGCCACCTAGCTTGCTACTACCCAACAGAGGGTGGCCAAGATGACTCCCCTAGCTGAGGAGGCGGACTATCTCTGACTGTGGGACACCGAGGCCCGTCAGCATGAGGAGGAGATTGAGAGGGCATTTGAGGCCCTATCGGCGAGGGTGTGGCAAGATGAGGAGGAGGCTACCAGAGTCAGGAGGGAGCAGGACTAGCTACTCTAGAGGGATACTGAGACCCACCAGCGAATCCTCAATCTCCTAGCCAAGGCCAAGAAGGAGCGGGACCTAAAGCTAGTTGCCGAGGAGAAGTTCGCAGCCCTAGAGCAAAGGGCGAGTCAGAATGTCGAGGCAGTCACCCAGCTATGCAAGGAGCAAGATGAGCTACTCCAAACCATGGGCAGACTCCACTCAGAGCGTGGCATGGCCCATGAGGAGTGTGACCAGGCTATCCGAGAGCATGACGAGGCGCAACAGAGGATCAGCTCCCTCTAGGCCAAGCTCGGAACCGCTATAACCCAGAGGCTAGAGGCCAAGGGCGTCTCTGTCGGGATAGCCATGGAGCTCGCTGAGGTGAGGAGGAACCTTTAGGTAGAGAGCGACGAGCTTGGTATCCTGAGCGCCGCCCTCAGAGTGGTCTGCGATGACCTAGAGGTGGTGTGGTCGGAGGGGACTAGTTCGCTCATGGCCCGTGCCATTGATATCACGGCGCGGGTGCGCCAGCTCAAGAGGGACACTCTTCATGCCGGGGTCAACCAAGCCTTTGCGATTGCTCGTTCACATTACACAGATATCATCGACTTGGAGACGATGAGCCTTAGTGTTACACCAGGCTACGAAGCCTTTGAGCTAGATGAGATAGAGACGGTGGTGGCTCCTCTTGCACAGGACCTGGCAAACAGAATTGAAGATATGGTTCTCCCCCGGAGGGGATAGTTAGTCGAATAGGTTGGATGAACACTATTATAATATGTGAAGAAGCGCTGACCTTTATGTATCGTAAAAACAATTTCGTAACATCGTTTTGTTTGATTGAACTTGTTTTCTTCCCTTTTTGTTTGCGAAAAAGGGGCTCATGTATTTTGACCCTTCTGTTCTTTAAGACCATAGGGCCTGAGGTGTAAGAGTAGAACTTTGATCATGCTAGTTAGAAAAGACACCATAGCCACCGAGGCGTAGGCTTTTTGTAGTCTGGCCAGGGATGCTCAGTTGTTCATTTCCACAAACCTTGCCACTAAACTTAATGTGAGGAAGAGGTCCGGTGTGGCGACTGTTTCAAAAAAGGGGTGTATTTATACCCTTATTAGCCCCTGAGTGAGATCCAACCCCTTGCCATTGCTGGGGTCGAATGTCGCTGAAGGTCGAGGAGAGGATAGCGAAACTTAGTAGGAGAAAGCATCTCTTGTATTCGCATATACCCCCTTCCTAGGATCTTAGCTATTGTTCTACGATCATGCGTTTGGTCTCCTTGCAAATCCAACCTTCCTCGAGCCCCTGCGCGTAGTGGGGATTCAGTCAAGGGTCGGCTCATTTTTGTGACTATCGCCCCGTCCGAAGTTTCCACAACCAGAGGGGTTGAGTTAACATCACTTGCCTCGATGGCTCGAGTGATGCGCTCGATGAGCTCGCTAACAGGCATGTTCGAATGGAATCTAGTTCTATCACTTGTGACAGGGTCGGCAAAGCCCTCATGTGGCATTTTGTTGCTCCTTAACCCACTGTCCAACAGATCCCCCTCAATGGGAATTCTATGGGCTCGGCTAGAGGTTAAGATTGAATGATAAAGTTGAGATGACCTTGTCCGCTTCTAGGCGGGATAGGCAAAGGCCACTAGGGCTCATCTATGTTTTCTTGCCTAGCTTTTGTTCGATGCGAGGTGGCCTCGGGCCCTTCATGAGCTGGCCTTCGAACCTCGGTCTCTCAATCTAGGATCGGGTGGCTCGAGCCCCCGAGCCCCGTGGGGTTCGGTAGGGGTCGGCCATGTTTCATGCGTCACCCTGTCCTTGGTTTCCACAACTGGAGGGGCTAATCTAACGACACTTGCCTTGATGGCTCAAGTGTCGTGCTCAGTGAGCTCGCTAACGAGCATGTTTGAGTGGAATCTGGGTCCATCATCTGCTGATGGGGTCAATAGAGCCCTCATGTGGCATTCCACTACTTCTTAACCTGCCTCCTGGCAGATGCCTGAGACGTTCGTTAGGCTCGGGTGGCCCGTTGGCTTCTCCTCGATGGAGATCCTATGGGCTTGGCATGAGGTTAGAATCGAACAAGAAAGGTTGAGATGTCCCTATCCACTTCCGAGCGGGGTCGGGCAAGGCCGTTGGGGCTCATCTCGGTTTTTCTCCCCTAGCTCTGTTTGACATGAGGTGGCCTCAAGCCCTTCACGGGATGGCCTTTGAACCTCGATCGATTGCCGCTCATATCGAATGTGATGGCTACCGCTTCATGACGCGACGTGAAGCATTATGATGCAGCAATTGCATATGCAATGCTTGGATGCATGACATGAATGTATAAATGATTGAATGAACAAATGTATGAACGAAAATGGATGAATGAATGATCATATAAAGAAATAGCGGGGGTCGGTAATGTTACCTTGATGGCATGAGTGACGGGTTCTAGGGGTTCTTACTGGATATGTCTGTGCGTGGTTTGGGTCCGATGTTCATGCCGAGGCCGGTGTAACCTGCACGAGCCTCCTAGTCTTCCATATCTGTCTCTCGGCAATGGCCCAATCCGTTCGATCGACTTGGGCAACCTAATAGCCTCTCCTCGATGAAGATTCTATAGGTAGGCCCCTCCAAACCCTTCCCGAGAAGGTGGAGGTTAAGGTTTGGAGTGCGGAGACAAAGACTCTGATCGTGCTGATGGACAAAAACGCCATAGCCACTGGGGCGTAGGGTCATAGCGGTTCGACCAGGCTTACTCAAAGTTTGCACCCGCACACCCTGCCTCTAGTTTTTAAACGTAAGGAGGGGTTGGGCAAACAGAATGTCTAGTGAATAGACACTCTCGCCAGCCCCCGAGCGATGTTCGACCCCCTGCCATTGCTAGGGTCAGAGGCTTGGAATTGAAATTAATACATAAAGTAAGCAAGTAAGGGTGCTTGTTTCATGGCGGCAGTTTGGAGCCGTTCGATTGACCTAGGCACCAGTTTTACCTCAATGGTAAGAGTGATGGGTTCAGGAAACCTCCACCGGATATGAGCGTGATCCTGTCTGCTCCTTACCCGGTTCTCGTTAGTGGCCAAGCCGTTCGATTGACTCATGTTACCTGTTGAGACAAGTTTTTCTTGTGGAAATAGAGAATGAGCACATCCCGCGCAAGAATTTAGTTAGGCAGATAAGCCAAGCAGAGAAAACTTGTCACAAATGGACAAGCTTTTGAATTTTGGTGTAGTGAACGGTCTCTTAGCTCTTCTCTCCTTTTTGCATAAAGAGTTAGTGTATTCTGACCCTTTTCATTGTTAAGGTCATAAAAGCTCAGAGTGCAGGCGAGCCAATTCTAATTATGCTAGTGAGCAAAGACACCATAGCTGTTGGGGCATGGGCATCCCACAGTTCAACTAGTTATACTCAGAGCTTGTTCCTGTTATCCTAGCTCCTATGTCCTAACGTAAAAAGGGGGGCAGGCACAGAAAATGTTTGCCGGATAGATATACTCGTATCAGCCCCTAAGTGAGATCCGACCCCTTGCCGTTGCTAGGGTTGGATGTCACTGAAAAATTGGGGAGTTGGATAACTAAACTGATAAGAGAAAGTGTGCATTTATTAGGGGTAAAAGCGACATAGATGCTCGATGTTCCAGGCATTGGTGAAGATTTCACCGTCGATGGTCTTGAGCTTGTAGGCGCCTAGACGGAGTACATCCGCAACTATGTACGGTCCCTCCCATGGTAGGGAGAGCTTGTGGTGGTCCTTGTTGCTCTGTACAAGGCAGAGGACTAGGTCTCCGACATTGAAGGCTCTATCCCGCACTCATCGGCTGTGGTACCGTTGCAACGCCTGTTGGTACTTGGCCAAGCGGAGGAGGGCAACATCGCGTGCTTCGTCCAGCTGGTCCATGGCATCCTCGTGGGATGCCTTGGCTCCCTATTCATCATACGCCCTAATCCATGGTGCTCCATAGTCAAGGTCGATTGGGAGGACGACCTTAGAACCGTAGACCATGAAGAAGGGTGTGTAGCCGGTGGCTCGACTGGGGGTTGTCCTCAGGCACTAGAGTACTGAAGGAAGCTCGGTGACCTAGCATGCACCAAACTTCTTCAACTGGTTAAAGATCCTAGGCTTGAGGTCTTGTAGGACCATGTCGTTTGTGCGCTCAACCTGCCTGTTCATTTGGGGATGTGCGACGGCGACCCAATCGACCCAGATGTGGTATTCATCGTAGAATCGAAGGAACTTCTTTCTGGTGAACTACATGCCATTGTCCGTGATGATAGAGTTTGGGACTCCAAAGTGATGGATGATGTTGAGGAAAAACAGCATGGCTTACTCAGACTTGATCACGGAGATCGGCCAAGCTTCTATCCACTTTGTAAACTTGTCTATGGTGACAAGCAAGTGGGTGTAGCCTTCGGGCGCCCTCTTGAGAGGTCCGACCAAATCGAGCCTCTAGACTATGAATGGCCACATGATAGGGATCGTCTGGAGTGCTTGGGCCAGTAGGTGAATCCGCCGAGCGTAGTATTGACACCCTTCATAGGTGCACACGATCTGCTTGGCATCGGCTGTAGCGGTGGGCTAGTAGAAGCCCTATCGGAACACGTTTCCGACCAGGGTTCTAGGCGCGGCATGGTGATCGCAGACCCCATCGTGGATATCACTTAGCAAACGCTTCCCCTGTTCAATGGGATGCAGCGCTGCAGGATCCCGATGTGGTTTCGCTTGTAGAGTTTGCCCTCCATAAGAACAAAGGACTTGGCACGACATGAGCCATTGAGCCTTCATCTTGTCCATCAGTAGTGCGTCACAGAGGAGGTAGTCGAGGTAGAGCATCCTCCAATCGACCAGAGGATCAAGCTCTATCGCTGGGTCCTCTTCGAGCTCCATGACTTCGGGGCCAGATGGAGCAGACGGTTGGTCAGCCCCTGGGCCTAAATTGGATGGACTATCACCACCTTGTTCTGACCCCTCATAGCGAGCCAAGGGCTTGTGCTGGTCGCTGGCGAAGATGCCTGTTGGCACCGGCTCTCGGCCGGATGCTGCTTTCGCAAGCGCGTCGGCTGCTTCATTGAGGCGCCTCGGGATATGATTGAGTTCGAGGACATCGAACTTGTCCTCCAACCGGTGAACTTCTCAGTAGTATGCGACCATCTTGGTGTTGTGGTAGCTTGACTCCTTCATGACTTGGTCGATGACTAGCTAGGAATCTCCTCGAACATCTTGGCTTTGGATGCCCAACTTGATGGCAATGCGTAGGCCATTAATGAGTGCCTCATATTCGGCCACGTTGTTGGAGGAGGGAAAATGGAGATAGACCATGTACCTCATGCATGCCCTGAGGGGTGACACGAAGACCACCCCCATGCCAGTGCCCTTCTTCATTAGTGATCCATCGAAGTACATCGTTCAGTACTCTTGATCGACGACCGCTGGTGGCATTTGGAACTTGGTCCATTCCATGACAAAATCAGCCAATACCTAGGACTTGATGGCCGTCCAGGAGGCATACGCAATGCCCTGACCCATCAGATCAAGTGCCCATTTCACAGTTCTTCCTGTCGCATCCTGGTTTTGGACGACCTCACCGAGGGGGAAGGATGTCATGACTGTCACCGGATGTGACTCGAAGTAGTGGCGTAGCTTCCTTTTGGTGATGGGGACGGCATACAGAAGCTTCTGGATTTGGGGGTAGTGGGTCTTTGAGTCAGATAGGACCACACTGATGAAGTACATAGGGCATTGGACTTTGAGGCCGTGCCCCTCTTCTTCTTGCTCCAATAAGGGCGGCGCTGACCACTTGCGTGGTGGCCGTAATGTAGAGCAGAAGGGATTCTCCATCGGTAGGAGGAACTAGGATCGGGGCTTTTGTTAGAAATAGCTTGACCATGTCAAGTGCCTCCTGGGCCTCGGATGTCCATTCAAAGTGGTTGGCCTTCTTTAGAAGTCGATAAAGGGGGAGACCTCATTCGCCGAGGCGCGAGATGAAGCGGTTGAGCATGGCGAGGCACCCTGTAACTCACTGTACTCCCTTCATGTTCTGAATTGGGCCCATCCTTGTGATGGCTGAGATCTTCTCTGGGTTGGCTTTGATACCACGTTCAGAGACGATGAAACTAAGCAGCATGCCTCTTGGGACCCCAAAAACGCACTTCTCGGGATTGAATTTGATGCCGTTTGCTCAAAGTTTTGAAAAGGTCTACTCAAGATCGGCTATGAGGTGGTTAGCCCATTTGGACTTGACCACGATGTTGTCAACGTATTCCTCAATGGTCCATCTGATGAGGTCCCCGAAACACTTGAGCATATAATGCTGGTATGTAGCCCCAGCGTTCTTCAGACCGAATGGCATGGTGACGTAGCAGAATGATCCGAAGGGGGTGATGAAAGCTGTTGCGAGCTGGTCGGACTCTTTCATTGCGATTTGATGGTATCTAGAGTACTCATCAAGGAAGCAGAGGGTTTCACACCCCGAGGTAGAGTCAACTATTTGGTCTATGCACGGCAAAGGAAGCAAATCCTTTAGGCACGCTTTATTAAGACCCATGTACTCAACACCCATCCTCCATTTCCTATTCTTCTTTCGTACAAGAATGGGATTGGCTAACCACTCTAGGTGGTATACTTCCTTGATGAATCCGGCCGCCAAAAGCTTTCTGATTTCTTCGCTAATGGTCCTACGTTTCCCCTCATCAAAGCGACACAGGCGTTGCTTCACTGGCTTGGAGCCTAGGCGGATCTTTAAGGCATGCTCGGTGACTTCCCTTGAAATGCCTGGCATATCCGAGGGTTTCCACGCAAAGATGTCTCTGTTGGCGCGGTGGAAGCCGACGAGTGCACTTTCCTATTCAGAGGAAAGCGTGGTACCATTGCGCACTGTTTTGCCCTCGGAGCTCCCAAGGTCCACAAGGACCTCCTTGGCGCCCTCCACTAGCTCGAAGGACCTAGTCAACCGCTTGGGGTCAGGTGCTTCTTTGGCGACCTCCTTCCTAAGAGCTGCGAGCTCTACGGATGTGATGATTGCTGCGGCGTGATCGCAGCACTCGACTTCGCACTCGTAGGCACGCTGAAAGGAGGTGCCGACGGTGATGACCCCGCCTGGGCCCAGCATCTTTAGCTTGAGGTAGGTATAGTTGGGGACGGCCATGACCTTCGCATAGCATGGTCATCCCAGGATGGCATTGTAGGTTCTGTGGAACCCAACCACTTCAAAGGTGAGGGTCTCCATCCTCTAGCTGGATGGACCCCGAAGGTGACGGACAGATCGATCTGCCCAAGTGGCATAGCTTGCTTTTCAAGCACAATGCAGTGGAAAGGTGCTCTGGTTGGCCGGATGCATGCTCGGTCGAGGCCCATGGCGTCGAGCGTCTCGACGTACATGATGTTGAGGCCGTGTTTACATCAAAATTTGGAAGAAGAGTCGTAGGGACTTGAAAGCTCCCAAGATCATGTCACCAGGGAATCAATTGCGTGCAGATCGAGACCAGCTGATTCAGATGCAGAAATTGGAATCGACTTTCCATAGATAGCGCCGGGGGACCATAACAAAGGCTATGTTTGGTGCCAGAACGAAACATGCTGGACTCTACAAAAAGGGAAAGATTAGAGTCCAAGTTATCTTAAATTAGGAATGTTTTCTCTAGGGTCAAAAACTGTAATAAGTCATGCTTAGACATGAGTCATGCACAGGACCCGGGTATAAATACCAAACCCCGGCCATTGTAAAAAGGACAATCAATCAATCCAATACACAAGTTATTTACTTTTTAGCCTCCAGCCACCCTTAGGAGTAGGAGTAGAGTAGATCTCAATGAGTTCTTCAGCAAATACAGCTGCATTGATCCGGTCGACCTCCACTGCTTGTTGTAAGTACCATCATGGTTTATACCTCTGTTCGTACGGCTGCATCGATCCGATCGACCTCCACTGCGACTCTGGTATAAGTTAGTTATCGATTCATGCCTAGTTCAAGTATGGTTGCATCGATCCGATTGACCCCCACTGCATGAACTAGATCAAGGTCAAGTTATCGGCTCTACCTTAGGATGGCAGTCTTTGGTAGATTCATTAAGTTATCGATATTGCTTATTGCTTTTATTATTTATCTAATTACAGCAATATCATTCTGCCCGATTGGGATTGATCTAGATCGGCCTTATATCTTGTTTAGCCCATCGTTTGCTAACCTCAAATTGATCTAATCTACACCTTAAATAATGAGTTATGTTTTATCAGCTGTTTTATGTCAATCCTGATCGTGCATAGCGTGTGGTTAAGGCGTGTTGCGTCTTGAGTAGATTTATTGGCTAGCGAGAACCATTCCATGGCCCGTTATCACGGCCTGTGTGATTCTGCCTCACACCCCACTGTTAGCATCATGGAGTGGGGACTATTATCTAGTAGATCTATTCCTGATAAGGCATGACTTTAACTGTGCGCTATGCCTGAATCGACTGTTTTAGCCGATATCGAGCGCTTTCACGAACAAGTTCGCATCATGAGACCGTTGAAGTAAAGATAGGTTGAAAGATATGTTAGCCCCATGATCTTATTATTGTATTACGGCCTGCATGATTCTGCCTCATACCCCACTGATATTAGTAATGAGTTAGGGTCGTCGAATCTATTGTTATTTCTATAGCCTGCATGATTCTATCTCATGCCCCACTTGTTATAGTGATAGATGAGATCTAACATGTTCATTAGATTTATCTTTATTAAACGGTTAAGTGATGTCGAATTGTTTCTTTATATAAAAAGGGGTTCGGTTACTTATAATCATTGGCTCAGTACAAACCGATCATTGTTGACATCTTATTGCCATTGATTAATATCTGTTCGATCAATGATATTTGCCATGAATGATAATCGATTCTTCTTATACAACCCAATGAGCTTTAATCGATTTATTCTCATGAATATGCTAGATTCAACTATTTAGTTGATCTCCTTTCATATCGGCTCTCATAGCCACACATTCGGGACTGTCTGGCAACACCGGCAAGTTTCACCCTTAATTACTGATGAACTTTCTCTCCTTGTCAATTACAGGGTCAAATTGAGTGGCACATCTTGGGAGGAGTGCGCAGGATCGACCACTCTTACGCTGAAGCTAGGCGGATCTGCTCCATCGAGCGGACCCTTCCGGCTTGTTGCGTGTGTCCTCGGCACGGGACGAAAATTCTATGTCGACAGGCCACTGCCCCCATCCATTAGTACCTTGGTGATGTGCTTCGTACTAACGATCAGGTCAACCATGAGTGGATATCTCCCTGGTTGTGGGATGCTCTCTGGGTGGTCGGTCCGGTCAAAGGTTATGGAGGACTCTAACCACCAGAGGAAGGCGAGTGTGGCCAGTTTGGTCGTATAGACCTCATGGCACGTGACCTTCTGGCAGTGCTTGGAGTCATAGGCCACTGATCCTCCAAAGATCATGAGGCAGCCATCTGGTGTTGGAAAGCCACCATCCTTCTCCTCAATGCCGTCTGTGGTAGGGTTAGAGTCCTTCCCGTGCTCCCCTTTGTTGGAGCCTCCAGACAAGAACCGCTTCATGAGGCCATAGTCCTTGTATAGGTGCTTGATAGGGTAGGCATGGTTCGGGAATAGGCCCTCGAGTGGTTTTTCGAAGTGGTTTAGAGTGCCCTCCATGGGCTTTTGACCACCCCTATGGTCAGTGGTGGCCACGAGCGAGCCCTCATGCCATTGCTTTTTCTTCATGGCAGAACGATTAGAGGCGCCTTCGCCGGCGTGCTCGTCCCGCTTCGCCTTGCCCTTAAGGCGGTCGAAGATCGCTTCGACCGCTTCTTTGCCCGAGGCATGGCTGGTGGCGATGTCGAGGAGTTCCTTCATGGTTCGTGGGCCCTTGTGTCCAAGCTTGTGAACCAGGGACTCGCAGGTGGTCCTGGACAGGAAAGCTCCTATAACATCAGCGTCGGTGATGTTAGGGAGCTCGTTGCATTGCCGGGAGAAGCGCCGGATGTACCCACGGAGGGTATCTTTAGCCTTCTATCAGCAATTCTTGAGGTCCTATGGGTTCCCTAGGCGCTTGTATGTGCACTAGAAGTTTCCCACAAAGATCTCCTTCAGGTCCGTCCAACTCTAGATTCTGCTGGACGGCTGGTGTTCCAACCATGTTCGTGCCTAATCGGCCAAGAACAATGGAAGGTTGCGGATAATGAAATCATCATTATCCACACCACCGGCTTGGCAGGCAAGCTGATAATCCTCGAGCCATAGTCTGAGGTTTGTTTCCTAGAGTACTTCAGGATGTTGGTTGGTGGTCGGTACCTTGGCGGGAAGGCAGCATTAAGGATGTGTCGACCGAAGGCCTAAGGCCCTGGTAGGCCAGGGCTCGAGCTTCGGTCCTCGCCGCTATCGTAGCATCTGCCACGGCGAGGGTGATAGCCACGGCTAGCTCCCTCTCTCAGATCATCATGGGTATGCCTATGAGCATCGAGGGTGTTGCATGCGTCACGGTTGTGGCCAAGATGCTGATGCACCGAGACTGCAGTGCGCTGCCCACTGCCTTGTGGAGCCTAGTGGATTGACGCATCCCTGTCGAGATGCTCTAAGACCGTGCGCTGGTTGGCGTCGAGCTCGCATCACCGAGACAATGAGTTCTCGGCCTGCTATGCCACCGCACGCTCAAGCAGCATGCGAATCTCACGGTGGGCCTGATGATCCTCAGGTGTCACAGCCTTTGGAAGGCCATGGAGCAAGGCCATCATGGCAGCGATGTTCTGGCTCACCCGGATGAAACGAGGGAGGGTTTCATCATCCGCGATGATCCTCCGATTCACATCGCTAGCCATGGCACGTGCGCGTCCACCGTCTCCACGGCACTCGATCTCCTAATTGAGCTCCGTGCATTCCTGCTCGAGCTGGAGTCACGCTTCCTTGGTCTCTCGGTGTTGTGCTTTTAGCTGCTCCACCCACATGCGAGGTGGGGCCACTGTCTCCCCCTAGGCCTCATCGTTGAGGTCATTTGTTGGGGTAGCCTCCTCCTCGTGGATGCTCTTGATGTGTCCCTTAGGGGTACCTATTATGAAGCATTCGTGAGAGGAGTGATGACTCCCCCTACTAGAGTCAGAGTAGAGGGCGACTCTAGCTCCTCTGCGAGGAGGTCATGGAAAGATTCCGCAATGTGCTCGATCACCCCTATGAATCCATCGTTCATGGGAGGTGGAATCATGCGTTGCGCCACAAGGTGTCTAACGGTCTCCATAGCATTGCGGAGAATGAATGGGAGCACTGTCGGGGTGCTCTAGATGAGGTGTTCTAGAGAGAGGGGTTCCCCTCTGGTGAGCCATGCCATGTCATTAGCGTAAGAGAAGGTGAGGTGGCACAGGTCCTCTCCGGATGGCTGGGGTCCTAGGGAGACACCGAGCTAGTGCTCAAAACTCTCATAGTCGAGGAGCTGGTTGTTTTCGAGGGTGTAGGCCCCTAGTGCATGCAGCTGTAGCCAACTCACCTCATCGACAGTGTTCGGCCGATGGAGGGGAGAGGTTGGATGGCGGCGTGAGCCAATGCCAACTCTCCTCCCACCGTGATTATAAAGTCCAGGTCCCCGAAGCACACGTGTGCGCTCGGGACCCAGCTGATGCCGTGACTAGCCATCCTGCCTGATGTTAATGTTAGGATGCGCAAAGCCTCCTACCTGGTGCACCAACTATCAGTGTTTTGAGTAAACACCAACAAGTAAATTTGTGTTATTGTGCGTCTAGCCTGGATGGTATGCTAAAAAGACACAAGGTTTATACCGGTTCGGGTAGAATGTCCCTACGTCTAGTTCATGGTTGCTGCTCATGTTATTAGCACTGAAAAGTTCATAGTAGGGGTTACAAATGGGCGAGAGAGGGACAGGTCCCAAGTCTCTGATGAAAAGGTCGAATGGGTGCTGAGAGCTTGGTTGTTGCTCAGCTATGTGTGATGTGATGTGTGATGTCTTAAATCGATCCCCTTAGTGGGGTTCCCTGCCTTCCCTTCTATAGGCCAAGGCAGAGCAGGGATTATAGATGGGAGAAAAGAGGAAAACTAGAGGCAAAGAAAATCCTTCAACGACGCTGGGTCTTCCTTTTCTTCTATGCGGGCCCACTGACATGGCAGGCGAGGATAGGGATAGCTCCACGCCAGACGCATGTCCGCTAACCCTGACAGGGCTATGTTGGGCGTCTATCCGCTGATGATGCCATGTCCTGGCATTGTCAGCGAGTTGTCACGTCCCATCTCGCCCCAGTGGGCGGCGCGGCGGACCAAGGTGCTGATCCACGGACATACAGGGAGCAGACGACGCAGTGACCACATGTTCATTACTGTAGATGATGCGAGTTCCCTCCTAGACTGTAGTGGTTGTCGTGAGCTTCCATTAGGATCCGTGCCGAGGGCAAATGGTGGTGCCCACAACACTATAAGGCAAATGCCGGCGCCTACAACACTGTTTTGGGCTCTGACATGCCTAGAAGATCACAAAGCGCCCTTCTTGTCATATCCTCATAGTACTTTCCTATAGGCATGCAGGGTATGGTCCTTGGTATTGTGGTTGACTTGAGTGCCCTGCCTTATCTGTGCATGTCGTTATGTAGGAGTCGCGCGTAGACACCGGGCGAGGCAGAGCCAGCACTCAGATGTTGGGCGAGGCGAAGCCAGCCCTCGGATGTCGAGCGAGGCGGAGCTAGCCCCCAGACATCAGGCGAGGTGGAGCCAGCCCCAGACATCGGGCGAGGTGGAACCGACCCTCGGACATCAGGTGAGGCAGAACCGGCCCTCAGATGTCGGGCGAGGCAGAGCTGACCCTCAGACATCAAGTGAGGCGAAGCCAGCCCTTGGACATCGAGTGAGCCAGAGCCAGCCCTCGAACATCGGGCGAGGTGGAGCTAGCCCTCAGACGTCGGGCAAGGCGGAGCTAGTCCTTGGACATTGGGCGAGGCAGAGCTAGCCCTCGGGAGTCAGCCTAAGGCGGAGTCAGCCCTTGGGGGTCGAGCGAGACAGGGCCCATGGATGCAACGCCCACCGAGGCAGAGCCAACCCTCAAGGGTTAGACGAGGCAGGGCCCATGGTCTCGATGGCCGGACGAGAAGTGACCCGGCAAGTGGTGTAGTCGCACTCTTGATCGCACGGATGAATTAATGTTGATGGTCATTAGCTCCTCCTCTTCTGGTACCCTAATATTGGTCCCCGACACCGCCCTTGCAAAGCCTCCATGCGAGCCCTCCATGCCCGTCGATTCTTTTCCAAAGGTGGAAAGAACCTCATGGGGGTACGAGCAATGGGATATTCATAGATCTGGCAAAGGTACCACAAGGCTTTGTGGGCCACAACCTGGTAGGTGTCGACGAAGTGAAACCCGGTTGCGGTCACATTCTAGGCTTCAGTGATGCTGGAGAACTCCTCACTCTTTCCAATATAGATGGTAACTTCACACCGCTTAGTGCCATACTTTTCATACTCACGGCCCTCATACTCGGGATGATCTTTGACTCTGAGTTTTTGTAGGGTGGCATACAGGATTTTGGGAAAATCCTCAATGTTCAGGCAGTAACTGCTAATCTAGGCTCCTGCCATCCCTGGTGGTGGTTGCAAAGGAGGATTGAGCGAAAAGCTAGCTCAAAAGGAAACGCTGGGCGAGCTAGAGTGCACCGGGTGGTGGTACCAATGGCTAGGCCAGGCTCTGCTTATAATGGCAGAGCGGCCAGTGGTCCTGGCGCAGTCCACCCATGGTTCCTTCACGGGATCACTACGAATGAATCGACCAAATTTTTCATGCCTTCGAGGTGAGCGATGTCTGAGGCCATTAATGACTAGTACGACTACAGGGCAAGGGTCTGACAAGAGCGCAGAAAAGAGTACAAAGAGATGTGGGTCATGGCAGACATGAACCACAAGCGAACACGAAGCACAAAGCCACAGTACAGCAGTAACTTCTGACACAGGAACGAGTTAGGCGTGCACCATACGACTCGCGTGACATCTACGAAGGGCGCATCTACCAGCAATACGATCACGACGACTTAAAATAGTACCAGCACAACCGACTTAAAGATTGTATACTACGCGAGAGTCAGTCCACCAGAGAAAACCTAGTTAAACCTATTCTGAATTCTTAACTATAGTAATAGGGCTATTTATATACTTCGTAGTTAAATGCCCTAACTTTTTGTAAAAATAGGTTGTTAAATTTTAGTTTAGAAAAGGGTTTCGAAACTTTATTTCCTCATTTATGCTCTGATATCACCTATGGCAGAACCGCCTAATCTAATTCCTCCCAGGAGTACTTGTCTTCCATTAGACACTAAGTACTCAAAGGAGGACACTAAATTACGCAGTTCTGTCGAGTACACCCCAAGGGAGAACCCAAAAATCCACATTTTTCTACTAGGATCACAAATGAGAGAATAAAGCTTACAACATTCTTAAGTCATTTCTTACATCACTTTCCATGCAACATCAGAGTATAATATTTATTATTTATAACAGCAGAAAATAACCATGTTATGTCAGAGTTTCAGCGGAGATAAAATCATTTAATGATAAGTTAAACCTTAATATGATGATCCGTTATATCCATCATAACAGGTTATAAGTTTCTCCACTGGAAAACATTTTGGGTGGCAGTTTCAAATAAACTCTATGTCCGCAAGGTTAAGGAAATCCTTGCTGAGCCCACCAGGAGGTTTCCACACACAAGTGTTAGTTCCACATGTTCCTATCACCTGCAATAGGGTAGAACAAACCCTGAGTACTCAATTGTACTCCGCAAGACTTACCCGTCAGGAGGAAAGAAAAGACTCCAAGGATATGCAAGGCTATCTGGCTTGTGGGTTATTGCATCTGCAGGAAGCATTACTAAGCGTGCGCCCTTATATTCAATTTCATTAGCAGTCATCATTAGTTCGTTAACTACTATTCTATGTAAGCACATGTGCTACTTTCAAGCAGGTGGTAAGCAATCAGAGCCATTTTTCTATCTTTCATATTCTAGTTCTTACTATGGTGCTAGATTGCAGACAAGTTGTATCGGATAACCCGATGATTCAGGAATCAATGTGCCCAGCTAGGTACCTTGAAACACACGCCCCGCTTGTACCCTAGGCACAAGCAGGACCAACCCACCACTCTCCTATCAAGGGGTCTAGGTCCCCATCCAAACTTGGACTCCAAGCCCCCACACCTAAGTCCCAGACTCAGTGTGGTGCTTAGACCTCCACCATCCTCGCCTCCAATCAGTCGGTCCAGAAATAGCTGGAACCCATGACAAGAGAGCAACGAGCCTTCCCTGCTCCCATAAACAAGTATGTGCTCAGGATAATAAGTCTGTGACCTGCCTAGAACCCAATGCAATGGCCGGTCCTTAACCAACACGGGCGGAACAAGGGCAATCTGAGCCTTGCTCGAATGCCAAACCAAGTCTAGTCCAAAGTACAATTCCGTTCGGTCTCCAATTATCATTCATATATATTCCATGTGATAGCAATATAATAACAACAATAATATCTTTTCTATCTCTCGCGAGTGACAGGCAATCACTCGACTTCTACCGGAGTCCTATAGTATAACAATCTACACAATCCTGTCATACTAATATGACTCATAGGATAAGGATATATATATGCAATTGGGTTTCATTCAACTCCTTAAACTTAATGCACAAGCATAAAATAAAGTGCAGAATAATAGGGGTTATGCACTGTGGCTTGCCTGGGTAAGGTATAACCAAAAGTTAGCTTTTCATCATGGTGGTACGATCAGCAAGTCACCATTTGCTTCTGCTTCTCCAGACGACTCCACGATCCACTGTTGCTCCTATCATGGTATTCGTAGATACAACGCAAGAACGTAAATAACCAATCGGTAATTGTAGTGCCTATAGTACGATCTCGCCTCTCCAACTAACGAGCTAGCTCCTAACGACTAATGCACTTCTGGGGACAAGTGAGGCTTCGTTTCTGGAAAATTGTTCTCGCTTGGCAAACCCCCAATTATTTTTATATTTGATTCATTAAATATATTTTCATACTAAGGCTCATTTAGTTACCTTAACAAATTAATTCCTATGGAGCTACAGAATTTATAGTGAGCACATAATAATGCTAGGAACCTACTATAAAAATTTCAGAGCCAATGCTATTACCAATTCATCGTAATAATTCCTACAAGTTTATGTTTTAACAATATTAAGCATCTCGAATTAATTAGATTACTCTTGAAAATTCTATGAAACTATGTGAATAAAATACACTAGAAGATAGATCATGATTTTAGGAACCTAACAAAATAAGTTTCACAATTTTTAGATTCATGCAAGGTTTTATTTTGAATTTACAAGTTTGCCTCTAGCAATTAAATCAGAAAATGCTTTGGAAAAGAAGAAGGGCCAACAGCCACCTATTCGGCCCAACAGCCCAGCGTGAACTCGATGTGCGCGCAACGGCTGGCCCAACAATGGCCCAGACAGGGGAGCCCGCGCGCGCGACAGTTTTGCAGAAATGGACATGCACTACTATATAATTAGGTTATACTGCTTGGCACTATTCCTAGAGACTTAGCTTTTGCACGGGGTCTTTGGAACATCCTATCTTTGCAATGGAGTAGCCCTCCACGTGCCCGCGCGCGACGAGGTGGTTACGGCCGGCATGGCCCGGTCACGTCGGCCCTCTAGGGCTCGCGCAAACCCACCTAGGGGGTCAATCATGCTCCCAGACAAAAACGGCTGCGCTGGGCAGCGGTTGGAAACCCGAAGGAACGCTGCAGTCAGCCGACCACGGTGGCGGTTGAAATAGTACGGTGCACAGCGGTGGCGGGGCTACTTCGACGAGCAAGAGCGATGACGAAGACAACCGAAAGAGGTGAGAGCAACAGTAGATTACCCTGAGCCGGTCCACAGTGATGGTAGGAGCAGGGGCAGCCCGAGCAGGTCCGGCCATGTGCACGAGGTGGAGATGGCACGGCTCCGCGGCGGCGTGGCCGCATCAGCTCCCCCCCTCTGGCGGATCCCTTGACTGCCCAAGGACGAGCACCGACACAAGGAAGTCAGGGCGAGCTCATGGGCACAATCAAATGAATTGCTACCGCTTTGCCCCTACCTTTCTTCCCCGCTTCTGGTCACAGCGGCGACATGGCCGCGGCGAGCCGGACTCTAAATTGATGCGAGGGAGGGCATCTGAGGGGACTTGCATGGTCGGAACCGCTAATTCCTTACGAGGCCTTGCTATAAGGACGCCGAATTGAGCCAAGGTGCCACGGCCACGCGTTAATACTACGGACATTGGCGCGGTGGCCCGCGACCGGACAAAGCCATTATGGCATGCCCACGCACGGCCATGTGCATGCAGCGGCGCAGCGTCGCGATGCGGCAGACGCCCGTGATATCTAGGTTCTTGGCTAGGTAGGTGGTTCGAGCGGTCAGACGGGCGCGACGTCGCTCCGGCGACTGCGCGACAACGCTACGGACCACCGTTGCACTCGCGACGGCCACGCCGCCACAACCCATCAGCGCAGCGTCTCGCGGAGGTGACCTAGGCCACCCCTAGCCCGACGGGCGGTCGTTAGCCCCCAAGGCTAACCACGGCACGACCCCAGCCAGGAACGGCCGGTCATGGTAGCGTGCATGTGGTGTCCGCGCCTACGGAGCCAACGGTCGAACGGTGATGAGCACGTATTTTAAAGCGACGCAAAAATTGCCAACGATCACGATTGAGGTTCAACTAATTTCACGACTCTAAAGTTGATCTTATCAGCTATCTAACGGAGCAATCCGCACAATAAAAGGGCCACCTGAGAGGAAGATACATGCTTGCCAAGATGAGTTCGTCCTCGAAGTTCCGGTCCGCGACAGAGCGTTGACACAGAGCTCGCGGCGCGTTCTAATGAACTTAGGCAAATTTTTCCGAGATCCACGTGACACTCAACACGACTATAACCTACATCATTCTCGAGTGCTCACCTTGGGGCAACCAATAGTGCTCCAACATATAAAAATTGCTTAATTATTTTTGTTGGAATTTAAATGTCGAAATGGCACTGTCGATTATCGTTACAGACTTAGAAAGGGCGAGAGTCCCGCTTGAACTAAACAACCATTAACACTTATGATTGAATTTTTAAAAGGTCGGAATTTCGTCAATTTCAACTAGACAACATGTCATGACCTAGTCCATATTTCGTACTAACTCGTAAAATTAAAACATTAAAGCACTATTTAAGTATGTTTCACTATATAATTTATCAAAGATAGCACTTTAAACTTAAATCGTTTGTTTGCCGACTTAACCGCGAAGAGTGGATTTAATTTCAATTTAATTTCCGAGCTTCGCAAAAACACTAGCTGACATTATTATTCTCCAAGATTTAAAATTACATGTCCAGCTACATAACTCGTCCTCAAATCTTTATTTCCACACTATACTCCTGTTATAATTGGATCGCTGTTCATAGAAATTGTTTTTATGCCAACCATTAACATAACTCATTCTATTCTTTTTGTTAGGAGTTTTCATCACCACCTCTTTACGCTAAGTAAACAAACTCACTATATTATTAGATCTATCTCTCAGGCCATAATCTTGGTGCTTAGCAATCCCGTAACACCTTACAACCAATCAGCTTTGCATGACATGATCCAATGGCTATTATCGATTACGGTCTTCACACAGCATGAAGCACATCAACATGGTGGAACAAGAACTAACGAAGGTAGTCCCTCAACTGCACCCGCGGCACCGTCGGCGGCGGGCGCCGTGCCGCGTCAGGCTGCTGCGTCCTCCTCCGGCACTCCCACGCGCTCCTCAGCCATCGGAACACCGGCCTCAACGCCTCGAGCCACCGGGCCACCACCTCGTGGAGCCGCCAGAACCTCCCGCCCCCGTCGCACCGCGCCGCCTCTCCCTGCAGGTCGGGTGCCCCACGAGGCGGCGGTGGCGGCGCGCGCGCATCACCACCACCAGCTGGTGGACGCTGCTGGTGCTCCGCCGAGAGCCGGACGGGGCTGGGCTCGGAGTAGCACCGGCGCAGGACGATGGCCCGGTTGAGCTGCGCCTCGAACGCCAGCCGCTCGTACTCGTCGAGCAGCGTGCTGTGCCGCCCACCGCACCCGTCGCTCACGTCAAGGCTGAACCGGGACATGACGTCCTCGGCGATGGCCGCGCCGCCTGGTGATTTCCCCTCGTCCGTGTCCATGGCAATATGCGGCAGCGGGCAGCGGCTCCACTGCAGTACTGCACTGATGCTAATGCCCCGGTCGTCGACGTGCGTGCGTGGTATTTAGACATGCTTGCAGTGTCCAGTGTGGTCCTGCGATCCAGCGAGGCGGCTATACGCCATTTCTTCGGCACGAAAGTTTGTGCGAGCTTGACGTGGGAAGGACGGCAGGGATCAGTGCACTGACGAGCCAACTTTTTGTAGGATTATCGACTAATTAAACATGCATGGCTGATGGCTCTAAACCTCTAATCCATCTTGGAGCCATGTACAACTGTCCATGAATCTGTACGCAAGGAATAAAACACCATAGCATATTAGCATAGCACCTTACCTTAAGGCTACACCATAACAGTATTATACGAGATTCCATCTCTGCCACTCTTATTCATTCCACATGCCCCAGAAGAGAAAAATCCATGTGCTTTCGCAAAGCATAATGTAAAGCTACATACTGCAACAGCAAGCAATCTGATCCTTTGTGAGTCCTGTTTTCGTTCCTGAAATAGCACTGCTTGCTACTACTATAATAGTTCTATTTACCAGCTCCACTTTGTTCTGTAGATTCATGTGGATGGATAAGCCCTTTCTTCTGAGTTTTTTTTTTTTTTTTGATCATGCCCTTTCTTCTAAGTTGATCGTATAGCAACATCGCTGCAGTTACATTCCCGACTTCTCTTAACACGTCAGCGTCCAGCGATCCAGGCAGCTAGCACGATGAAATTTCAACGAAGTTTGGTCCAGTGCCCGGACAAGTGTGTGTTGTGTGCGTGTGCGTCTCGAACAAAATTTTCACCGAAACGGAGACCAAACCGCAACGGTCCACGGACGGCACAAGTCTGACCGCGACGAACAGCACTTGCGCGTAGCGAAGCCGAAGCCGGCAGCCGCGAAGGCCTCCTCCAAATCTTCCTCTTGTCCTCTTCACGCACCCGAAATCCTCCTCGCCTGCAGCTGCATCGATCGGGCCAATAGAACCCCACGAAATCTCGATTCTCGAACCGCGAGGCTGCAGAAAACGCGTTGATCATTCAGATTCCTCCTAGTCCCCCACCCTCCAGATCCCGATCAGGCGGCGCGCCCCGACGCCCTCGTCGGGGATCCCGGATCTGTCGTCGAGGGGGAGCCGCCGGGGCGCCACGGCCGATGCGATCAGCACCCCTGCCGCGCTGCCAGAATCGACGACGAATCGGCTGACGCGGTAACTAGCCTCCCGCCGCCGGGCTCCCAGCCGATGGGCGCCTGCGGACTCACCGCGGTCGTCGTGCTGCTACTGCTCGCCTCGGCGCTACACCCTGCCCCTGCTTCTGCTTCAGGTAGAAGAAGCCTTCGGGAAGGCGAGAACCCCAACTCCGGCGAGGTGAGAACCCTATCATCTATGCTAAGTTAGCATTTTAGATTGGCGTTCTCGTGATTCGTGAATGGATTGAAGGGAATTTGGGTTCAGAGGTTGTTTGGATCTCTACAGGACGCTCCTGCACCAACCGTTTCTGGGCAGTCTTCAGCTGCGGGGCAGCAGGGTGAGAGCAAGCAGCATCAGAAACCACTGGCATCATTGCCATCACCACCGAAGGATACCAAGGAAGGGGGTAAGGCACAGGGATCTGCATCGCCACCGCCACCGCCACCGCCACCGCCGCCAACGCAGGAGAATAATTTGCAGAAGGCGGGCAGTCCTCCCCCAGGAGTTCCAGGACCGAATGGCGGGACAGGCCAGGAGGACACAGGAAGTCAGGGGAGGAGGGAGGAGACTGATAAACTGAAGGAGGCGATGGAGAAGTGTGCGCACAAGTGTTCCTCTGGAAAGGAATTTTCTGCTTGCCTTCAGGTTTCTGATGATGGTAATGCCTTGATTTCTATTGGAAATTCAGCAGTATAATTTATTAAGTATCACTTTCTGGATGTCCCCGTGCTATCCGATTGCTGTATCAGGGATATTGAGTCAGAATTAGGAGTGTTGTATTGAATTTGTAGCTCATAAAGGTTCATGTGTATCTGCCTTTTAGCTTTGGTTAGTTTGTTGCACGGGTAAAACCGTAAAAGCAATGTGATTCATTTCATGCGTTTTGTTCAGAATAAACTGCATTTATAGTACTAGTGTTCAATCAAGTTGTCTAGTTGATCCTAAGCATAGTCACCATGGGACTGACTAGGTGACTAGTCACGACTGACTAGGTGACTAGTCACGATTAGTTGTCCAAGGTCGGTCCTAGTCATCCTATATATATCAAGACTAACGTACCAGACATAGACTAATATGATATGTGTCCTAGAGTACAAATCAAGCATGAAGATAACTTTAGGGTGGTGGCTGCATGTAGGGTTGCAAATTGGGCTGAAAAACATGAGCCCAAGTGGCCCAAGCCATCCTAGATGCAGCCCATGTCCTAAGCTGCCGAGCAATTCCATTTTTTTTTCTGGTCGTCTACCCCCTAGCCGTCCAACTACTCGGACAACCACAAAACTAATCACCCTAATCGAGTCATGGCCCCTAGTCGAGTCCAGGATTCCGACTAGGACGACTAATCGTGATTAATCAGGCGACTTGATAACATTGGTAGTGTTTCCTATTTGCATATATAATTCGGTGAGTACATTTACCTTGTGATTCTAGTCAGATGTAATTGTATTAATCTATGGTGGGAAGTGCCTCACGATATCTTTGTAGCTAAATTAATCAAGCTATCTAAAATCAAGAAAACAGTAAGAGGTCATAAGATAATTTACATGCCTGGATATCCTTAAATTTAAGTTGTAGAAATTTCAAAGATTTTCCAACGTTAACATAATATGTGAACCAACTATTAATTAAGGGCCCGTTTGAATTCAATGAGATATGAGAATCCGGATAAAAATAATCACAGCAGTTTTGAGATTCTAAGAATCTTTGAGTTAAAATCTCTTTAAAATCCAGACCGTTTGGATGAGATATTGAGATTCTGGGATTATTTTTTATCTGGATTCCCAGAATCCCATGGGATTAAAACGGGGTCTAAGCTCGGAAGTATATTTCTCAAGTTTCAGAGTTTCACACCATACAATGGTTTGCCATCTAAGTGCATCACTGCATCGTCCTAAATCATTTTTTGTCATATATTAGCCTTTCTTTCCTCATAAAACCAGGAAAGAGGTCCTATTGTGGGCGACAATAAAAATGTATGGTACAATGACGCCAGGGATGTGCCTGTTTTAGTTATTATGTCATCATGAACATATGAAACGGTGGTAAATGGTTATTGGTTAAGTTCAATTTTACTGTATAGATCTGGCAGTTTTTCTTCCCTAAAACCGATAACTCTAAACGTTTTAACAGATACTGAAAGAAAATATTGGTACATAAGCTGAGGTTGTTTCGGGAATGATAAAGCCGTTATTTAATGCAAACTGTATTTTTTGTTTCTCTGGCCTTGAGATATATGAATAGACATGGAAATCATAGTAATGCATAACATATGTATGGCCTACACTGTCATGAATATAAAATGGGCCTTTTGTTTATTCTTGCAGCTTCAGGTGGGTCATATATTATTGTCCAGAATAAAGGCCAGCATGATATTGACGTTAATGTCAAAGAACCATCATCAAATATAAAAAATGATAAGAAGCCTCTACATCTTATCAAGGGTGCCTTTGGACAGGTATGTAATGTACTCTGTTACAACATTTGCATATTAGGTTTTCTTGAATAGTATGCATATTTAAGTTGAATAGATGTTGAGATTTACTCGAGTAACTGATCAGCCAAATTAAGTTTGGGTCATATATGGTGAGGTAGTGTTTCAAAATTGGCTTTACTTTAGAGCGTAAGATTTTCATGGTTCCTCATTCTCACCTCATGTGTTCATTCGGGGCCTGTAGTAGTAGGGTATGCACTTTTGAGTTGTTAGACTGGGTAGATTGCCTGTACATTCCGTTTGAGATTGAGAAGCTACATGTGACCTTTGAGACTAACCAGAATACTAGGCCTTTGAGCATACAAGCTGAGTCTTTGTTCCTTACATATTTGATGCAATTGAACTGCATTTGTTTCTCATATTTTTAAGAGGATTAAATGCGTGCTTGTCTAAATATAGTATTTCCTCCGTTCCAAATTATAGTTTGCTTTAGCTTTGTCCAATGTTAAACTTCTCTGACTGTGACCAAATTTTTGGAAAAATATATTAACATCTGCAAGCTGAAATAAATGCACTATCAAGACATGGAGAGTTTAATGAAACTATTTTGATGTCATAGATATTGGTGTATTTTTCTATAAACTTGGTCAAAGTTAGGGAAGTTTGACTTAGGATAAAGCTAAAGTGAACTACTCCATAATTTAGGACGGAGGGAGTAATTACTATTCCAAGGTTTTTTGTTTGAAATTTTATTATATGCATTATCATTTTGATTTTCTTGTCCGCTAATTTTTTTGGTCCAATTTATATTACCAGATGAACATAGCATATACCAGTTCAGATGTTGGGAATATTACATTAAGTGATGGAAAGGAGGACTGCATCATACATGTTGGGCAATCGGTTTATGATTTGCAGCAACAGTTGCAGCAGCTTGCAGCCTATGCAATGAGTTTGAATCCAATTTATGGAGCCTCTTTTTTTGTTTTCACTATTGTTTTGGTTGGCGTTGTATGCGCCTGCTGTAAGTTTGCAAAGAGAAGAGGCAATGTTGGAGTCCCATACCAACAGCTTGAGATGGGAGGTCAAGCACCGAACTCTTCAGGGGTGGACAACACCGCAAGCACCACAGATGGCTGGGAAGACGGCTGGGATGATGACTGGGATGATGAAGAAGCACCAGCAGGACCTGCAGATAAGAAACCTACAAGCAGTGTCTCAGCAAATGGCCTTTCGTTGAGATCACAGGCACAGACGAATAACAAAGATGGTTGGGATGTGGATTGGGATGACTAAGCTCCTACAGAACTTTGAATGTAGCTGTCAAATGAGGGAGAAGATACTTCCATCTGCCTGACTTGCAGGAAATAGTCAATGAAAGACAACTACAGCTCGAACTGATGGAACTCATGCTTGATAAAGTGACCCTTATCCGGGAAGAGGTGAAGGATTGCCTCACTTCATACGGTTTGTACTTCACTTTTTTTTTTCTCTGAGCTGATACACGATATGTTAGCAGTACGGATTTTAGTTCTTTTTGGGTTGTAATGCTACAGAAGAATTTGTTAGTATATAACCAAAACACACATTTTTATTCTTTCGTGGAGGTAACTATTCTTTTTTGCACAGATTCCTGAGTTCCATATCATTATTTATATCATTCATGCTGCACGCTTGGGCTGGTTGGAAGCAGATCCTGCTGAGCTGCCATATCAGACGCAACCCATAATTTGCTTCACACATGTTTGCTTCAGCTTGTGTCCGAATTGTAGTAGTGCACATTCTGCTGTCACTTTAGAGCTGTGCAAGAACAGGGCCTAGTGGGTGGCCTTTGGACCTTACTACAGTTCCATTGGTGGCCACCTCATCACATGCATTCTTTTTCGCTTTTTCTGTTTGTTCGTTTACCTTTTGCATTATGCCTCCGCTTGCATTTCGCTTCTTCCGGTTAGGCCCTGTTCGCTTCTCTTGTAATCCGTCTTTTTCAACTTGTTTATTCAGTTGGAACAGTGTTTTTCTTTCTCAACAAATCAGTCGGAACAGTATTTCTGCTTGTTTTTTCAGCGAAGCGAACGGGTCCGGAAACATTGTGGATAAGGTATTTGCAAGAGACATGGTTTGCTGGGTGCCTTTTCTCAATTACATTAGTTTTTGTGTAGACATCTTTGTAGCAATGATTCGGATCAGTCGCTCTACATTTGTGCTGCTGTTGTCTATGACCATTGACCATACCATCTAGACATAACTCATGTGTATTGTACTTGAGCCACTACCAACTATTATGTTCTTGCGAGTTATCCCAAGCATGCTTGCTTCATATCGAAATCGAAATCCAGAGTGTCTGACTGCGCCAATGATTGATACAATCATGCTATGGCCTAGCTCAGGGGCAGGCGGCTGGTGGCCTTGCTTCAGATTTGGGTGCGCAACAGTTCATGTGTTACTTTGCGGTTAGTTTTTTCTGGGACAAGCATAAAGTTGCTATACTGAGAGGGTGTTTAGTTGGGTGAATTTTGGATTTTGGGCTATTGTGGTACTTTCGTTTTTATTTAGCAATTAGTGTTCAATCATGGTCTAATTAGGCTCAAAAACGTTCGTCTCGTGATTTCCAACCAAACTGTGTAATTAGTTTTTTTTCGTCTACATTTAATGTTCCATGCACGTATCGCAAGATTCGATGTGATGGGTACTATAGCACTTTTTTTGATTTTGGCCTGCCAACTAAACACGGGCTGAGGCTTCTGGTACGATGTTCTTCCTGGCTGCTTCTATTTGACCACTTCACTGCTGGCTAAAGTTGCAGTTGATCTGCTAAAGTAACATCATTTTGCCTTGGATTCCTTTGTAAGTTGCTACTGTACATACTCTCTTGGGCGGCTACCTTTTGATATATCATATATCTGTACTCCTTGGCTACCTACCACAAATCTTTGCCTGATTGATCTGTAAAAGATCGACATGCAAGAGCACAATGCCTTGAGCACCGGTAAGAATCCTCATAAATTTTGGTGCATTGTACTTCATTTCTGGACAAAATATATATGCCGACCAAAGAAAATTACTAGGCGTGAGTAATCGCCTATGTAATGTTTGCTAGGGGGAAGACTGTGTTGTACATCTATTTGTCCCTCCTAGCGCGCCGGGGGCAAGGCGCGAAGATGTAACAAACAACTTTTATCGACCTTAATACAAAAATGTGCAAAACTTTTAAGTATTCAAGAAAAAAAAATTACGAGGGCTCGAATGGAGACCAGATCAGATGGCAACTTTTGCAGAGGGAGGGACCAACTGGAACTGCAGTGTTGGGACACAGTAGGTTTGCTGTCAATGAAACCCCGGGGTCCGGGTGGCAGGCCGAGGAGGCGAGGACATCACCGAGCTGGCATGCATGGGGACGGCTCAGGGAATTTGCTCCTTTTTCTTTTCCTGCCCCACCAACCATCTCTCCAGCCTTTCTCGCTTCTCGCAGGGGTTAAGCCATGGCTGTTTGCTTGGCTGCGGTGTTGTCAGTGCTGCGGCACGAAACGAGTGAGTGGGCAAAAAAACAAAACAAAGAATCTGATGCATTTCTTTGTTCGTGTTTTACTACTTACCGCCCCCTGTTTCGTGTGAAATACTTGAACAGTACTTTTAAGTGAATGAACAGTATTTTCCCTCTCAAGTTACGAAAAGTGTTGCAAATACCTCCTTCCTTTCGAACTTTTGATGCATTGATAGGATCGTCCTTTGAAATCTCCAGCTCATTTCATCCGGCCCCCTTGAGCTTTGAATTTTGAAAGCTGTACCCGTACGGCTCAACGACTGTGCTACTGTGTGTACTGTGTGCTCCTTGCCGTCCCTTGTCCAAATAGTGCTAGCAAGTTGTTGGGAGTAGCGTACAAGCCCGAAGGACACACGATCAGCTGCTGCAATTTGTAATGCCACGCAAGGACAATCTTGGCTGCCGAGGCCTCTTTGAAAATCCAATAATTTCACATCACTAAACAGTCCGATTCTCTCATGATTCCCACGTTCAAAACCGGTCCTAACAAGTGGGTGGTTGATTATGTTTAGCGAGGCTATCGGCCTGATCGCTTGAGGAATTCTGGAGGAATTTGAATGGTTTGGAGGAATGCTGGAGGAATCTATGAAAGAAAAATACTGTTCCGGATGAAAAAAGAAGCGGATCAAGCCGGATTTAAGGACACGCGAACAGGGCCTATAAGCTGAAGTCTCGACTTCGACGAGTTTCCAACTCTTGTTCATGTATCAATGAATTTCCAATTCTTTCTCTTTAGATCACGAATTTCCAACTACTTGACCAAAGAAAAGGGCGAGATCGATGTATTGAGAAAAAGAAATTAGTCAATATAATGAATTATTAGACTTGAAAAAGGTCAGAAACAAACATGACATACGGTTTCTTAGGCTGTGTTTAGTTTGCGAAATTTGGCTACTGTAGCACTTTCGTTTTTATTTGGCAATTAGTGTTCAATCATGGACTAATTAGGCTCAAAACGTTCGTCTCACGATTTTCAACCAAACTGTGCAATTAGTTTTTTTTCGTCTACATTTAATGCTCCATGCACGTATCGTAAGATTCGATGTGATGTCTACTGTAACACTTTTGGGAAACCTTTTAAGAACTAAACACAGCCTTAATAGATTGACTTCTGTCACACACTAGACAATTCGATTTTAAAATTACTTATAGATGACCAGATGGCCAGATTTAGGTGGCTAGTCCAAGACCCTAGCTTTTGGCCCGAACGAGCCCAACAGTGGCCCGTTTGTTTTGCTAAGAATCTACGATTGAAAGCACTGTTGATTTATTGTAATAAAAAATATTCGACCTGTTCGCTTGTTGGTTTTAGCCAGCCCAAACCAATCAACCAACGGTGTTTACTCATAAGAACAGGGTCACTGCCCGCTCGGAGTCATGTCGGCGTGGCCCCGGCCCTGGCCATTGAGCGCAACGATGACGCTGGTGCGGCCTAGCCACCACGCACATGGTACAACAGTGACGTTGGGTAGGCCCTGATCAACGTACAGGCCATGTTCGCTACCCAGATCAACGTATAGGCTTGAGCTTATTTAGAATCACTTTTCAGTTATAGAATAATATTTTTTTCTCATAATATTTTAGTATAAACATCAGTATAAATTAAATTTTAGCATCGGTGAATAGGGTGATAGGCTAGGAGAGCATCAAATTAAATGGTTTTCTACTACCCTCGCTAAACTAACAAACCGGTACCAAGAATCATATATGTTATGGTCCATTTTGGTATGATTTTTGTTACGGCTTCTCCACTAGCTTAATCGATCATGTACACAAGACAATGACTTCTAAAGCAAAAACCAAGCCAAAAACAGAAAAAGCCAAGCCATTTTTGCGTAGAAGGAAAAGCCACTGAAATATGGCTTTCTTTCTCTTCATCGTATTTAAAGAAGTCCAATGCCCTAGCAAAGAGAATATATATATATATATATATATATATATATATATATATATATATATATATATATATATATATATATATATATATTATATATATATATATATATATATATATATATATATATATATATAATATTACCGGCAGTCCCGCACCGCACGAACTCAATCAATTAACAATGGTACCATGATCTCACCCTCCATATCGTCTTCCTCTGTTGTCACGGCATTATGGACCCCCTGCCTTGTGGTCACGTTAGTCTTGGCTGTAGATAGTATGTCAGTAGACAAAAATGATTTTTAAATGCTCAAATCTTCTGTATATTAAAAAAAGAATGATATATCTATGCTTGCTTAAAATGTGAAATCACGAGTATACTACTAGCATCACATGAACTCAATTAATTAACTACCCCACCATGAGGCCATGATCTCACCCTCCACGACCTCCTCCTCAATCGTCGTGCCAACGTGGATCCCTCCTGCCTTCTCCTAGTCATGTTAGCCTTGGATGTAGTAGATAGTATGTTGCCAGATAAAATTGATTTCTTTTAAATGCTAAAAGCTTCTACATATTCAAAAAATAAATGATACACTGTTCATGCTGGAATGTTGAGAGAGAAAAATACTGCTCCGGCTGAAAAAAAAATAAGTCAAACAAGCTAAATTTTAGCTCAGCCGAACAAGCTGACGGATTGGCGCTAAAGCCCTTCCACCTCCGGCTAGCCCGGCATCCGTGGAATGAAAATTCCGATGAAGATGCTTTACTCCCCCGTGTTGACCTAAAAAATGATGTATGTATGCCTACTTAAAATACGAAATCTCGAGTATGTTTGCTACCACCACGTGAACTCAACCAATGAACAACCTTGCTGTTGATCTCACCCTCATCGTGGCAATCTGCACGGTGGACCGCCCCCATTCTACCTTTTCCGAGTCACACTAGCCTTGGTTTTAGATAATATGCCGGTAAACAAAATTGACTTTTAAATACTATGGGTGTGTTTGTTTCACGCCGAACCGCGCCTCGCCTAAGCCACGGATACACCAAAATGCGGCGAATGAAACAGCCACCACACCTGTTGCGTGAGTTGGCAATGAAAATGAACTACGCGCGTGTGGCGTGCCAAAACCGCGGCGGCAACCAAACAGCGATGTGAGACGCCACAGTTTTGGCGTGGCGGTTTGCGGCACGGGTAGGCGTCAACCAATTATGTTCTAAAATCTTCTGCATATTAAAAAAATATAATATATCTATGCTGGCTTATAAAATATGAAATCTCAACTTGTCTCGCTTGTTTCAGTTTATTCTCTTTCATAGAATACTATTGAATCAGCTGAAACTAGCCAAAATCAGTCAATATACAGTAATACTGAGTACCAGCCGAACGGGCCGTCGATTGGCTGACTGATAAGGCCCACCAAGGCTGATTTGGTAGCCCCACTGCGCAGTGGCCAGCGGAGCATTAATTGCAAGCGGTTTCCCAGTTCCCACTCCCCAGACGAAACCAGTAACCCGGCAGCAAGGACAGCAGTCAGGAGACAACAGTGCATCTGCGCCGTGAACCGCCGCCCAGTCCAATCAATGAACGAACACTTCCTATGATCTCGTCGCCCACCTCCTCCTCCTCCTCCGCCGCCGCCGCGGCAATGGCGACTCCCTCCCGCCTCCGTCGCCGCCTGCGCCCCCTCCTCCTCCCCGTCCTGGTCCTCCTCGCCGCGTCGGCCCGGGTCGCCGCGGCCGCCACCGTGAGCGACGACGTGCTGGCGCTGGTCGTCCTCAAGTCGGGCCTCTCCGACCCGGCGGGCCGCCTCGCGCCCTGGTCCGAGGACGCCGACCGCGCCTGCGCCTGGCCGGGGGTCTCCTGCGACCCGCGCACGGGCCGCGTCACCGCGCTCGACCTCCCCGCCGCGTCGCTCGCGGGGCGCCTCCCGCGGTCCGCGCTGCTCCGCCTCGACGCGCTCGTCTCGCTCGCGCTCCCGGGGAACCGCCTCTCCGGCGCGCTCCCCGACGCGCTGCCCCCTCGCCTCCGCGCCCTCGACCTCTCGGGCAACGCGATCTCGGGCGGCATCCCCGACTCGCTCGCGTCCTGCGACTCGCTCGTGTCGCTCAACCTCTCCCGCAACCGGCTCACCGGCCCGGTCCCCGATGGCATCTGGTCGCTGACGTCGCTCAGGTCGGTGGACCTCTCCGGGAACCTGCTCTCCGGGAGCGTGCCCGGCGGGTTCCCGCGGAGCAGCTCGCTGCGTGTGGTGGACCTGAGCCGCAACCTCCTCGAAGGGGAGATACCGGCGGACGTCGGTGAAGCCGGGCTGCTCAAGTCCCTTGATCTCGGGCACAACTCGTTCACCGGCGGGCTGCCCGAGTCGCTGCGTGGGCTGTCCGGGCTGAGTTTTCTCGGCGTTGGTGGCAATGGCCTATCAGGGGAGCTCCAGGCGTGGATTGGGGAGATGGCGGCGCTGGAGAGACTGGATTTGTCTGGCAACCACTTCGTCGGTACCATCCCGGACGCCATTTCGGGCTGTAAGAACCTGGTCGAGGTCGACCTCAGCCGGAACGCGCTCATTGGGGAGCTCCCATGGTGGGTGTTTGGGCCACCTCTGCAGCGCGTCTCCGTCGCTGGAAATGCACTGTCAGGGTGGGTCAAGGTTCTCGGTGATCCTGCTGCGACCCTGGAAGCAATGGACCTTTCAGCCAATGCTTTCACCGGGGCGATCCCGCCTGAGATTACCACCCTTGCAAGATTGCAGTACCTGAATTTGTCCTCGAATTCCATGTCGGGGCAGCTTCCTGCAAGCATTCGAATGATGCTGGTGCTTGAGGTGTTGGATGTGAGTGCAAACAAGTTTGACGGGGTTGTACCACCGGAGATTGGAGGTGCGGTGGCACTCCGACAGCTGCTAATGGGGAGGAATTCACTTACTGGAGGCATTCCTGACCAGATCGGCACATGCAAATCCCTGATTGCTTTGTAAGTGATCCTTTTTGCTGGCATTACCCAGTTCCTAGTGCATGTGCATGCGTGTTTAGTGGTTGACTAGATGACTACTAGTTTCCATATGTTTTTTTTTTCTCGTGTTAGTTTTTGCTAGTTCTCTGCTTCCTAGGTTGGAGGTGTCACTTAGAAAGCGATAGGCATGTCTTATTTGCTGTTTGGAAGCACTAAACTGAAAACGTGGGTGACATCTTTGTCTTGCTGCTTTGCCCTTATCCCACTGTCAGGTTCCATGCTTCTCTTGGATACACTAAAAAACGTGAGTCAAATTCTGCACGAATTTTGTTGCTGATTAAAAAAAAATATTGCAACAAACAAGGCAAAGCGCTTCTGTCGATTACTAGGCACTAATTCAGGTTCTTTGCAGGGATCTATCACACAACAAACTTGCAGGACCAATTCCTATGTCCATGGGTAACCTTACTAGTCTTCAAACAGTTGATCTCTCAGATAACTTGCTGAACGGCACCTTGCCGATGGAGCTCTCTAAACTTGACAGCCTGCGTTTCTTCAATGTCTCTCACAATTCACTGTCTGGGAGCCTCCCCAACAGTCGCTTCTTTGACAGCATCCCTTATTCTTTCATCTCTGACAATGACGGCCTTTGCAGTTCACAGAAGAACAGTTCCTGCAACGGTGTCATGCCAAAGCCAATTGTTTTCAACCCTAACTCCTCATCAGACCCCTGGTCGGATGTTGCCCCAAGTTCCCCAAGGAACCAGCACCAGAAGAAGATGATATTGAGCATCTCCACACTCATCGCCATTGTGGGTGGAGCAGTTATTCTTATCGGTGTGGTCACTATAACAGTGCTCAACTGCCGTGCCCGTGCAACAGTTTCCCGCTCGGCACTTCCTGCTGCATTGTCAGATGATTATCATAGCCAATCAGCTGAATCTCCTGAAAATGAGGCCAAGTCTGGGAAGCTCGTCATGTTTGGCAGAGGCAGCTCGGATTTCAGTGCTGATGGGCATGCATTGCTGAATAAGGATTGCGAACTTGGGCGTGGAGGCTTTGGTACTGTTTACAGGGCAGTGCTCAGAGATGGCCAGCCAGTGGCCATCAAGAAGCTGACAGTTTCAAGTATGGTCAAGTCAGAGGATGACTTCAAGCTGCACATCAAGCTTCTAGGCAAGGTGCGGCACCATAACATTGTCACGCTCAAAGGCTTCTACTGGACTTCCTCACTGCAGCTCCTTATATATGAATTCATGCCTGCTGGGAGCTTGCATCAGCACCTGCACGAGTGCTCATATGAGAGCTCGCTTTCATGGATGGAGAGGTTTGACATAATCATTGGTGTGGCCCGGGCACTTGCGCACTTGCACCGCTACGGTATAATCCACTACAATCTGAAGTCCAGCAATGTCTTGCTAGACACAAATGGTGAGCCCAGGGTTGGTGACTATGGTCTCGTGAACCTGCTGCCGATGCTGGATCGCTATGTGCTCAGCAGCAAGATCCAGAGCGTACTGGGATACATGGCACCTGAGTTCACTTGCAGAACGGTCAAGGTCACAGAGAAGTGCGACATATACAGCTTTGGAGTGCTGGTCCTTGAGATTTTGACAGGCAGAAGGCCCGTGGAGTACTTGGAAGATGATGTCGTTGTGCTTTCTGATCTGGTCAGAGGTGTGCTTGATGATGACAGGCTGGAGGACTGCATGGATCCACGGCTATCAGGTGAATTCTCGATGGAGGAGGCCACACTGATCATCAAGCTGGGGCTGGTTTGTGCATCTCAGGTGCCTTCTCAACGACCGGACATGGCTGAGGTGGTCAGTATGCTTGAGATGGTGAGGAGTCCTCAGGGTACCCCAGAGGATGATCTGGTTTGAGATCCATCTACTAGAGTTTTTCTCTTTTCTCATTCCTTTTTCATTCGTTTTGGGTAGATACATGTTGGGAAAAGAGGGAAAGTGCGGTCAGAAAGTATGTTTGGATCTGACTAGTGAGTTTAGCTTGGTTGCAGTATTTAGGGATGTAAAGCTGTTGGTTTCTTAAATTATTGGTCGGTCCCTTTGCGCGTAAGAAAGTATGGTACTGGTACATCAGCGCGATTAATCCTGTCATTGGCTAGTTAGGCTAATCCTGGAGCTATGCTATTAACAAAATCTTCGCTTTCGGAGCCATTTTCTGGTATGATACCTTGTTGAGGCTCAGTACTGTTGCGGCCTGTGCCGACTGCCGAGTACTCGACCGGGTCCAGTTGGCTGGCTGGTCAAGACACGTCGGGGACGTTTAATCGAGTTTGGCCCAGCGTGGAGTGCTGCCGTATAGGTTAATGTCGTCAAGGAGAGGCATCGACGTGAACAGCAAGCAGAGAAGCTATCTGGACCGGCGTTGAGGAAAAGGCTACAGGGAACGTCGAGTGAAGTGAAAATGGGCACTCGGTTGGCCAGCATTCGCATCATCCAAGCGTAGCTGCGTGGTCATTTGTTGACAGTTGGACAACTGAGTCTAGGAAGATGCAGTGACTGGGTCATGTTAGTATGTTCTTGTAGGAGATAGGAATACTGGTTTTCTCACCTATTTGTTTGTCTTGTTTTGCATATTATTTTCTGAAAAAACAAGTATTCGTTGAGAAAATACACATATTGGTTGTCTTGTTTTGCATATTTTTTCCTCACCACGGATTAGCCAGTGAGAAAATACACAAGTTTTCGATGTCAGCGGATGCAATGCAAACATGTAGGGGAATTCCTCGTATGCTATTAAAAAAGATCGTAATGCCTTGTGTGCTTCAGAAAAAGTTATACGGTCTTCAGCGTCACTACTCTAATTTTTTTGTGCGCTCTATGCCACTGCCGTCAGTTTGGGCTCTGACGCCGTCAAACTGCACGCGTGAAAAGTCAAAAATACCCTTAAGTCTAAATATGTCATTAATTTTTTTTGAGCATCTTAACGACTTCAAATAAAAAAACTCAAAATTAGAAAGTTGTAGATCTCGTCGAGATTTATAATTTTTATATAAAAATTATTTTCATTTAATTTCGCAAAAAAAAATATGATTTTTCTAAGATATATTAATCATATCAAATCATATTTTTTTGTGGAATTAAATGAAGATAATTTTTATATAAAAATTATAGATCTCGACGAGATCTACAACTTTCTAGTTTTGAGTTTTTTTCATTTAAAGTCGTTAAGATGCTAAAAAAATAATGACATATTTAGACTTAAGGGTATTTTTGACTTTTCACATCTACAGTTTGACAGCGTTAGAGCCCAAACTGATGATAGTGGCATAGAGGGTATAAAAAAGTTAGAGCAGTGGCTCTGAAGACCGCTGAACTTTTTCAAGAACACACAGGGCATTGCGATCTTTTTTACCGACACATGAGCAATTCCCCCAAACATGTACCGATCCACTAATGTCATCCTGGACCTCTGTAACAGTAGAAGATATGCTGGTTCTGTGGCGTTCTGCTAACTGAAATCAGGGGGTTATCCTTATTCCCGGATCTGACAAGATCAAACTTACAAAATGTTACGTAGAGTCAATCCATCAAGCTTTTCTTACGGCCCTGTTCATTTCGCTGATAAGCGTTAAAAAATATTGTTCGCTGATTTGTTGTGAGAGAAAAATAGATTGATAATTTTTTTTAAAGGTAAAGCTTTTCGTTCTTGCCTCCCGAAGAACCTAAGCATTGGCCTGCAGAACTGCAAAGATGTCAACAGACCAAGTGAGCAAGACCTATCGCCTGGGGCGAGGAGCTTGTGGCAGTTCATTAAGGAGACTAATCTCTTTGCTTTTACCATGGTTCCTGAGTTTCATTTTCTTTCTTGTAATCCGTATTCTTAACTTTTTAGATGTCTGCAGTACTTCCTTCTATAGAAATGCAAGCACGGCAGTGCTACTACCGTCACTTTAAAAAAAAAAAGAGAGTACACCTACCGCTCGGATGTCTGGACAGGACATTGCCTCTAGGTGCGCCTTCGACACCCGTGCCGTTCCTCTATCCGCATCCCCTCACGCCTCGCGTCCCGCACCCCTAGCACCCGTGCCCCGCATCCGTCGGAGGGACCCACGCCCCCGTGGCCCGCACAGTGATAGCCACCGGCCGCGCCGTGCAAAACTTCGATCTACTTTTACAATATCTAGATGAAACCTTTGCAACATACAGATGAAACATTTGAAACATACAGTTGAAACCCCATTGCAACATGCGCAACATCCCGATCTACTTTTGAAATATCTAGATGCAATACTTACAACATACAAAAGAAGATAGATGAAACACTTGAGACATGCGTCTGCAACATTTGCAACATATGTGTACAAAAACCAGATGAAATATTGGAGATAGGCGCTTGCAACATACATGTACAACCATTGCAACATATGCATGTAACACCCTCGTTGTTACACCCTAAATCATTTACTAAAACGTATCATGAACATCATGTTTATGTGTTAATACATGTGATAGAATGTGTAGATAAATTTCTTGTAACTTAAAATGATCAATAAAAATGTTAAACGAAAGTTGATCCAATAGTTCATATATAGAGGACCGAGCGTAGCTTAGTTGGCTTGCTCGCCAGATGTGCCAGTGGCCGGGCGTGAGTTCGAACCCTGGGTTCGACACTTGGGTGCCTCACGGGTTTCCCCCCTTTAATAAATTTGCAGGTCCTGTGTATCTGTAGCATCATGCGTGAATGTGCTACAATGGTCAGGGTGACGTGTCCATCACGTGCGAAGCCAGGATGACTTCGGATATCTCTCAGCCACGTATAGTCTCTTTGTATAGGTGTAGGTCTAGCGTGCACACTAGGGTGGGCGTGTGTGTGAGTTTGTGTGCATATGTTGGTGTGAGTTGGTGTGTGCGTCCAGATACTACAACTTATACTCGAAGAGTTGAGGCAAAAAAATAGTTCATGTATATTAAGTAGGGTTTAAAACTAATTTTTATTGAACAAAAATGCTATAGAACATACATGTGACGCTTAAATAAAGTTTGGAATTTGAACTTTATAGATGACAGTGAAATACTTGCTGTTGAAAAATAATATTACTATCTAATATTTCTACTAGCCTAGAAATTACAAATTGAAATCAAGTTCAGCTCAAAAACTTAGAAAATTTCTAAGTTTATCAACAGCAAGACATTGCTATGTTTAGCAAATTATTTTGAGAGATTGGGTTAAGGGGTGTAGTGTTATAGCTCTATTCGATAGTCTCATATGCCATATTTGAGCATGGTAAAGATGGTTTGGCTCCTGGAGCAACCATTTAGTCGTTTTGGGTGCTTTAAAATTTGTGCACGTCACAGTTTTGGGCTGGTTGGCCGCATGGGCGCGATCACCATGTTCGGGAGTTCGGCGTCGCCACGCTGACTGCTCCATGTGCACGCGCGCTATCACGCGTGGCCGGCCACGGCTGCTTTGGCCTGGCTGTGGCCTTGCCGTCGCCGGTTCTAGGTGCGTGGAGCTGCCGCTGCTGCTTACGTAGCCGGGCGGTGCTGCCGTCGGCCCCACCGTGTTGCCGCACTACCGCCCCACGCCGCACCGCAACCGTTGCCAGTGTTGTCGCCTCGCCGTCATGTCTATGCCTCCATCTACATCTCTACGCCGCTGCCGGCCCAGTGCGATGCTGCCTCTACTACGCGCACGTGGTCGGGCTCGCCATTGCCTTGTCATTTAAGACACTACGGCCACACGGGTCATGCCGGTCGGGGATGCGCGCGCTTGTCCATAGCGTCTGCACGCGTGCCTCCACGATCACGTCGACCGCGTCCCGCCAAGGCATGGATGAGCCAAGCCCACCTGCCACACCTCATCTCTCTCTCTTTCTCTCTTCTCCCTTCGCTGCCACCGTCGAGCCACGCCATCAATTGGCCACGGAGTGATCACCTCTATTCAATTCAGCGCATCCACGCCTTCACCATCAGGTGCTCGCACTGCTCGACCCCACCTAGCCATGAAGAATGCACGTCCAAGCTCCAATTTTAGAGTTTCCCCACCGCGGTGCTGATAAGGCCGCATCCGGCCATGGATGTGGGCAGCCCTCCTACTGACCATCTCAAGCCAATTCGCCTACACCACTTGCTTCGCCTTGTCTCCCTCTTCACCTTACGCACGCCAGCCGAACCGCTACCGCCTTCCCATCGTCGTTGACGCGACCGTACCGCCGTGGTGCGCCACCGCACGGCTCGGCCGCACGTGGCCAGCCCTCTTCCCTCATCCACCGCCCCAACTATCACCTTAGCCTAGTCTAGGGTAGCCTCATGATGCTCACGTGCTAACCAGTTAGTCCTGTAGTTACCCTAGCTCATTGGAACAATGGCGCCGCCGTCGTGGAGGGTCGCGCGCCGCTGCAGCTTTCCCCAACCGATCATGTCACCCCGCACCGCCGCTCAGCGTAGCCGCTCGGGTCAGAGATGGTGATCGATCCGTTAGGTGGGCCTGCTCAGGTCCCAGGTGGCCACCGTAGGCACTCGGTGCTACCGCTCGCCGTGCTGCCGTGCGCTGGGTCACCGAGGGTGTGTGTGGGGAAATTCTAGGAAAACCAGGGGGCTAAGTGAAAAGGTTTGAGAGAGGGGGAAATAGTGTTAGTACTTAGTTGTCATTCGGGAGAAGTTCAAGGTTTCTTTTGCAAAATCACCAGCGCGCGAGATTCCCTAGCCGCGGGTCGTCTCGCGCTGCAGGTCGGCCTCGCGTGGGCCATACCGTGGGCCACCGTGCGCTCGAACGCGCTGCATCGCGTGGGCCGCACGTGTGGGCCACGCGGGAGAATTTGTTTATCTTTTTTATAAGGAATTAGAAATAGTTTTCTAATTTAATTTTTGAGCTGATCTTTGGTAGATCATATAAAATCATGTAGGTGTCCAAAAATTGTGAAACAAATTTTGCTAGGTTCCTAAAATTATGCTCTATCTGTTAGTGTATTTAGTTCATATATATACATGTTGATACCAGGAGCTATTAAATCATTTGAGAGTGCTCAATATTATTAGGTCAAATATTGTAGGAATTTTTGTAGTAAATTGGTGATAGCTTTAGTCCTAAAATTTTTATGGTAACTTCATTATATTATTATTTGCTCACTGTAATTTTTGCAGCCTTAGAATAGACTAAGCATTAGGGTAGTTAAATGCTCTTTGTTTCAATATACATTAAATCATTAGTAGAAATAAAGATATATCCTTAATTTGTAAAGCTAGGTGTTTGTTAGTTGAATCCAACACCTTGCTTGATGAAAATGATAGTTAGCTTAGTATCTAAGTCATTAGAGCTAGCTTAGTAGCTTAGTATACGTATTCTTAGTTTAGGAGTTGCTGTTGCTTAAATGCTAAGTGTTGCATCATCATCGCATGCATATAGAGAACGAGTTGGCGGACATCGTGACCACCGGCGATCATGAGTTTGAGGAGATCATCGAGGAGTATGAGGAGGAGATTCTCATGCAGGAGAAGGTCCTAGAGCGCCATTGGCTGACTCAATTGACACCGCGCCTGCCCAAGGCAAGCCTCGATGCATAACCCCTTATTTTTGGATAATCACTGTTTATATATGTTATGTGCATTTACGTTACATGAATTTTATGGAAACCACATGCATAGATATACCTGTCCTAAGAGTCTTACTAGTGCAGGTTCGAGTAGCTGCTATGCTTAGGTTTCGATAGCGTGAGTAACATGTCATTACTCACAATAGGTGATTATTATAATTACTCTCAAAATAAAATGATGAAAGGAAAAATGGAGATAGGGCAGGGATATGGTATGGTATTGGTAGGTGTAACAGGTTGTGTCCCACGACCAACGGGGCTTAGCTTGGTTATAGTTTTTTCCCTATCTGTGTTGATTAAGGACCGTCCGTTGCTATAGATGGTAGTTAGGTCACAGATTTGTTATCCTAATCACATACTTCCTTATGGGAGTGGGAAGGCTCGTTACGCTCTTGTCGGTGTGAAAAGTGACCAACACGTAAATATTTGTAGTTTTGTCGTACGTTGTGATCAGATGTAGCCTAGCACTCAATGACACAGGGTTTATACTAGTTCACGCAACATGCCCTACATCCAGTTTGAGTCGGTCAGTGACTTTATTCCTGAGCCTAGGTGCTCAAAGTTTACTGTGGGGTTATAAATGAGAGGGAGTAAGATGCGGGGTATCAGAGGTTCGGTCGGACTCCAGACCGAAGGGCCATGAGTGATGGGAGCTCCAACGTGTGCTAAGTGTTTGAACATATGCTCTGTCTAGCTTTAGAGTTCTAGAGCCAAGCAGAGAGAATTGGAATCAATCGTCTGAAATCCTTTAAGAGAGAGCGCATCCCCTTTTATAGGCAAAGGGGTTGGCCTTACAAGAGAGTGAGAGAGTGAGAGTGTGTGTCCTAGTCTTGTTGCCTATGCTGTCGGGTACAAGACGGTTTGTTGGCGTCTACAATATTGTTGACACCCTGATGCATGTGGTTGGTTCCATTGTGTTCTTCTGGTATGGCAAATGTCGGCACCTACCATACTGTAGGACAAATGTCGGCGCCCACAACACTATTCATGTCCTAACATGTCTGGAAGATTGCAAAGTACCCCTTTGACATGGCCTGACAATACTATCCTACAGGCATGCAGGGTACGATCCTCGGTATTGCGGTTGACTTATGCGCCTTAACTTATCTGCTCCACCTGATTTCTCGGGTCCTCACCAAGCGGGCATCCCCATTTGGTCGTTCCCAGTCGGCTCTGACCGTGCTAGTTGGAGAAGAGCCGTAGGTAGAGGTTTGGTGTGCTCCCTATTGGAGACTCGAGTTCAAGTCAGAAAGTGAGCGACGTCCTCTCCTTAGCCAGGCCTTCTGGTCGGAGAGAGCGGGTCAGAGTCAGAAACGAGCATTATCCTCTCCTTAGCTAGGCCTTCTGGTCAGAGAGGCGAGTCAGAGTCAGAAGTGAGCATCGTTCCTCCTTGGCTAGGCCTTCCAGTCGGAGACTGGATCGCCCTTCTGGCCTATTGTTAGGTATTTGGGTCGGTCCAGGAGTTGCGCATCGTTCACAACATCGTCTACTGGGTCAAGCTTTTGCTAGGAAGCAGGTCCATTAGGGACCCTAGGTCTATGAACCCGACAGGAGCCCTCGGGCAATTCGGGTAGAATCATCTGGGTGATTTTTCATTTTGACAGCGGGTGAATTTTTTTACAGCGAGTGCGCACGAGCGCACCCGCGGGTGGAGCCCCCGAGCCCCTGGGCAATTTGGGTAGAATCATTTGGGGGGTTTTTTGTTTTGCCAGCGGGTGTAGCCCTCGAGCCCCCGGGCGATTCAGGTAGAATCGTCTGGGGTTTTTTTATTTTGCCAATGGGGGAATTTTTCATTTTGACAGCGGGTGCACGCGAGCGCACTCGCGGGTGTAGCCCCCGAGCCCTTGGGTGACTCAGGTAGAATCATCTAGGGGGTTTTGTTTTGACAGCGGGGGAATTTTTCGTTTTGACAGTGGGTGCGCACGAGCGCACCCGCGGGTGTAGCCCCTGAGCCCCCGAGTGACTGGTGAGTTGGTTGGAGGTTGAGTATCTTGGTACTCTTTCCTAGGGCCATAGACTACCATTTGGGGTGTTCTCCTGTGTTTGTTCCGCCTACGACCTGCATGGTCGATTGATTTCCCTAGTCGATGTCGGGCGACCTGAGCCCCTGAGCCCCATTGGGCTTGGTAGGGGTGGGTCTTGTTTCATGCGTTACCCCATTCGTTGTTTCTACAACTAGAGGGGCTGAGCTAATGTCACTTGCCTCGATGTCTCGAGTGACACGCTCGGTGAGCTCTCTAACGGGCAAGTTTGAGTGGAATCCGGGTTCATCGTTCGTGATGGGGTCGGCATAGCCCTCATATGGCATTCCACTACTCCTTAACTCACCTCCTAGTAGATGCCTGGGTTGTTCCAGAGACTAATTCAGGTGGCCCACTGGCCTTCCCTCGATGGGGATTCTGTGGGCATGGCTTGAGGCTAGGATCGAACGAGAAGGTTGAGATAACCCTGTGTGCTTCTAAGCATACCAGGCGAGGGCCACTAGGGCTCATCTATGTTTTATCTCCTAGCTCTATTTGACGTGAGGCGGCCTCGAGCCCTTCATGGGCCAGCCTTTGAACCTTGGTCAGTCGTTGCTCATGTTGAATGAGCCAACTACCGCTTCGTGACGCAACATGAAGCGTTGTGATGCATTAGTTACATATGCAACGCTTTGGGTGTATGGGATGCATGAATGATTGTATGAATGTGTGAATGCATGTATGGGAATGGATGAATGAATGATCATGCATCAGAAAAATGAAGTAAGAGGGTTTGGTAAAGTTACCTTGATGACTCGAGTGACAGGTTTGAGGAGTTTTTACCAAATATGTCCGAAAGGGATCCCTGTTCGTCGTTCATGATGGAGATGGCATGGCCCACGTGGGGCATCCCACTATTCCTTACCTATCTCTTGGTAGTCACCTGAACCGTTCGATCGACTTAGGAAGCCCGTTGGTCTCTCCCTGATGGAGATCCCATTGTTGGACCCTTCCAAGTCCGGCTTGGGAAGGCGGTGGGCCATCAATGTGTGGTTGTGCCTTGTTTCCTACGCTCAGCGTGTGGTAGTGGTGGGCCATGTCCAGGGCATGTCCCATCTAACCAGGCACTGTTTCATCGGGCAGGGCATGTCCCATCAGTCAGGACATGTCCCACCGCATCCCATCCACATTGAATGGGGGAAGGGAGGGGTTTTTTTTGCCCTAACTCTCCATCTTTCTCGAACTGCCGCATCTCCTCCTTGAATGGGGGAAGGGAGAGGGTTTTTCACCCTAATTCTTTGCCGTTCTCCAACTATCGCGTCTCCTATAAAATAGAGGAAGGATAGGGTTTTCATCCCAATCCTTCGCCTATTATCCAACTACTCCTCCTCCTCCTTCCTTTTTGCCAAGCACATTGTGTCATGGTGGTTACTAAGTGAGAGAGGGTAAAGCGAGGGGAGGAAAACTCATAGATTCATTCGTGAGTGCGAAGCGCGATGTTGAGCTGGAGGCCATCCAATGTGGACGAGGCGGTGTTGGCCGCCTTCGCCGAGAAGGGGCTACTCCCACTGAAGGAGGTGGCGCACTTGAGGGCTCCTACGCCAGGGGATGCCATTCTATGACCTCAGGTCGATGAGGTCGTATCCTTCCTTGCCTTCCATGAGCATGGGTTAGGATACCCCATGCACTGATTCCTACACGGGCTCCTCAATGAGTGGGGCTTGGAGCTGTAGCATCTCAATCCAACTGGGGTGCTGCACATTGCTGGCTTCGTCATCATCGACTAGGGTGTTGCACGTGGACCTCTTTTGGTAGATCTTCACTGGACGAGCTTTGTCGGAGGGGAAGCTACCTAGGACCACGCCAATGGGGGGGTTTTCCCTTTAGAAGAAGTCAAGGCCATTAGGCTCCTACCTCGCATACACCCCCCGCGACTCCAATTGGGGGTGGCATGGGGAGTGGTTCTATATTCGAAACCCAACGGAGGCGCCATTCCTGATGAGGACATGACCTCCATACATATGACCATACTTGGAGAACCATATGGAGACCAAGGAGATCATTGAGGGTGTCCAAGTCAAGAAGGAGGTCCGAGGCTAATTCGGTTCGAGTCCCCGAGGTGGAGGCCCAAAGCAACTCAAGTTCGAGTCTGTCTCGGGTTTCAGGACCAGTCTGCCTTAAATTGGTCATCCAGGATGCATCCTGACTCCGTTTTCGATGATCCATATATGGATGGAAAGCTAATTGGATAAGGAAGCCAACCCAATTGGTTTCACATCAAAAGACCTTCAGAATCAATGAGAATTGTCGAAACAATCAGCATCCAGAATCTACCAGGGTGCTGCGACACCGTCTTTTGGTCTGTTGGACCGTGTATCGTGTTTGGGCCCATTAGGGGTGCGTCCAGGGGGGTGACGCCCAAGACTCTATAAATAGCAGCTGTCGCTCTCCTTAGGGTTTGAGTTTTGTTTAGTTCTTGATTTTCTCATGAAACAGACATCGTTTTGCTGCAACTGTGCCGCCAAGGCTGCTTGCTGTGAACCAAAGCCTCAGTTCTTGATCTTGTTCGCCTGTGGTGATTATTCCTTTCGCATAAAGACTTGAACTCCTTCTCGTTATCATAAGCTTCATATTTATTTGCAATTTCAGATTGCATTCATCCCGTTCTTGCTTGTGTTCTTGATTCGCTTGCAGGAAAGCCTTCTCGGCGAGGTCAATCGCGTTCGCGTGGTTGATAACCAACGGAGCAGTGGTGTAACGATTGCGGGGGTCCGAATCAATCTTGGTTCGAAGCCTAGATCGTGAACGTCGAGTCTCCACCAAATCAATGCTATCATACCTTTCAGAAGATCGGGCCTAGTCTACATCAAGTGGTATCAGAGACCTTGTTGCCCGTTAGGTATAACTTTGTTTCATCCTTTAGATTATTACTGTTTTTGCATTACCTACAGTCCACAAAAAGCCAAAAAATATACATCATCTCATATTCCCTGTCCTATAGTCTCATTGTGCCGTGCAAGTTCATCTCTGATTTGCGTTGTTGAGTTTGTGCCCTAGTTCAAGTTCTTGTTGCTGGTTTTAGATCGTTTTTAAGTCCAGTTTGTGTTTTCCCCTTTGTTTTTCATTATAATCCATGAACACCTTCAAGTATTGCTGTGATTCCTTTGTATTCATCAAACCCTAGTCCACGCCATCTTATTTGTTACACTTGTCTTCACTATTTTTATCAAATCCTTGCTGTTGTGACCAATTTTGCGCACATTGTTCCCGTTTTGTCCTCTAATTCGGAGTCCGTTTTTAAAACTGGTCTAGTTTTCGCATACGAACTCGGATTTCGACGTTCCATATATCAAAATTGATCAGAAAATTTTTTTTGGATCCATCCATCCCCTGCCTTGTCGGGGTCGGAGATTTTTATTTTGATCAAAAAGTAGTCACAAGATTCTCTTTTCGTGGTCACAAGGTCTTTGTCGATTTTGAGCACGTCTTCTGGAAATTCCACGGGCCACGTCTTTCACTTGTTGAAGCTCATATTTTCTGTGGTTACTTCTTTTGTGCTCCTAAGTGAAGAAAAAATATCAAAAAAAGAAAAAGAAAAAGTCAAAGAATCCCAAAAAACAACGACAACCCAAAAATAGAGAAAAAAGAGAGGGACAAAAGTGGAACAATGTCTAGAGGAGCACATAGAGAGCGCCATTTGAGCTGTGTTTGCGTGTGCTGATTTCTACCTTGTCCCTAATCATATTCTTGCTATTCACATCACTTGATACATCTGGTACTTGGAACGTGAGTAGGCCAGCAACTAAGATAAGTACTTGGGATACTTATTCAGCTTTGCTATTCAGTTGTGAATTTTTGCTATTCCTTGCTACTATATTGTGCCTGTCCAAACTCCACTTTCTTCTAACCAAGTACAGGTTTGCCTTGCAACTGTTACGCTCAAGCTACAACGGTATCACAGTCACCGACCGATTGCACCGCCTGTTGCTTTGGTAAGAACACTTGTAAGACCGTGGTAAGACGCTTGAGAGTTGAGTGCCTTGTTTTTCCTTGTCCACAACCTAAGTAGTTGGTAGGGATAATACTTTTGTGTTGTCTTTTACTGTCTTCTAACAATGACATGTTGTTCATATCCACCGACTTATGATGGTATAGGTGCTGATGAGTACATGGAGTGGGAAATTGCCATCGATAATATATTTGCTACTCGCTTTATGTGTCCAAGGAGGAAGGTAAAAATGCAGTTAGTATTTTGCGACATTCTGCTTTATCTTGGTGGGAGTCTTTAGATCCTTCTGATAAGCCTCAAACTTGGAATGATATAAAACTTCTTATGCGAGAAATCTTTGTTAATCCACCTCCTGTTTTGACTTCATATGATGAGGTGCACCATTTAGAGAAAGAGTCTATTGTTATTCCTCTTGCTATGCCTAACCTTTTACAGGACAATGTAGAAAAGAGTGAGGATGACGTGACAGAAAATAAGAAGCTCACAGTCTCATGTGAAAATTTAGAACTATCAACTATTACCCCTGTTGAACATGAGAGCAAAGGTAATGCCCATGATGCTAAACTCATAGAAGGTGAGAGTTCTCTTGATGTGCTGAATTTTTTTCACCAATCATACTATGATAGAGCAAATTTTAGTGGAGCCTTCGTTTGATTTACCTTTATCACAAGATGATTTTCTTGATGTTTCTTGTGATGAAGATGACTTGCATGATGACATTTATGTTATACCTATGCAATCATTGAAGAATGATCATGATATATGTGTACTGAAATCGAGCACTTGTGCTAAAAATAGACTCGTTATTCATAATGCTAGTGAAGTTGATGAACTGAAATTCTTATCTTCTTTAAATACTTTGGGTTACATTGAATTTGATGTTCCATGTAATCTTACTTCTTTAGAGAAGAAACTTTATGCATATGCTGATTTGCCATAGTTCTCTAGACATACATATCATGTTTTTGGCAAATATAACAACCAAGGGCAATATTTGATACAACGAGTTTACATTTGTACAAATCCGAATTCTCCTTTTGTTGTACAAATTAATGATCAACTAGAGGACAATAAAATCAACACTGTTGTTATGCCATATTCCTCTAGTTTTGCTTTTCGAACACAAGTGGAATCCAAAGAAAGGGAGCATATATTTCTTGTTAGTACTAATCGTTTGTAGGATAGTATTGGTAAAGATCGTGTGTATTTCAATCGAGCAGACTACATGTCTGTAGGACAAGACATGCTACAAACCTAGACATGTGGTCATATTCTTTCTCACAACATTGTCCATTCCTATTATTTTGGAAACCTCGTTTGTCCTCATGTTGTGCAGGATCGACTTCAAGCAAAATTGACGCCGAGGATGGCTTTTCGTCAAGAAAAGGAGGATGATGAGGACATGACCTCCATACATATGACCATACTTGGAGAACCATATGGAGACCAAGGAGATCAGCGAGGGTGTCCAAGTCAAGAAGAAGGTCCGAGGCTAATTCGGTTTGAGTCCCTGAGGTGGAGGCCCAAAGCAACTCAAGTTCGAGTCTGTCTCTGGTTTTAGGACCAGTCTGCCTTAAATTGGTCACCCAGGATGCATCCTGACTCCGTTTTCAATGATCCACATATGGATGGAAAGCTAATTGGATAAGGAAGCCAACCCAATTGGTTTCATGTCAAAAGACCTTCGGAATCAACAAGAATCGTCGAAACAAGTCAGCATCCAGAATCTGCTAGGGTGCTGTGACACCGTCTTTTGGTCTGTTGGACCGTGTATCGTGTTTGGGCCCATTAGGGGTGCATCTAGGGGGTGACGCCCAAGACTCTATAAATAGCAGCCATCGCTCTCCTTAGGGTTTGAGTTTTGTTTAGTTCTTGATTTTCTCGTGAAACAGACATTATTTTGCTGCAACTGTGAACCAGGGCTTCAGTTCTTGATCTTGTTCGCCTGTGACGATTAGTCCTTTTGAATAAATACTTGAACTCCTTCTCGTTATCATAAGCTTCATATTTATTTGCAATTTTAGATTGCATTCATCCCATTCTTGCTTGTGTTCTCGATTCGCTTGCAGGAAAGCCTTCTCGGCGAGGTCAATCACGTTCGTGTGGTTGATAACCAATGGAGCAGTTGTGTAACGGTTGTGGGGGTCTGAATCAATCTTGGTTCGAAGCCTAGATCGTGAATGTTGAGTCTCCACCAAATCGACGCTATCATACCTTTTGGAAGATCGGGCCTAGTCTACATCAATTGCCGCCGTTCACCAGAAGGAGACTACAGAGGCAGGAGAGTTGGTCGTGGGGGCCCTCTAGTCGGTAAAACAAACTAGAGGTCATCGAGGCGGAGCTCTAGAAGCTAGCGCAGCACGGCCTTGATGGGCTAAGGGTGTCCACACCTTCTTTCGCCATCGGGTCACCCCGCTGGCGGAGAGGAGCCGGCCGATGTGGATGTACTCTGGCCTGATGGATCCTGACCATGCATCGCCAAAGGAGTTGGCGCAGGATGAGGTTTGGAGTCGACTTGATCGAGTGCTACAACTGAAGGCCTGAGAGACACTTGAAGGAAAGCTTGGACCTCTCCATGTTAGAAAGCTATCCAACCTGGTATACTCCCCTCCCCCTTTTCCATGACCTTTTTTCTCTTGCTTTCCTTTGTTCTAACTTTGAGTCGTCCATTTCATAAGGACTTGCCAGCTACAAATCCTGGCCGCATCTTTTGAGGTGGCTAGAGGGTGCGGCTTAGCAAGCTACCCTGAAGGAGCCAGTGGATGCCAATAAGAAGAAGAGAGATGAGAAGGCTCGAAGGAGGCATAAGAAGGAGAAGGAGATCACCCAGCGTGTGCGGGTCGGAGAAAATAGGAGTGACATGGAGGCAGGCTTGAGTTAGAGGAGCCCAGGGAGATGGGCGGCGATGTGAGCTCCTCTGAGAATGAAGGAGTCTAGGAGGTCATCACGACCTTGGTGGAGCGTCTGAGCCTATGGCTGCTTTTGTCCATGGTGGGCGGGATGTGGTGATGTTCCCACATCAAGGAAGCGCACCGTGAGCTCGGATGCCGCCACTGAGCGAGGGGTGAAGTGGACGTGGTCACCGTGGCCTTTGGAGGCATCGCTGTCATCGCCCTCCCCTACTCCAAGCATGGCGGGGGTAGGCTGGTTGGTCAATGGAGTGGGCTTGCACCCCCACATCTTCGAGGCCAGCACCGGCACACGATCGCCAATGGAGGGATGCCCTGCCAGCTACTCCAGTGGGCCTGTCACAAGCCAGCGGTCGTGGTGGCTCGTGAGCGGATCAAGAACCAGCCAAGTTGACTCCCCCCTCAGTCAATGTGAGGGGGTGCAGGTCACGACCCTTGAGCGGTCCTCATTCGGTGGGCCCGTTGCCAGCGGGTCGGGGCTTTAGGGCCTTGCCCCCTGCTCTAGGTATGTACCTAGGTTTCTTTTGATCTCATAGTTTGAGTTTTTTTAGTGTGACTGACCTGTACACTTTTCGATAGTGGCTAGATACTGATGGGACTGAGCATCGCCCCACCTCCCATGCAGGAGGAGTGGAGGCCTAGCCTGCAACGGGTTGCGACGAGCGGTGGGGAAAGCAGGCTAGCGGCGGTGCGACCTTCCCCTCTAGGGGTTGCGCCCTCTCAACCGGTCATAGGCTCGATGATAGCGGTGGTGATGGCAGCAATCCTGGTGGCGACAGCAGAGGCTGGGTCAGAGGTGACCCTCATGATCCCTCCCGCACTGGCTATGGTGGAAGAGAGGAGGGAGACCGGGCTCCCTGCCTTGCCCGGCGGAGGGACGCATGGCTCACCCTCCTGGTTGGAGCTAGAGGTGTCAGGGGGTGACATGGCTAGGCCAAAGGCAGAACTTCCACCAGTGGGCCATGGGGTTGAGGCAACTAAGATCCCCTCCCCCGATGAGGTAGGTGCTAGGGTGGAGCCATCAGTGATCCTACCGTTGCAGGAGCTGGCGGTGGTCTGGTCGTCAGCTTGGTTGGGGCGACCCATGACCTGGTGTGGCCCTACCCTGGTGACCCAAGGAAGGTTTGGTTCATCCTTTGGGATGAGGAGGAGGTGCAGCTCTAGGACGTACTTGGGGGAGAGGACTCGCGATGGAGTCCGATCTTGCCCAAACCAATGTGAGGCTCAAGGAGGCCTTGGAGCGGGTCGAGTCCGTCCATCAGGTGATTATGGTCAACCTATCCTGCATCAAAAAGGTAAGTTTTCTGTGTTTTTAGCATTTGTTCTCGACTCCTTGGTCTCTCGCTGGTTGTTTTAGCGTGTTTGCTTCTTGCTTTGCAGGGTTTAGAGGAGATGTCAAGCCGCAAGTCTTGTTTCCTCCGGGAGGAGCACGCTCAGATGGCATGAGAGGCCATGATGTCATAGTGGGTCAATGAGCTTGAGTGCTAGCTAGAGTCCATCCACCACGAGTCCCAAGACTGGGCGGTTGAGGCGATGGGAGCGTGGGCAGCAATATTGCTTGCGGTGGAATGAGCGACTGTCGCTGAGCGGGCACTTGATGTGGTGGAGGTCCTGCTAGCGGAGACTAAGGCAGCAGAGGTCTGGTTGGCAGAGATTGAGGCAGCACTCTAGGAGTCCCTAGAGGCTCTGGAGTTAGACCGGAAGGCCTGGTCAAAGGTTGACCAAGAAGTGCTCATGCTCTGAGGCCAGGTGCTTGGGATGGAGGAGTCGAACGCTCGGCTGCGCGAGAAGGTGATTCGATAGGTAGAAGGACTCTCCATCCTCGAGAACACCCACCTTGGTATGTACCCCTTTCGCTTTTGGTTGATGCCTTAGTTTTTCAATTCCCTTGCTTTTGAGCTTGTCGTCCTTCTTCAGAATTGGGTGGCAGGGTTGGATCACTGGAGCGAGAGCTGGAGACAGCCAAGGCAGCAATTGGTCAAAGTGCGGAGGCACTGGCCAAGTCCCTTGAAGAGTGATGTGCTCTTAAGGGGGAGCTCGACCAGATCCACAACGTCGCCTAGGTCATCGTCTCGGAGGTGTTCGGGTCGGCACCGAGCACCAGCACGCCCGCCATCCACCTGGCAGAGGTCCTAAACAAGGTTTAGGCACTCATCTCTGATGGGATGTTCTATAGGACATCAGGGGTGCTGACTTTGGTGGCAATGCACCACCCAATCCTAGACTTCACTGCCCTCTATAGTGGGTACGCCGACAGCTGGGGCGCGGACGCCATCCATGCACTCGGGGAGAGCTTGTTGCCATGCGCATAGATGGTGCCCGAGCAAGTCTCTAGGTAGTGGGTGATGGATGCTCACCGCGTGAGCATGGCCAAAGGCATGTGTCAAGAAGACGTCCCCTAGCCTATGGATGGAGTGGAGGTTGGGTCGGAAGCGAACGTCGTCCCGCCTCCGATCGAGCCGAACATTGTCCTGTCAGAGACCGAGTAGTTTTTATCCTCATCGACCGAGCCGGCAGCCGATGCCGCAGGGTGGCCACAATAGAATGTAAAGTAAAAATAGTCAATATGTGTAAGGGATAAGTTCATGGGGGAGCCCCCTGTGTAATCATTTTTGTGTATTCATGAATACATCAATTTTGTTTTGTGATGTAATCACTTCGTAAGGGGAAGCTTGTCCCATCCGTTCCTTATTTTTACCCTAGCATAACCTTTTTTTTATTCTTGCTTTTTCACACCTACCCATTTGAACCATAGGCTGCAACCTTAAGAACCCAAGCATGGCCCACAAGGCTCAGCTACTTGTAACTGTAGGTTGTGGTGGGGTGTGATTGGTCACAATGTTTAAAGCATAAGTTACGTAGGGTAATTAAAGGAACGGACTACCCTTTCGTTCGGGTGAAAAGTATTTACTTATAAGATAGTAAAAAAGTGAGGTGGTATCACACCCTCATGGAGCCCCCTGAGTGACCCGGGCCAAAAGTGTTCGGGCTAGGGTGCTTGTAGGAGCAAAAGTTGAAATGAAAGAAAGCAGTAAGACCTAATTTTTAGGGGAAGAAACAACATAGTTGTTTGATGTTCCAAGTGTTGGTGAGAACATTATCATTGTCGTCCTTTAGTCGGTAGGTGCCTGGTCAGATCACTTTGGTCACTGTATAGGGTCCTTCCCATGGTGGAGAGAGTTTGTGTTTCTCCTTGGTTGATTGGGTCCTTTGGAGCATGAGGTCTCCGACCTTGAGGATCCTCCCTCTGATTTTCCTTTCATGGTACCTGTAGAGAGTTTGCTGGTAGCGAGCAGAGTAGATGATGGTCATCTTGTGGGTCTCCTTGAGTAGGTTGACTGCATCTTGCTAAGCCTCCATGGCTTGGTCATGGTCAAAGGCCTTCACTCTTGGGGCACCATGGTCGAGGTCGGAGGGCAACTCTGCTTCAGGTTCATAGGCCAGGAAGAAGGGTGTGAACCCTATGGATCAGTTCATGGTTGTTCTTAGGCTCTAAAGGATCGCTGGGATGTCCATAACCCATCGCCTGATGTACTTATTGAGTCAGTCGAATACCCATGGCTTGAGTCCTTAGAGGACCATGCCATTAGCTCGTTCGACCTGACCATTGGTATGTGGATGTCCGACCGAGGCCTAGTCAATCCTGATGTTGTATCTATCACAAAAGTCTAGGAACTTCTTACCAGTGAAGTTAGTTCCATGGTCAATGATGATATAGTTAGGAACTCTGAACCGATAGATGATGTCAAGGAAGAACTTGACCGCCTCTTCCGAATGAACGTTGGAGATGGGCTTTGTCTCTATCCACTTGTTGAATTTGTCGACCGCTACGAGTAGGTGAGTGAAGCCTCCCAGGCCCTTTTTGAGGGGTCCTACCATGTTGAGGCCCTAGACCATGAATGGCCAGGTGATGGGGATGGTTTAGAGCTCCTATACCCACAAATGAGTTTGCTGAGCGTAGAACTGGCATCCCTCGCACCTACGGATGACCTCCTCTGCATCCCATAGTGCGGTGGGCTAGTAAAAACCTTGGTGAAAGGCTTTTCCGACCAGTGACCTCGGGGCCACGTGATGTCCACAGATTCTGACGTGGACCTCAAGGAGGAGTTATTTCCCTTGGTTGGTAGGGATGCACTTCATGAGTATACCTGACAGACTTGATTTGTAAAGTTTGTTACTAAGTGCGATGAACATCTTGGCGCATTGAGTGATCTGTCGCGCTTTAGTCCTTCTGGGTGGGAGAACCTCCTCGAGGAGGTAGGTGAGTAGTGGCGCTCACTAGTTGGTTTGATCGAGTGCCACCACAGCGATGTCGTCCTAGAGGCACTGGGGTTAGAGCCCCCGAGCACCAGGTTGGCTTTGGGGTGTGTCTGGATTAGACTTTCCAGGATGCGGGTGGATGGCTCATGAAGGTCATTGATGAAGACCCCATCCGGAGATGGAACCCGCTTGGTGGCCAATTTTGTGAGGAAATCAGTGGCATCGTTGTCCTTTCGGGGGACATGATGTAGCTCGATCCCCTGGAATTTGTCCTTGAGCTTACGCACCTCCTGGTAGTATGCTACCATGAGGGTTTTTTTGCAAGAGGACTCCTTCCTTACTTGGTCGACGACCAACTCTGAGTCACCATGGACGTAAATCCATGTAGCACTGAGCTCGATGGTGATGCGTAGTCTGTTGATGAGGGCCTCGTATTCCGTGGAATTGTTTGAGGCTGAAAAGTGGAGGCGGATCACGTAGCGGAGCTTGCTCCTATCCGGGGAGATCAGAACCACTCCAGCCCCTGAGCCGGGCGGTATTATAGACCCATCAAAGTATATCATCTAGTACTCATGGGTGACGTCTGGGGTTAGGAGCTGGACCTCTGTCCATTCGGTGACAAAGTCCATGAGAGCCTAAGACTTAATTGTGGTACATGGGATATACCTGATGTCGTGGCCCATTAGCTTGAGTGCCCACTAGGAGATTCGTCCCATGATGTCGCGGTTGCGGATGATGTCTCCCAGCGGGTACGAAGTGACGACCGAGACTTCGTGGTCGGTGAAGTAGTGTAGGAGCTTCCGGGTCACCATCTGTCGTAGAACCGACCAATTTATAAGAGTACAAGTACAATGGCAATCCACAAGTGGTCGCACTGTCTTACTTGAACCCATATAAACCCGGTAGTCCATCAAGTACCACGATGGGTCTCGATAAATGATTTACAACAACCAAGATCGTACAGGATTCAACATACATGCCACATATTACATAAAGTTCATAGATACTTTTCATCATCAGAGTACGAATAAAAGTCATTACAAACCCAGTTTGATAAATAGAGCGGAAGCAATTAAGTTCGAAGATAAAGTTTCCAACATAGTTTGATACAGTGCCAAACCAGATCACGGTCCGCAAAAGCAAAGATAGGAATTACTAAAGAAGCCTGCCCAAGGCTTACTCCTCATCCACAGCGGGATAGAAGCAACTCTTGCAATAACCATGATACACAGTGCCATCTGCAACAATGGGAAAATAAACCCTGAGTACGAGAAGGTACTCAGCTAGACTTACCCGTCATGAACCAGAAATAAAATGACTCCAAGGATTATGCAAGGCTGTATAAGTGGGCGTAACTTGACAACATTTTGCGTAAAAGCAATTACCTGTTGTACAATTATGATTCCTTTATCAAGTTAATTATAACTATCCATTTCTAGATTAGCAACTATCCTGTGCCAAACATGTGGTATATCATTTAGAAGCATACAATAGTAACCATAGCAGGTATTATAATTCCATATTCATCTGAACCATCATGTTTCATAATGTAGTTACTACGATGTTGGGACTAGCCAAGTTTCTCACTATCCAGGAGAGACGGCGATTCGAATCGATTTCAACCAGCTAGGAATTTATTCCTAACACAAACCCAGATCTACCAGCCACGATAGTCTTAGGTCACCTTTGGTACTACTCAGGTACACATTTCGTGGGTCCGTACCACGCTGCACAATCTGGAACACCAGATGCCAGGATGCTCAGGCCAAGCCTGCCCTTGGGCTCAGTCTGATCGTTCCCCGGAAGGAGCGCACAACAGAACGGTTCCCGGCCTAAGTTGAATTACTCAGCTTCGCGGTCGGAACGAGTTATCCGGCCAGCTAAGTGAGAGGCATGTGTTTAATCTTGTCAGAAGCGCCAACAATGGTATGATCCTTAATCGACATAGACGAGGATAAGTCCACACCAAGACCTCCATGTCTTGTTGCTTCGCTATCGACTTCCCGTCCGGTCTCGATTTACTTTTACCACATGGTTCTGTTCCACAATAGCAAATATAGCCAACCGTACTATGGTATCCACCTATATCTTGCAGGTGACAGGACATCACCCGACTTCTACCGGTCTAAGCATGGCTAAGCATATATTCGATCCTGGACCTATACCGGTTAAAGGGTTAATATCTGGATAAGGAATGTACATGCATCAAGCGGTTTCATTCAACTCTTATAACCTAATGCATCAATCATAAATACGTAAGTAAACATTTGTAAATTACTGGGAGACTTATAATGCTCCGGGGCTTGCCTCGCAGAAAGGAAGTAGGGCGGTGGTCAGGACACTCCGGAAGCTCTTTAGGGTTCTGCTCCACGCCTTCGGAAGCTGCGGCTTGCGGATCCTCCTGCGGGTTCCCTTCCTCTGCTTCTTCGAAATCCAGCAACGTGATCTCTTCCTCCGATCCTAGATGCATGAGTATGGTATGAGTATTACGAATGCATATATGTTAACAAGTGCATCACATTGTTTGAGTAGGTGCATATCTCTTCTCGATTATTACTTAACTACTTCTACAATGCATCGACTATGCCACAAACAGTAGCTACTTGTTTCGCTCATAACTGGAGTTCTACAAATCCAAAATCAGTGATCCTGGACTTTCTGGAAAGCTTATCAAATTCTCTACAACTTTGTTATTAACCATTTTTACAGTACACATCAGTTTCAACATGCAACCCATCACATTCTAGAATCAGTCCGGAAACTATTTAACATACAATATAAAGTAATAATACTTCTACTTCATGTAATCATTCGAAATTTGACAACATAGAATCTACCAACAGTTTAAACATACCAAATACATTTAAGATAATATAATGGTGAAGTCCAAACTATTTATTTAAATGCCTTTATTATTTTATTTAGATATCTAGGTTAAATAATAAACATATATCAGATGTACTTCATAAATTCTCAAAAATTTACAGTGCCTTACTAATGCTATCAAACGACTACCATAAAAATTTCATGTCATTTTACTAAGTAGAACATCCTATACAAAAATGATAAGGAAGCAAGGCTTGAAATAGCATAAATGGAAAATCCTATTGAAAAGTATCAAGCAACAGATTTCTTATTTTTCTTAACATCTATATGGTACTAGTATTACCTCCAATAAATTTCATGAATTTTGGACTCATAATTAATTTATAAAAATTCATGCAAGGATTAACTATTTATAAAAGAAAAATCTATACTATAGATCTACACATGCACTGGTCCTCAAATTTTTACCAGAGTTCACATATGCTAAGACTAGCTTACCACAAAAATTTCATAATTTTTGGAGCACAGGAAATCTAGATATAAAATAAACAAATTTGAATGCATTCAAAAGCACATTTGAAATCCCTATTTAAATCTCCAGAAATTTCTACTGTACATGTTAAAAACATATTTTTCCTAAATACTACACTTCCTAAGCAACACAATCATATTTATTTCGCAATTTTTGGAGCTACCAAACTGAAGATACAAAATTCACAAAACAAATCAAAAACTGGAATCAAATGAGTTAGCCTTCAAACACTGAGTCGCTGACCGGTGGGACCCGCTGGACAGGGGACCCCACGCGTCAGTGACACAAAACAGGGCAGCGGCGCTGCACAGCGCTGGCGCGGCCAGAGCTCGCCGACGGTGAACTCGCCGACGGTGACATCATCACGGCATGACCTAGGTGACCTGGCGCATTGATTGAGCTACTTGGCCGGTCCTATTGCCGACCCTAGAGCTGACGACGGCGACCATGGCGGAACGGCGGGGCTGGCCCACGGCGGTACATCGGTGTGGGCTACGGTGGCTCGAACGGACGCTGCGCCAAGCATCACCGAGCTGCGGCGGAGCTATCTAGTGCCCTAACGCGGCCTAGGAGGGACGGTGGCGACGTGGCCACGGAGACGGAGCTCACGACGGAACTCCGGCGAGCTTATACGCGCTACGGTGGCTTACCAAGTGGGGTCAGCGGGCATGGGGAGAAACAATGGGGTGCTGGGGAGACGGTGGAGCTATCACGGTGGTACGGGAGTGGCTAGGCGCGAGCTGTGCGCGACTATGGCGACGGCGGAGCTGTGGGCGCTCGGCGGCTGCTGCTGCGAGGAAGAAAGGCCGAGGCAACGCAAAAACGGAGTGCGGCTGAGTGCGGGCGGGCGCTGGCATGAAGAAGGCACGCTCGGGCGCGTCGTGGCCTGCGCGGACAAACCGGTGGCGACGCGCGGCCGTTTCCCACGCCACGCGGCGGCAATGCTCTGCGCTGGTCGGCCACTGTGCCGGTCGATTTAGTTAGTCAGAAACGCGATGGCCGAGCCTAACGATGAGTTTTGACACTCCTTTAACTGCTAATCCGTAGCTTCTCAGCGAAAACGATCTACATGGTTTTTGTAGCCCGAAGTACCAGCTACAACTTTGGTTCAAGCACCTCGTTCTAATTCGCAACAGAGACGGAGTAATATCATGCTCAACATCGGCTGTCAGTCGGTCAATCGATCAACCACTTAGAAAATTTGCTAAGTGTGGGAAGCTGGATTTTGCTGGTTTTTGTGGGACCCATTCAAGCATGTTAGAAGCTAAATCAGTCCCTGACCCAAAAATAAAAGTTGTTCCTTATGTCAAACACTACAACTTTGCTTTAGTGAACTCCTCCATGCAAGGTCTCTAACACCTAGTTCAACTTTAGTCAAACATGTCACCTTGAAATCATGATACATACTCAAACCATGGCTAAATGACCAAACTAGCCCTAGCCTTAAATACCAAAGTTGTTCATGATGATATCCTAAGCATGTTTGAGCAACTTGCAAGGCCATCCAATCATTTTATGCAGTGGTCACTCATAGAGCTACCCAGGTCAACACATGAAATATTTCTTAAGTGCTTGATCATGAAAGGTGGCCTTCATGAACAAGGTTCCTTTTGTTAACCTAAGTGTAGCTAAGGTGTTTTAGTGACTAGCCTTACCCACTTGCATTCATTTGTACAAGATCATATGCATATGCTCCAAGAAACACGAGATAACAAGCAATGTTTCATAAGTTTCGATCAAATGTTTCAATTGTAAATGATGATTTATGAATGCTTGATGCCCATGCTCATGTTATGCAAGTCAAGTTATGCAAGGCTAACACCCGAGGTGTTACACCATCGGCACGATGTATAGAAGTTTTTGCACCTAGGGGTACCAAACCTTGGCGTCGGTGAGTACCTCCCCGATGAAGTATATGGGTCGCTAGACCTTTAGGTGGTGTCCTAGCTCCTCCCTTTCGATGATTAGGGCGGAGCTCACCATGTGGTTGCTTGCCGTGACATAGAGGAGGAGGGTTTCTCCCCGTTTGGGAGCAACGAGGATTGGGGCCGACATTAGTGACGCTTTGAGGCTCTCCAAAGCCTACTGTGCCTCCTCAGTCTAGACGAACGCATCCGTCTTTTTTAAAATCTTGTAGAGAGGCATCCCTCACTCACCTAGCCAGGAGATGAACTGGCTTAGGATGGCCAAATAGCCACTGAGCCTTTGTACACCCTTGACATTGTGTATAGGGCCCATGTTAGAGATGGCCATGATTTTTTCGAGGTTGGCCTTGATGCCGTGTTCGGACATGATGTATCCAAGTAGCTTCCCCTTTGGAACCCCGAAAACATATTTTTTGGGATTCAATTTGATGTTGAACCTTCGGAGGTTCATGAATGTCACGACCAAGTTTGCAATTAGGTCACAAGCTTGAGCCATTTTAACCACTATGTCATCAACATAGACGACGATTGTTGGGTTTGGCCGCTCGACTTGGTTAGGCTGATCGAGCAGGTCGATTTGATCGGTGAAGCATTGTTGCAAGCACCGTTGATAGGTGGCGCTAGCGTTCTTTAGACCAAAAGGCATGGTTACATAATAGTATGAACCATATGGAGTGATGAACAAAGTCGTGAGCTGGTCAGACTCTTTTATCATGATCTGGTGATAGCCTGAGTAGGCATCCAAAAAAGAGAGGATTTCGCACCCTGAGGTGGAGTCGACTATCTGGTCTATGCATGGCAAAGGAAAATGGTCCTTTGGGCACACCTTATTGAGGCTGGTATAATCAATGCACATTCTCCATTTCTTAGTCTTCTTTTTAACTAGAATAGGATTGGCAAGCCAGTCGGAGTGGTATATCTCCTTGATAAATCCAACCGCCAACTGTCGGTGCGAAAAGTGACCAACACATAAATATTTTTAGTTTTGCCATACGTTGTGATCGGATGTGGCCTAGCACTCAATGACATAGGGTTTATACTAGTTCACGCAATGTGCCCTATGTCCAGTTTGAGTCAGTCGGTGACTTTATTCCTGAGCCCAGGTGCTCGAAGTTTGCTGTGGGGTTACAAACGAGAGGGAGTAAGATGGGGTGTATCAGAGGTCTGGTCGGACTCTGAACCGAAGGGCCAAGAGTGATGGGAGCTCCAACATGCGCTAAGTGTTCGAGTGTATGCTCTGTCTGGCTTTAGAGTTCTAGAGCCAAGCAGAGAGATTTGGAATCAATCATCTGAAATCCTTTAGGAGAGCGCATCCCCTTTTATAGGTGAAGGGGATGGCCTTACAAGAGAGAGAGAGAGAGAGAGTGAGTGAGTGTGTGTGTCCTAGTCTTGTTGCCCACGCCGTCGGGTACAAGATGGTTTGTTGGCACCTATAATACTATTGATGCCCTGATGCATGTGGTTGGTTCCATCATGTTCTTCTGGTATGGCAAATATCGGTGCCTACCATACTATAGGACAAATGTCGGTGCCCACAACACTATTCGTGTCCTGACATGTCTGGAAGGTTGCAAAGTACCCCTCTAACATGGCCTGACAATACTGTCCTACAGGTGTGTAGGGTATGGTCCTCGATATTGTAGTTGACTTGTGCGCCTTACCATATCTGCTCCACCTGATTTCTCGGGTCCTCACCGAGCAGGTGTCCCCATTCGATCATTCCTAGTCAACTCTGACCGTGATGGTTGGAGAAGAGCCGCAGGTAGAGGTTTGGTGTGCTCTCTGTCAGAGACGTGGGTCGGAGTCAGAAAGCGAGCATCATCCTCTCCTTGGCCAGGCCTTCTAGTCGGAGAGAGCGGATCGGAGTCAGAAGCGAGCGTCGTCCTCTCCTTAGCTAGGCCTTCTAGTTAGAGAGGCAGGTTGGTGTTAGAAGTGAGCATCATTCCTCCTTGGTTAGGCCTTCTGGTTAGAGACTGGATCGCCCTTCTAGCCTATAGTTAGGTATTTGGGCCGACCTAGGAGTTGCGCATCGTTCGCAACGTCGTGTGCTCGGCCGAGCTTTGCTGGGAAGCAGGTCCATTAGGAATCCTAGGTTTATGAACCTGATAGCTCTTGTCATGGGTTCTGGTTCTTTTTGGATCGACTGATTGGATGTGGGGAAAGGTGGAGGTCTAAGCACCATACTGATACTGGGTCTCAAGTGTCGGGGCTTGGAGTCCAAGTTTGGACAGGGACCTGGACCCCGTGATAGGAGTGGAATGGGTTGGTCTTGTTTGTGCATGGGGTACAAATGGGGCATATGTTTTGGGGTACCCAGTTGGGATACATTGATTCACAAATTGCCATTTTTATGAGACGGTATGACTTGGCTATGGTTTAGCACCATAGTAAGAACTGAAAGATGAAAGATGGTGAAATAGTTCTGATTGCTCAACCCTTGCTTGAAAGTAGAACATGTGCTTACCTAGAATGGTTAGCTAATGAAGTAATCATGACTGCTAATAAAAGAGGACTGCAAGGATGAACTATTAGTAATGCTTTTCGCATACAAAAGAAAATAGCAAACTCATATTGCCTAGCATACTCCTTGAGAGTCGGGAAATTATTCCACTAGTTGGGTAAGTCTTGCGAGTACATTGTGTACTCAGGGTTTATTTTACCCCTATTGCAGGTGCAGCTTGAGGAGTAGCTCTTGTGTGGAGGATTCTTCTAGTGGGCATAGACGGATCCTTGTATCGTTTCTGCTAGATGTTTATTTTCAATCCGCTGTTTAATTATCGCACTCTCAACTCTGGTATTGTAATAAATGATTTTTGAGAACTCTGGTTGTATGAAATGGACTAAGTATTGTAAACTCATACTCATTATGGGATTCTGGATGTAAAACATGGATTGTTTTGAGTTCTCCCTTGGGGTGTGCTCGACAGAACTGTCCGATGTAGCTCACTTTCGAGGTGCTTAGTGTCTAGTGGAAGACGAGCGCCTCCAGAAGCATGTTATTTCGGGCGGTTCTACCACAGGTGGTATTAGAGCCAAATAATGAGTGTACGAGTTTAAAAACTCCTTTTAGAATACTGAGCGCTCGATCCCAATGGTCAAGTGATGACCGGACGGGCTGCTATGAAGTGACCGGATGCTGGACCTTAGCGTCCAGTCATTTCCAGTAAGCATCCAGAAACGATTTTTCACGACTGGACGCGTCGGGTCATGCTCGACTGGACACACCCAGCATTCGGTCACACGACAACTCCCCTATACGTTGCTGCGTTAGCAGGACCAGACGCACCCTATCAGTGTCTAGTCAGAGATTGACGCTATGTGCCCTCTTCTGCCACTGACCAGACGTGCCGGTCCAACCGAGACCAACACCCGGTCACTTACAGTGACCTCCGTCTTTTCTGTCTAGGGCGCCGGTGAAATTTCTAACCCTTGCTCAAATGTGCCAACCAACAAGTGTATCACCTTATGCACATGTGTTAGCATATTTTCACAAACATTTTCAAGGGTGTTAGCAGTCCACTAGATCCTAAATGCATATGCAATGAGTTAGAGCATCGAGTGGCACTTTGATAACCGCATTTCGATATGAGTTTCACCCCTCTTAATAGTACGGCTATCGATCCTAAATGTGATCACACTCACTAAGTGTCTCGATCACCAAAACAAAATGACTCCTACCATTTATACCTTTGCCTTGAGCCTTTTGCTTTTCTCTTTCTTCTTTTCAAGTCCAAGCGCTTGATCATCACCATGGCATCACCATCATCATGTCATGGTCTTCATTTGCTTCATCACTTGGAATTTGCTACCTATCTTATGATCACTTGATAAACTAGGTTAGCACTTAGGGTTTCATCAATTCACCAAAACCAAACTAGAGCTTTCAGGCGTTCCTTCGGATAGATTCATTAAGTAACCGATATTGCTTATTGCTTCCATTATTTATTTAATTACAGCAATATCACTTCGCCCGATTGGGATTTCTCTAGATCGGCCTTATATCATTTTTAACCCATCGTTTGTTAATCTAAACTGATCTAATATGCACTTTAAACGATGAGTTATGTTTTATCGGCTGTTTTTATATCAATCTTGATTGTGCATGGCGTGCGGTTAAGGCATGTCTGATCTTGAGTAGATCTATTGGCTAGCAAAAACCGTTCCATGGCCCGTTATCATGGCCTGTGTGATTCTGCCTCATACTCCACTATTAGCACCATGGAGTGGGGATCGTTATTTAGTAGATCTATTCCTGAGAGGGCTTGACCTTAACTGTGCACTATGCCTAAATTGGCTATTTTAGCCGATGTTGAGCGCTTTCACGAACAGTTCACATCATGAGATCGTTGAAGTAGGGATAGGTTGAAAGATGTGTTAGCCCCATGATCTTCTTATTGTATTACGGCCTACATGATTCTGCCTCATGCCCCACTAATATTAGTAATAAGTTAGGGTCGTTGAGTCTATTGTTGTTTCTATGGCCTGTATGATTCTGCCTCATGCCCCAATGGTCATAGCGATAGATAAGATCTAATATATTCATTAGATTTATCTTTATTAAATGGTTGAATGTTGATGAACTGTTTCTTTTACATAAAGAGAGGTTCGGTTACTCGCAGTTATTGGCTTAGCATGAACTAATTACTGTTGACATCTTATTGCCATTGACCAATATTTGTCTAAATAATGATATTCATCCTGAATAATAACCGATTCTTCTTACACAACCCCATGAGCTTTAACTGATTTATTCTTATGAATATGCTGGAATCGACTATTTAGTTGATCTCCTTTCATATTGGCTCTAAGAGCCGCACATTCGGGACTGTCTGGCAACATCGGCATGCCCTAAATTACTGATAAACTTTCTCTCCTTATCAATTGCAGGGTCAAATTGACTAGCACATCTTGAGAGGAGTTCATAGGATCGACCACCCCTATGCTGAAGCTAGGCAGATCTCTAGCTCCATCGAGTGGACCCTTCTGGCTTGCTCGTGTGCCCTCGGCATGGGACAAAATTCTAGGTCAACACACGTTCCTGGCATGCCCAGTGGGATGCGAACCCACAATCCTTTGATGGTGGTTCACAACAACAATGACATCCTTATGGTACATTATGAAGATCTACTTGATGGAGATAAAGGTGTCATCTGCAAAGCTATAGAAGAACTTGAAAACAAGTGTTTGTTGTCCTACACCAAAACACGTGACAACATAATTGTTCAGAAATATCCACTACCAAGAGTTCTATTGCATGGACAGACATATACAGTTGAAGCTAAAGACAGACGTTTCTTTACGAAAGTTGAAGACAAATTTGTTCGTGATGCCATATCAAGCCATAATGAAGCTTTCATGGACATATTCCACAACGCCATGAAAGAGATGATTCATGGGTTTCCAGTTGGTCAAGGTGGGCTAGTTTATTATAACATTCTAGATTCATTGATCCAAGGGACTAATCAAGTCAGTACCAGCCATCAAGAAGCAGCACCAGCTGGTAATAATGATGTCTAGGCAGTTTAGGGTTCATCTGAACAAGCTTAAGGAACTACTATGAATCATATACAGTATAATCCTAGACCGCTAGTACAACATATGCAACAGCCAGTGGAACAAGGTCAGAACTAGGTGATCAATTTTGGCACATCAGGCCGCATACCGTCATTGGCTAAAAAAATAGCACCATCAATCCAAAGGATCCATAGAGATATAGATCCTTATGTCTACAATCAGAGACTTTAAGCAGCAAGCCAGTAAAGGACCCAGCAGATAGAGATTCCATAAGGATATCACTATGGCATAGATTATAACACCATTCACATGATTCAGAATCCAGGGTATCAAGGCACATGGGATTTCAATCCATAGATGGGTCAGCAGGTGTAGGAAAATCTAAATTCACATGCTGACGAGTTGTTGCTAAAGGTGACCGAGATGATAAAGAATCAGTTCGGTCTAAAGCCAAAAGGGCTAACCTTTTCGTACAAATACCCATACCCAGAATGGTATGATTTAGTCGCTCTTCCTACAAATTACAGGCTTCTAGAGTTTGCTAAGTCGATCCCAAGATGCAAATTTTGGCTGACGAGTATAGAGAGATTAGAAGACGTCGCACTAAGCAAAAGAGCCGATATGAGCAGGGGGAACATCAAAAGATGGGGCAACAAAGCCACGAGTTACATCTAGAATCCTATTGAATAAGTGGCAGCAACAGAAGGAAACAGATTATCAGCGTTGGTTAAAAGATCAAGAATACCAGCATTAACTAGAAAAAGAGAGGTACAAAAGGAAACAAGCCGAATCACATTGGAATTGTCATTTCTTCAGACATTGCTGGAATAAAGGTTTGGAGTTGCCTACCAGACATGACTGTATAGAATGCAGCAATCAATCTCAAACCAACCGCCGGTCTATCCATGCTCAAGATGTATATCATCATAATAACATGGATCGACGCTTAAAAATGGAAGTGTTCATAATCGGCTAGGAAAAAGAGTTATTGACCAGGACTGAGCTGATTATGAAGAAGAAGGAAATGAGAGAAAATATGTTTGGCAGGAAGACCAATGATGTTTAGGAGGTTTGACAAGAAACCAGAAGAGAAGGGTGCAATGCTTAAGGAATAAAGAGTTGGAACAGGCTTAGGCATCCAGAAAACCTCAAGTATGGCGTACTAAGCAAACAGCCAATAGAAAGCAACCATCAGCTAATATCCAAATGGATTTTCTGTTGCCATCAGAATTCAGAGCTCCGGTAGATCAAGAAGTTTATTCGGATTTTAATGAATCAGAGTATGAGGAGATAGTTGCCAAGTTGATGGTTGTACAACAAGCAATATTTAATAAGCTAGTCAAGCATCGACACTTAAAAGCTTTATATATGAAAGGTTTTATTGATGGGAAGCCGATGAATAAGATGTTAGTGGACAGAGGTACTTCCATCAATCTCATGCCTTACACCAGTTTTTGTAAACTTGGCAAGGGACTAGGAGATCTGATTGAGATTGACACGATGCTTAAGGACTTTGGAGGTAATGTATCTAAGACCTAGGGGACAATAAATATCGAGCTAACAATCGGGAGTAAGACTCTACTCACCACATTCTTCGTCATCGATGGAAAAGGGTCATATAGCCCGCTCCTTGGTTGTGATTGGATTCACTTGAACTGTTGTGTGCCATCAACCATGCATCAGTGTTTGATTTAATGGCATGGGGATGATGTTGAACTAGTTCGCGCTGATGAGTCTATGAGCATCACAACAACCAATCTAGTCTTCTAGGAACTAGGAGACTTTGAATGCTTTTCTGGCAAGTTATAGGAAGGAGGCTTCATCAAGATCAGCAATGAAAGCCAATAGCCGATGCAAGCGATCGGCTCTAAGAGTTTGTTTTAGTGAATAGTCATGGCTTCATGTCGGCCATTGGAATAAAGAAAAATAAGCATTAGTTCTAAGTATGGGTTTAGGACGACATTTGAATGCTAAATGGAATCCTAAGTGCGGATCAGAATTGATGGATTTCTTAAACGAAGTTTTGTTGCACTTAATGAGATGCTTGCTCTGGATCGATCGATCGTTTAACCTTTGGTATGAAAAGTTCTACGGCAAAAAATATTTAAAGGAATGTTATCCTAGCATTTAAACAACACTTGATAGTTGATTTGTTTAATCATCGACTCTAATAGCTAGTACCAGAAAGGTATCACCTCTAGTTCAAAAAATAAAAATCTTCAAGAACATAAAAGCTGATACGATACATATCGCCTCCAAAGCAAGAATAAAACAAGAACATTCATGACATATATAGGGGCATTGCACTAAGACACGTTCATAGAGGAGCAAAAGATTTCATTCATTTGTTTGCCCTAAGTATAATCTAATCAAAGACCTTGTTCACCACATCCTGAGCGGATGTGATGTCCATGATGGCCTCCGCCGCTACGATGAATTCTTCCATTAGGTCCTCATGTTCCTCAGGGCCGTCACCCATTGGGAAACCAGTCTCCATGGCATGGAGCTCGTACTCAGTCTAGACTTATGCCGTAGTCAACGCCATCAACGCACCATGATGAACGCCATGGAGGGCGATCTCCTGAGCGCGAGCCGAGATGTCTTGGAGATGAGCATTGAGGAGGGAACCCTGAGCATTGACAGCATTCATGGCCACATTCACCGCCAGTTGGAGAGACTCCAGTTGCACCATCAGGGCTGGCAATCACAGGAATAGAGAAATTATCAAGATAAAGATAGTGGAAATCAGAATGGAAGCATTCATGGAACTCATCTTAGCTGCCACCACGACATCAGATTCCACCAGCCACGCTTGAACGACGCTGGCCTCCTCCTCGGCTACATGAAGGGCAGCCTAAGAGACCCTGGGGCAGGTCTCAAGCTGTCCATTCTCCCAAGTTGCCTTGGCATAATGATTATGAGCCATCCTCCACTCATGAAGGAAATGCCAGGCGTCATCGCCATTATAGGAGTCAAAACAATTAGACGGCAAGCTCGGCGTAGAAGATGCAGTGTCAGAGGGCTCGGCGGCCCTAGGGAGAGGATGAAGACTGTCATTCACAATAAACCTATGGGTGAGTCAGAATAGTTCATCATCATGAATAGGAAATGCCAATCTCACCTCATATGCTGGAGACGCTGGTTCATCGGCATGTTCTCCTCTAGAATCTCCTCTGCCACGTGCTTGCCTCGATTGTCCTCGCCGGCCATGAATAATGATTAAATCTACGAAAGGGAGAAAGAAAACCGCTATAGGGTTTTGGCAGGTGGAGAAAAGCAAAGGAATAGGAACAGTGCAAGTGCAGATGTGTTCGAGGCCGGAATGCCACTTCGCCAACGCCGAAGAGAATGCAACAATAGGTAATTAAGGATAAAAATCAAGGGGTTCACTTAATGAAGGCCGTGTTTTCAAACTTAATTGGATTCAGATTAGAAGTCTAGGATCGACTGTTTCAAATTAGCTTTTTAACCAAAACAAGAGGTACAATTAGGCGATGGAGAGTATAATCAATTCTACACAAGGCACGTGTTATCGTATAGATTACAATGCTAGAACATCCTGGATTGCATTCAGTACTTCTAGCCGAATAGCATCAGCTTCTGCAATCTGTTGCTTATCTTCTTCGGCTGATCCAGGAATGTCTTCAAGGTCGCTGCGGATGACCCTACCTTCTCTAACTTTGGCCAGCAATTCTTGCTTCTTCTGTTTGATGACATCAGGTATTTGGGCCAGGGTGGACTTGCGATGGTCAATGGCAGCCTTCACATTTTCTAGCTCCCTCTTGAGTTCTACACGCTTGATTTCTAGTCAGGACAGTTCTAGATCAGTTCTGAGAGAGGAATTCTTCAGATCATTAATCAACTATGTCAGCTCTTTAGCCTCTTGCTTGTTGAAGTTCCTCTTGGCCAGTAAAGTTTCACGATCAGACAGATTCCTCTAAGCCTTTTCCACCTTTAGGGCCTGAACTTCAAAGATAGACAAAGATGATAAGATTCTAGAGAGAGCTGGGGATGGATTGCTCTTGATGGCCAAGAGGACTCTCTGCATTAAATCAATGTCTTGGACCAAATCAACTATATTCTTCTCAAGCATTGGCAATACATCTCTTAGCCGATTTCTAGTCTCTTCTAACAAAGCTTCCTCAGAAGAGGTGGCTGATGAACTGACTTCATCTTCATCTAAATATTCTCCAAGATTAAAGGAATAGCTCAGAGCTGGGAGATTGAGTGCCTATGTATAAGGAAATCTCAATTAGGAGGTTTGAGTCAATTCAGAACAAAATGAATGGTTAAGAAGATATCGCACCTTCTCAGAAGTTCCTATCTGAAGAGGAGGAACAGCTAATGATGCACCGGTGACATCTGGTTGAATCAGATCTGGACTCTCAATATTGACATATGCAAACATTGAAAGATTTTTAGTTCATGTTTGTTGTAGAAAGATAAATTTAGCAAATAACTTCCTTACCATTAGTTGTTTGCCGAACCGAGGAATCGATAGTTTGAGTGTCGACGGCAACAAGACCACCTTCAACACCGATAGGATCGATAAGCAGATTGTCAGCCTCCCGGTCTTGCACAAATGTTTCTTCAGGAAGTATTTAGCACATTAAGAAGTCAGATGAAGGGTAAAGGACTACATAAATCAAGAAGTTAAAGAAAAATACCCCAACAAGCATCAAGAATAAAACTCACATTTTCTGATGTTGTGGAAGTGTCGGTTATGTCAACCAAAATCAGCTCCTTTCGTGGATCAGCCGATGGGGGTTCAGTTGATGTTGAGTCAAATGCCTAGGATAGCAGTTCCGCACCTAGAGCAGGTTGGGACACAATGCTCGATAACTGTGAAGGAACAAAATTAGCAATGGAATATCATTTTGAGAAGGAGATAAATTGTTTACCCGAGCAGCTGATGGTCTCGTTCTGCGGAGTCTCTTCCTAGTAGTAGTTTTTTGGGTTGTCCCTTGAGCTACCTTGCGCTTTAAAGATTGATATATCATGATAGTGGAGGCAGCATGAGTTTTCATCAACCTCTTCAGTGAAGGTGCAGCCGATCCCATTCTTGAAACTGGACATGGTGGTTGGTAATCTATAGGACGCCCCTTCTTATCCAAGCTCGAGGGATCAGATTCAGCATCCTGAAAAGGTTTGGTTAAAAAAGTTAGTAGAAGAATTCACCAAGTAATTTCTCTGAAGAGGGAATAAAAAGTTACCTCGCTATCAGAAGCAAACTCCCCATCTAGAGCTATGCACAAAGGGTGAACCAGCCCACAGAAGAGATGGGAGCACCATTCTTGCCACTAGGAATCAAAAAGGGTGGAAGATAAAATAGCCCTGATCTAGTCATGCAGCAAAGAGAAGGAAGATATGACCCCAATTGAAAGACTCTAGAAGCTTCCATCACCTCACTAATGTCTTCCTGTGGCTTCAGTATGTACTTGAAGAATAGTTGAGGAGGCAATTGACCAAGGTCAAACTGACGAGCCACAAATGAAGGACTATAAAACTCATAAGTTAGGAGGTTACCTGAGATGAAGGAACCCATAGCCATTTTTCTGTGGCCATGGCGGAATTTGGCTGGAAGGACGCAGGGCTTGATAAAAGAATTGAAGATTGCAGCCGCCATCTCATCTGAACAGCCTAATTCAAATCAGAATTTGAATGGAAAGATTAACTCATTGTTTTCATCCTCATCATATGGCAGCCAAGTCAGGACTTCTACATCAAACCCTCTATAAATTTTTTTTGAAGAGATGGCCAACATCAACATCAATTATTATGGCCGATGCAGCCTCATCGTAGCTCGAGCACTGGCGGGTTCTTCCTTCTTCACCCTTATATTCCTCATCAAAATTGGAGGAAGGAAAGTCGAGGTTTCTGAGATTAGATCTTACAATCTTGTGCATATATAGGTTTAACCATAACTGTATCAACCACCAAGGGCCACTGATAGTATGCACTGGTTCATTCTTCAGTAATTGGGCAGTTACCTGATACATCAGATGATAAGCAGCCCCTAGCAGATACTTTCCAAGGGGTATTTCCTTGCCTACTGCTAGATGCTCTGCCATAAGCTTATGGTTGTAAGTCGGACCACAAGATGTCCCATAGAAGATGAATCTCTCCAGCCACATATTAAAAAAGTACATGTTCCCTCTCACTGACGATTGATTCGTCTCCAACATGGTTTAGAATGTAACTGGTCCATCCTATATGGTCTGCTATTTTAGCTAATTTCTTGGAGCCAGCACTCAAGTATTCATAAGGCTGCATTGATCTAGTAATTCTAAGGCTAGTCAACATGTAAACATCGGCCGAAGTGATGGTCATTAGACCATGACCGAATACAAAGGCATTCAGGGCATTGGACCAAAAATAAGATGCAGAAATCAGGAGTGAATCATTCCTCTCTATCTCAGACAACGAGAGGGTCAGGCATTGATTCAGATCATAAAGCTCCCAATTCCCACCCTTTCTCTCAGACACCCTACGAAACCAGTCCCTCCATCCCTTGGGTATTTTGGGCCAATTTCTGAAAGGAGTCTTAGTGTTCCAGAAAGATAAATCTACTATGGACTCTTTGAAGGGAATTTGGTTGGTTTCTTGACGGATGAAATCGGATGGATCAAGGTTGCCCATAGGCCCAAGAAAATAGATATTAGAAGCCACAGCTGATGGGATTAAGATTTCGTTCCTCATTTCCTTAGAATCGGATGAAATGACCTTGAGAGGAAAAGAAATACAAGGTGATGACTGATGCTTGGAGAATAAAACTTGGAGGCCTACCACAGGGATGTGGTCGATGGTTGCCATTGCAACTAGAATAGGTTTGAATTTGATGAAGAATTGCTTGGACAATAGCTTGATAGAACAGAGGATTTGCTAGGGTTTAAGGCCTTTGCGATGACGACGTCGGTTGTTAAAGTTTGCCTAAGAAAAAAGAGAAAGGGGAAAAGGGCTGAGTGAATTGGAAGAGGTCTTGTTGGGACATTATATAAGACTCGGCCTAGAAAGTCAGGACTTGCACGTATATCTCAGAGCAAAATGGTTGTGGCATGATAAATGGATAAATAGGAATTTTAGAATAGAATCACTTTTATCCCAAAATTGGGGGGCATATGTTTACACCAAAATTTGGAGAGAAGAATGCGGGAATTCGAAGGCTTCCAAAATTGTGCCCATCACGGAATCGATTGCACGAGGATTGATATTAGCTGATTTAGATACGACTCTAAAATTGGATCTCTTTGGGTGACTTCAGTAGATAGCGATGATGAGCTATGGTTGGCACCAGGAAATTGCATATCGGACTCTACAAAAAGGGAAAGATTAGGGTCCAAGTTATCTTAAATTAGGGATATATTCTTCTATGCCAAAGTTTGTAACAAGTCATGCTCGAGTAGGATTCATGTTTAGGCTCCGGGTATAAATATCAGACCCTGGCTATTATAAAAAACACACAATCAATCAAATACAAGTTACTTACTTTTTTCGGCTCCGGCCATCCCTTAGGAGTAGGAGTAGAGTAGATCTCGGCGAGTTCTTCAGCAAGTATGGCTGCATTGATCCGGTCGACCTCCACTGCTTTTCTATAAGTACCATCATGGCTTATACCTCTGTTCGTACGGCTGCATCGATCTGGTCGACATTCACTACGACTCTGGTATAAGCTAGTTATCGACTCTTGTCTAGTTCAAGTATGGCTGCATCGATCCAGTTGACCTCCACTGCTTGAACTAGATTAAGGTCAAGTTATCGACTCTATCTAAGGGTGGTGTTCCTTTGGATAGATTCATTAAGTTACCGATATTGCTTATTGCTTCCATTGTTTATTTAATTACATCAATATCACTTTGCCCGATTGGGATTAATCTAGATCGGCTTTATATCATTTTTAACCCATCGTTTGTTAATCTAAACCGATCTAATCTACACTTTAAACGATGAGTTATGTTTTATCGGCTATTTTTATATCAATCTTGATCGTGCATGGTGTGTGGTTAAGGCATGTCTGATCTTGAGTAGATCTATTGGCTAGCGAAAACCGTTCCATGGCCCGTTATTATGGCCTGTGTGATTCTGCCTCACACCCCACTGTTAGCACCGTGGGGTGGGGATCGTTATTTAGTAGATATGTTCCTAAGAGGACATGATCTTAACGGTGCGCTATGCCTAAATCGGCTATTTTAGTCGATATTGAGTGCTTTTACGAATAGTTCACATCACGAGATCATTGAAGTAGGGATAGGTTGAAAGATGTGTTAGCCCCATGATCTTATTATTGTATTACGGCCTGCATGATTCTATCTCATGCCCCACTAATATTAGTAATAAGTTAGTGTTGTCGAGTCTATTATTGTTTTTACGACCTGTATGATTCTACCTCATGCCCCACTGGTCATAGCGATGGATGAGTTCTAATATATTCATTAGATTTATCTTTATTAAATGGTTGAATGATGATGAACTATTTCTTTTACATAAAGAGAGGTTTGGTTACTCACAGTCATTGGCTTAGCATGAACTAATTACTGTTGACATCTTATTGCTATTGACTAATATTTGTCTAAATAATAATATTCATCTTGAATAATAATCGATTCTTCTTACACAACCCCATGAGCTTTAACTGATTTATTCTTATGAATATGCTGGAATCGACTATTTAGTCAATCTCCTTTCATATCGGCTCTCAGAGCCGTACATTCAGGACTGTCTGGCAACACCAGCATATTCCATCCTAAATTACTGATAAACTTTCTCTCTTTGTCAATTGTAGGGTCAAATTGATTGGCATATATCGGGAGGAGCGTGCAGGATCGACCACCCCTGCGCTAAAGCTAGGCGGATCTCTAGCTCCATCAAGCGGACCCTTCTGGCTTGCTCGTATGCCCTCGGCAAGGGACAAAATTCCGTGTCGACAGCTAGCAACCATTTATTGGGCCTTATCATCTCTTTAGCCTTTTGTTTTTAAATATGGAGGTCTTGTCCCTAATTGTGGGTTCCTATCTGTTTACAGATGAACCTGAGGTCTGGTCACGGGAGCACCAGTGTTGGGACGGGCCATGGTCTTGGTGAAGACCATGTCAAAAATGGTCGTGGCGATGATCATGGCAATGCCAATGGGGAGAGCCACAAGGCCCCATTCCTTAGTCCTCCTCCTTCGCCACCACCACCGCCTCCGATGACCCATGCCAAGATGATAGCTGAGATGTTGGCTGCTCGTTGCAAGTCGACCCATGCCTTGGAGATGCGGGCATAGGCTATTGGTGGCTTCACCCATGGAGGCCTCGGTGGCAATAATAGGAATGGGGGTGGTGCCTGTAGTCCCAAGAGGCCCTGTTTCTATCAGGACTTTTTGGGGACACACCCACCCACGTTCATGCCGACTACTAAGCCTCTGGACACGGAGCATTGGCTTCATATTCTAGAGCAGAAGTTTTAGCTGCTCAATGTGACTAATGAGCAGAAGGTGCGCTTTGCCACACAATAGCTTCTGGGACCTGCTAGTGCTTGGTGGGATGCTTTCAACGCCATGTAGCCTATGGACCACCATGTGACTTGGCGGTAGTTTACCACTGCTTTCCGTTAGTACTACATTCCTGCTGGTTTGCTGAACAGAAAGCTATCCGAGTTTCTAGAGCTGAAGCAAGGAAACATGACTGTGATGGAGTATGTGAACAAGTTCAATCATCTTGTACAGTATGCTGGGACTCATGTGGATACTGATGAGAAGAAGATGGACCATTTCAATCATGGCCTCTCTTGCATCTTGCAAGAGAAGTTGTATACAAGGGGCTATTAGACCATTGGTGCTTTGATGAATGCTGCCATTGCTATGGAGGGACTTCAGCGTGACTCTCATGCTGAGTGGAAGCACAAGAGGGCGATCACTGGGTCTTCTAGTCACCCATAGTCCTAGAAGGTACAGGTTGTGAGGAAGGTGTCCTATCACTCTCTGGGTGGACAATCATCTCGCCAGACTCAACAGACTCACCAGACACCTCCCACTTTGTACCGTGCACCTACTTAATAGGTGCAGCAGCTTCTGGGACAGTAGTTATGTCTTGTTAGGGATAGGGGAATAAGCCGGGTGCATGTTTCAAGTGTAGCAAGGAAGGCCACTATGCTCGTGAGTGCCCCTAGAACCAACTTACTTAGTTTTCTTAGCCTTCAGTCAACTCTTGTCTGGTCAAGAGGACTATCATCAGGAAGAAGGTGCCCATGAGCCGCTCAGGGCAGGTTAACTTCACCGAGGCTGAGTAGATTCTGTAGGGAGAGCCCATGATGGCTGGTATGTTCACCATTGATTCCCACCCAGCATATGTATTATTTGATTCTGGTGCATCATATTCATTCATGAGTATAGGGTTTGCACAAAGGCATAATATATCTACTATGGCTATTCCTATTGCCTATAGAATCAGAGCTTTGGGTGCGTAGTTGTGCGTTAACACTTGGACAGGCTCAATAAGACTAGTGCTAGCAACTCACTCTTATCGTCTCCAGTTCATGTTATTGCCTGGGCAAGGCATAGATGCAATTCTAGGAATGAACTAGTTGAGAAGTTATGGGGTAGTCCTGAACCTTAGGCAGAGAATTGTTGAGTTGAAGCTTCCTTCTTCTGAGGATAGAATGTCTCTCCTTATGCCTTTAGTCCCCACCTTGTCAGTTGTTGCTCATACTGAAGTTTCTCCTGATCTTGCCTATATTCCTGTGGTCTATGAGTTTTCAGATGTCTTCCCCGAGGATTTACCTAGGTTACCACCAGATAGGGATGTGGAGTTTTTTATTGAGTTAGAACCTGGTACTGCTCCTATCTCGCAGCGTCCCTACCGCATGGCTCCAAAGGAACTAGTAGAATTAAAGATGTTGCTAGAGGAATTGTTAAAGAAGGGATTCATCTGTCCTAGTTCTTCACCATGGGGTTGTCTAGCTATTTTTGTGAAGAAGGACAACACTCTCCGGATGTGTGTGGATTATCGCCCTCTCAATGCGATAACCATTAAAAACAAGTATCCTTTATCTCGTATTGATACTTTGTTCGATCAGTTGGCTAGTGCAAAGGTATTTTCAAAGATTGATCTTCATTCTGGGTATCACCAAATTAAGATCCGACCACAAGATATACCAAAGACAACTTTCTCTACTAGGTATGGGCTTTATGAATACCTAGTCATGTCTTTTGGTCTCACCAATGCTCCTGCATTCTTCATGTACCTCATGAACTCAGTCTTTATACTAGAGTTGGATAAGTTTGTAGTAGTGTTCACTAATGACATATTGATATATTCTAAGAACAATGAAGAGCAAGCACAACATCTTCGGATAGTATTGACACAGTTAAGAGAACACAAGTTGTATGCCAAATTCAGTAAGTGTGAGTTTTGGTTGGATCGAGTGTAGTTTTTGGGACATGTCCTGACACCAGAAGGCATCTCTTTGGATCCTGGCAAGGTGCAGGATGTGTTAAATTGGAAATCTCCAAAGTCAGTGCATCAGATTCATTAGTTCCTTGGTCTTGCTAGGTATTATCGGCCCTTCATCCCTGATTTTTCTAAGATAGCTCAACAAATGACCAAGTTGCTCCTAAAGGATGTCAAGTTTGTATGGAGTCTAGCTTGTGAAGAAGCTTTCCAAGCCCTGAAGAAGTGTCTTACCTCTGCTCCTATTCTTGCCCAACCTGATATTGATAGGCCTTTTGATGTGTATTCTGATGCCTCTAGGACTAGACTAGGATGTGTGCTTATGCAAGATGGACGTGTAATCACTTATCCTTCACATCAGCTGAAAAAGCATGAGTTGAATTATCCCACCCATGATTTAGAGCTGACTACAGTGGTGCATGCTCTAAAAATTTAGAGACATTACCTATTGGGAAATAGAGTACACATTTTCACGGATCACGAGAGCCTCAAATATATTTTCACTCAATACGAGTTAATATGAGGGAATGGAGGTGGCTTGAGTTAATCAAAGATTTTAATTTATAAGTTCATTATCACCCTAGAAAAGCTAATGTGGTGGCTGATGCCTTAAGTCAGAAGTCACATCAAGTTAAAGAAGAATCTTTGTCTCTCAACCATTCTTAGGTGTTAGCCCATATTGCTCTAGTCTCGGATCTACTTGAGCAAATTATTATAGAGCAAAGGCAAGATGCTTCAGAAATTCCGTATATCAATAATTTAATTATAAGGGCATGGTCCTCATGTTAGTGTTGATGATTAAGGTGTGGTGAAGTTCAAGAACCGATTGGTGGTTCCCTCAAGTGATGAACTTAGGAGAAAAATTTTGGATGAAGCTCACAATTCCAAATTATCCATTCATCTGGGAAGTAACAAGATGTATCTTGATTTGCATCACTTGTATTGGTGGCCAAATATGAAACATGATATTACCAAATACATCTCTGAATGTGACATTTGTAGAAGGGTTAAGGCGGACCATATGCATACTCCTAGATTCCTACAGCCTTTGCCTATTCCCATTTGGAAATGGGAGGATATTTCCATGGACTTTGTTGTGGGTTTGCCCCGCACGACAAAGGGGTATGACTCTATTTGGGTCATTGTGGATTGCCTTACCAAGTCCGCTCATTTCCTTCCGGTGGATACAAGGTATTCGGCCAAGAAGTATGCTAAGCTGTATTTTGATCAGATTGTAACCTTGCATGGAGTTCCTCTTACCATTATTTCTGATAGAGGGTCAGTCTTTGTCTCTCGCTTCTGGGAGCAACTCTAGAAATGTCTTGGTACTCGTCCCCTTAGAAGTTTAGCTTATCATCCGCAAACTAACAGTTAGATAGAAAGAGTCAATCAGGTACTTGAAGACATGTTGAGAGCTTATGCCATTTCTTTTCCAGAAAAGTGGGATGAATGCTTGACTTTAGCTAAGTTTTCCTATAACAATAGCTATCAAGAAAGCATTCGTATGGCACCTTTTGAGACCCTATATGGCAAGAAATGTAGAACACCCCTTAACTGGGTTGAAGTGGGTGATCGTGGTTACTTTGGACCTAATTTTATCAAGGAAGCTCGAGAGCAAGTTAGTGTTATTCAGAGTCATTTGAAGGCAGCTCAGAATCGTCAGAAAACTTATACGGACAAGCGAAGAAGGCCCTTGCAGTTTGAAGTTGGTGACCATGTGTACCTAAAGGTATCCCCGATGAGAGGTGTGCATCGGTTCGGAGTCCATGGAAAGTTAGCTCCTCGTTATGTCAGACCTTATAAGATTTTGGAGCGATGTGGTGCGGTTGCTTATCGTCTTCAACTTCCGGATATTTTGTCGGCCGTACATAATGTCTTTCATGTTTCCCAATTAAAGAAGTGTTTATGAGTTCCTGAGGAAGTGGTGGAAATTGAATGACTCCCTCTCCAACCTGATCTTTCTTATATTGAGCATCCTGTCAAAATCTTGGATGAAAAAGAGAGAGTTACTAGAAATAAAGTGATGAAATTTTATAAAGTCCAGTGGCAAAATCATTCAGTGGACGAAGCAACTTGCGAATAGGAGTTATATTCTAGAGCATTATCCCCATCTTCTCCCCAGTGTGCTGAGGTAATAGTTTATGTTAAAAGCTCACTCTTACCCTTTTTCCTACACTAGGCACTCACATGAAATCTCAGGATGAGATTTTATTTAAGGGGGAGAGAGTTGTAACACCCTTAGTTTTACACCCTAAATCATTCACTAAAACATGTCATGAGCATCATGTTTATGTGTTAATGCATGTGATAGAATATATAGATAAATTTCTTGTAACTTAAAGTGATTAATAAAAATGTTAAACGAAAGTTGATCCAATAGTTCATGTATATCAAGTAGGGTTTAAAACTAATTTTTATTGAACAAAAATGCTATAGAACATATATGTGGCGCTAAAATAAAGTTTGGAATTTGAACTTTGCAGATGACAGTGAAATACTTGTTGTTGAAAAATGATATTACTAGCTAATATTTCTACTAACCTAGAAATTGCAAATTGAAATCAAGTTTAGCTCAAAAACTTAGAAAATTTCCATGTTTATCAACAACTAGACATTGCTATGTTTAGCAAATTATTTTGAGAGATTGGGTTAAGGGGTGGTGTAGTGTTATAGCTCGATTTGGTAGTCGCATATGCAATCTTGAGGATGGTGAGGATGGTTTGGCTCCTGGAGCAACCGTTTAGTTGTTTTGGGCGCTTTAAAATTTGTGCACATCACGATTTCGGGCTGGTTGGCCGCGTGGGCGCGATCACCATGTTTGGGTGTTCGGCATCGCCACGCTGACTGCTCCGCATGCACGCGCGCTACTGTGAGTGACCGACCATGGCTACTTTGGCCTAGCTGTGGCCTGGCCATCGCCGGCTCCTAGCACGTGGAGCCGCTGCTGCTGCTTGCGCAGCTGGGCAGTGCTGTCGTCGGCCTCGCCGCGCTGCCGCACTTCTGCCCCGTGCCACACCATAGCCGTTGTCGGTGCCGTCGCCTCACCATCATGTCCGTGCCTCCCTCTGCATCTCTGCGCCACTACTAGCCCAGTGCGATGCCACCTCTACCGCATGCACGTGGTCGGGCTCACCATCGCCTTGTCATTTAAGACACTGTGGCCACGCGGGCCATGTCGGCTTGGGACGCATGTGCTTGTCTATAGCTTCTGCGCGCGTGCCTCCACGATCACATCGACCATGTCCTGCCAAGGCATGGACAAGCCGAGCCCACCTACCACGCCCCGTCTCTCTCTCTTTCTCTCTTCTCCCTCCACTGCCGCCGTCGAGCCACGCCATCAATTGGCCACCGAGTGATCACCTTCATTCAATTCAGCGCATCCATGCCTTCACCATCAAGTGCTCTCATTGGTCGACCCCACCCAGCCATGAAGAAGGCACTGCCAAGCTCTAGTTTTGGAGTTTCCCCGCTGCCATGCCGATAAGGCCGTGTCCGGCCGTGGATGTGGGAAGCCCTCCTACCGACCATCCTGAGCCAATTCACCAGCACCACCAGCTTCGCCTCGCCTCCCTCTCCACCTTGCGCATGCTAGACAAATCGCTACCACCTACTCGTCATCGCTGATGCGACTGTGCCACCATGGTGCGCCACCGCATGGCTCGACCGCACATGGCCAGCCGTCTTCCGTCATCCACCGCCCCAACTGTCACCTTGGCCTAGTCTACGGTAGCCTCCTGATGCTCACGCGCTAACCAATTAGGCATGTAGTTACCCTAGCTCACAAGAATAGTGGCACCGCCGTCGCGGATGGCCACGCGCCGCTGCAGCCTTCCCTAGCCGGCCGGGTTAGAGATGGTGATCGACTCGTTAGGTGGACCTGATCAGGTCCCAAGTGGCCGGCGTAGGCGCTCGGTGCCACCGCTCGCTGCGTCGCGTTGCTCTAGGTCGCTGGGGTGTGCATAGGGAAATTCTAGGAAAGCTAGGGGGTTAAGTGAAAAGGTTTGATAGAGGGGGAAATAGTGTTAGTACTTAGTTGTAATCTAGGAGAAGTTCGAGGTTTCTTTTGCAAAATCGCTAGCGCACGAAAGATTTCCCAGCCGTGGGCCATCTCACGCTGTAGGCTAGCCTCGCGTGGGCCGTACCTCGGGCCGCTGTGCGCTCGCGCGTGCTGCGTCGCATGGGCCACGTAGGAGAATTTGTTTTTCTTTTTCATAAGGAATTAGAAATAGTTTTCTAATTTAATTTTTGAGCCAATCTTTGGTAAATCATATAAAATTATGTAGGTGTCTAAAAATTGTGAAACAAATTTTATTAGGTTTCTAAAATTGTGCTCTATCTGTTAGTGTATTTAGTTCATATATGTACATGTTGATACCAGGAGCTATTAAATCATTTGAGAGTGCTCAATATTATTAGGTTAAATATTGTAGGAATTTTTGTGGTAAATTGGTGATAGCTTTAGTCCTAAAATTTTTATGATAGCTTCATTGTATTATTATGTGCTCACTGTAATTTTTGTAGCCTTAGAATAGACTAAACATTAGGGTAGTTAAATGCTCTTTGTTTTAATATACATTAAATCATTAATAGAAATAAAGATATATTCTTAATTTGTAAAGCTAGGTGTTTGTTAGTTGAATCCAACACCTTGCTTGATGAAAATGATAGTTTGCTTAGTATCTTAGTCATTAGAGCTAGCTTAGTAGCTTAGTATGCGTATTCTTAGTTTAGGAGTTGTTGTTGCTTAAATGCTAAGTGTTGCATCATCATCGCATGTATATAGAGAACGAGTTGGTGGAGATCGTGACCACCAGTGATCACGAGTTCAAGGAGATCATCGAGGAGTACAAGGAGGAGATTCTCGTGCAAGAGGAAGTCCCGAAGCCACCGCTGACTGACTCAGCTGACACCGCGCCTGCCCAAGGCAAGCCCCAGTGCATAACTCCTTATTTTCTGATAATCACTGTTTATATATGTTATGTGTATTTATGTTACAGGAATTTTATGGAAACCACATGTAGAGATATACCTATCCTAAGAGTCTTACTAGTGCAGGTTCGAGTAGCTGCTATGCTTATGTTTCGGTAGCGTGAGTAACATGTCATTACTCACAATCGGTGATTATTGTAATTACTCTCATAATAAAATGATGAAAGGAAAAATAGAGACAGGGCAGGGATATGGTATGGGTATTGGTGGGTGTAACATATTGTGTCCCACGACCAACGGAACTTAGCTTGGCTACACTATTTTCCTTGTTCGTGTTGATTAAGCACCGTCCGTTGCTGTGGATGGTAGTCAGGTCACGGACTTATTATCCTGGGCATATACTTGCTTATGGAAGTGAGAAGGCTCGTTATGCTCTTGTTGTGGGTTCCGGTTCTTTCTGGACCGACTGATTGGAGGCGGGGAAATGTGAAGGTCTAAGCAGCATACTGAGACCGGGTCTCAAGTGTGGGGGCTTAGAGTCCAAGTTTAGACGGGACCTGGACCTAGTGATAGGAGTGGAATGGGTTGGTATTGTTTGTGCCTGGGGTATAAACGGGGCGTGTGTTTTAGGGTACCCAGCTAAGATACATTGGTTCACGAATTGTCGTTTCCATGAGACGATACGACTTGGCTATGGTCTAGCACCGTAGTAAGAACTGAAAGATAAGAGATGGTGAAATGGTTCTTATTGCTCAACCCTTGCTTGAAAGTAGAACATATGCTTACCTAGAATGGTTAGCTAATGAAGTAATCATGACTGCTAATAAAACATGACTATAAGGATGAACTATTAATAATGTTTTTCACAAAGAAAAGAAAATAGCAAACTCATATTGCCTAGCATATTCCTTGAGAGTCGGAAAATTATTCCCACTAGTCGGGTAAGTCTTTGCGAGTACATTGTGTACTTAGGGTTTATTTTACCCCTGTTGCAGGTGCAGCTTGAGGAATAGCTCTTGTGTGGAGGATTCTTTTGGTGGGCACAGACGGATCCTTATATTGTTTCTGCTAGATGTTTATTTTTATTCCGCTGTTTAATTATCGCACTCTCAACTCTGGTATTGTAATAAATGATTTCCGAGAACTCTGATTGTATGAAATGGACTAAGTATTATAAACTCGTACTCATTATGGGATTCTGGATGTAAAACATTGATTGTTTCGAGTTGTTTCTTGGAGTGTGCTCGACGGAACTGTCCGATGTAGCTCATTTTCGAGGTGCTTAGTGTCTAGTGGAAGACGAGCGCCTCCGGAAGCGTGTTATTTTGGGCGGTTCTACCACAATGCAATATCCCGATCTACTTTTGCAACATCTGCATGAAACAATTGAAGCATTCATATAAAACAACTGAAATACTTGAAATATAGGCTTGCAGCATGTCTGAAAAACGTCCAGAAACACTTGAAACACAGCATCGCCGTGCGTCCATGACCTACCTGGTGGGCAACTGCGGTGGCGCAGGCTCGCTGGATGGTGTACGCTAGCACGCTCGCTATGCCCACCGTCCGCCGGGGTGGGGGAAGGAGGACGTCAGGGTGGGGGAGGAAGACACCGGGGGTGGGGGAAGGAGCCGCCGCCGGTCAGGGAAGAAGCGATGGCCCCGTTGTTGGGTGTGGGGTAGGACGCGAAGGGATAAAAATGGAGAGGGACAGGAGCGCTGCAGGAGTGAGTGGTGGGAGGTGTTCGTCAGTCCGAACATCTTAATCGTATCATTATCGAAAGAAAGAGGAAGAAAAAGTGAGGAAGACCTTTGTCATACAATGCAATCTGCTCAGCTTATCATTCAGTACTAGCGAAACCCAAGTGAAAATCCAAGACGTTTTCAAAATGCATCAGTCCAGTCATCAAGTTTGACCACAACGGTAAATCCACAGCTGAACTTGGCCACACAGCAATAACGTTGCCGTGGCTCCGACGCTGCATATCCAAGACTCAAAGTATCAGTATCACTACCTGGAATATTGATTGACCTGTAACAGATGCTGCATCGTAGTACTAGTCTACCATGTACCATCTACCATTATTATTATTATTACTTTTATTCCTGTATACCAAATCTAACAAACACGGGGCCACGTGAAAAAAAAAATACCGAAGCTTCTTCGGCTCCGTTCGCTTGGAGGAAGCATGAACTCAACTTACGTGGATTTACAACACAAGATCCACATTATTAAGTTTATTAAAAATGTTTTCATAATATGTAACTCTTTTTTAAAATAATATAACTTGACAAGGTTTAAATTTTTTGATTTAGAACAAACTTTATAACAGACATAAATTTTAGTCTTAGAGCGAGGAAGCATGAATGAAAGCATGAACTCAGGCATCATGCTTCAAACGGCATGGGTATCGAGTGTGCTGAACATTTTCCTTTTTTTTAAAAAAAACAATTAATCATAAGCGTGGGTCCCCGATCGTACGGTCCACGTGTTCGTGCACTTCGTCCTGGTTGCAGAAAAGGCCGCAGTTTGGCAGAGAAAAAAGATTGAAGTCACGTACGTACCGTCGAACATGGCGGGTTGCTGGAAAAGCAAGCCGACCTTGCGCCGGAGCGCGCGGACGTCGAGGCCGCACACGTCGGCGCCGTCGAGGAACACGGCGCCGGGGGCGGGTTCCCAGAGGCGGTTGAGCGCGCGGAGCAGCGTGGATTTGCCGCTGCCGCTGGGCCCGATGACGCCCATGACGACCCCGTGCGGCACGTCTAGGCGGACGCCGCGCACCCCCCCTCCCCAGACCCACGCCGTCCCACCGAAAGCTTCTACATCCATCGCGCCTCCCCTCCCCAAACCCGCGTCGCATGCGCCTGCCGTCCCCAAACCCGCTTCGCACCAGTCCCCTCAGCCGCCCCGGACTGCCCTCCGCGCCGCCGCCCCACAACCATGCCAGCCGGCCATCCGCGCCCCGCCTCCGCCTCCTACCGCAGCCGCTACAGCTCCGGCCCTCCCCAGCGCCGCCGCCGCGCGTGCCGGCCTTAGGGCCGCTGGCGCTCCTCACCTACGTCCTTGGTTGGCCGGCCTGATCCGTGCCGCCTCCTCGCCGTGCCCTACGGCTGCCTGCCCTCGCCTATGCCGCCGTGACATGCCCTACGTCTCACCGCTCACGCCAGCACCATGACCACGACGGATTCTACGACTCCCTGATTGGTGAGATTTGACACTTGCTTGGTCGATTTGGGAATATTTCGAACTCATCACTGTGTATTTAATTTATTATTGGGCAGCTGCATAAACACTTAACGTGGTGGCAATTTACTCTAACCAAGTGCCAGTTTAGTTCCCAAAATTTTGCAAAATTTATCAAGATTCCCCGTCACATCGAATCTTTGGACGCATGCATGAAGCATTAAATATAAATAAAAAATAAAACTAATTACACAGTTTAGACGAAATTCACGAGACGAATCTTTTAAGCCTAATTAGACTATGATTGGACACTAATTGCCAAATAACAACGAAAGTGCTACAGTACCATTTCCCAAAAAATTTCGCCAACTAAACAAGGCCCAAGCAATAAACGCCCTGGTCGGTCTGCCATCTAACTCTTCCTTTGGTTAGCGAGTTGCCAGCTACCTCTTGCAGTTTTGTGTTCATCTACTTCAGCTTGGACCAAGATTAATGCTAGGATATTTCAGATGGTTTCTTCAAGTAGTGATGTTTCGTGTTTTTGTTTCTGTTATATATTGCCTGCAGCCATATTGCAGTAGTGCAGCTTCGACCAAGACTAACGCTAGGATATTTCAGATAGTTTGTTTAATTAGTGATGTTCCATGTTCCATGTTTTTGTTTTTAATATATATTGCCTGCAGCCATATTGCAGTAGAGCTATCTTTGTTTCCAAAATAATTGCATCAAAGTATGTGTTCGATGTCCTCAGATACAACAGCACAAGTATGTGTTAGGTATGTTAATTTTCCTACTGTTCCCTCATTCGTTCTGTTGTTTTCTTTACTATCCTCAATGTTGTTGAATGCATGTTTGCAAAATAGTTAGAGGTTACATGAAAATAAAGAATTGTGATTTGGGAAGGTAATCTTTCATCCGATATAGGTGTATTCCTTACCTGATTATAAACATGGTAAAATATGCATTCGTGCTATTAACTACTAGAATTAGCTACCAGAACTTCTTTTGCCTCAGTATTCAATGGAAAGCTGACCATTGGTATTGATGCTTTTCCAAAAAAGGTTTCCTGTTTAATTGTGATGGATGTACACTTCATCTTGACTCCTCATGATTAATTACATTAATGCCTTTGTGATGTTTAGGTGCCAAGTTCGACTCATTCACATGCTTAAATATGTCCCAACAATATAGAAGTATGCAACCTGAATTTATTCGCTGATATTTTTACTAATTTTTAAGTTAAAAAAACTCTCATCAACAGACTGGAAGAGCGGATTGAAGCCAACAGATTGCATAGCAACACTCCTGTTGTTTTGAAGTGGCTGACAAGGTGCTGCAGATCCCTCTCCTGTACTTGCTGAAAGCTTCTGATCAAGTGGAGCAAACAGCAGTGGCTCCATCAAACATGGGTAACCTATCCGTGAGTGCTGGCACCCAGTTCAAGAAAGATGTACCACATTTTTGCTATACTTTTGCATATCTAATTTGATCAGTTTCGTATTGCAGGTGTCAATCTTGGGTACAAAGTGACAGACCTAAAGCCTCGCTTCAACTATGGTAAAACTTTAGACATTTTTTTCATGTTTGGTTTGCTTGATTACTTCCCCTCTGGACTTTTTTGCTTCACAATGTGTTAGCGCTTAAGCTCCTGAGGCTGTAGCTATGGTGGATTGGGGGCCGGGGCTTGAAGACTCGACGTCGGGGCGGCGGTGCCGTGCTGTCGACGAGGGTTTAGGGCTGCGGTGCGAGTTGACGAGGAACAGGGAGGGAGCGCCAGGTGCCCAAGGGTGTCTTTATGACACAATCCCAGGCTAATTCATTTCTTCTCAGAGTTGGACTCTTATAGTCCTTACAAACCGAAACAACTTGACTCATTAGGCTAACAAACTCTGCTACTAATCTGAACCCAATCTCTAAAACTCTCAACTAACTAAATCTGCTAGGACTCTTAGGGACTCGGCTTGGACCTGAACCGGAACCATGGCATGCACGTCTTAGGTCTTAGGTCTTGCCACTTCGCCTAGCATAGGTCTTGCCGACCATAACATCTCTCCCGTCCTTTGGAAACAGCTCGTCCTCGAGCTGGAACGCCGGGTAAGCAGCCCGGAACTCCTCCACCGGCTCCCAGGTGGCGTCGGCGGCCGGCAAGTCGGCCCATTGAACGAGTACATGCCACGCCCCGCGACTAAGGCGGGAACGCAGCACCCTCTCTGGTTGATGAAGTGGCCGGCCGTGGCGTAGAGGCGGTAAAGCTGGCACCGAGGACGGCGGCGTGCCGCGAAAGGGTTTCAGGACACCGACGTGAAAAACGTCGTGAATCCGGGCACCCTCCGGCAGCCGGAGACGATAGGCCACCTCGCCAAGGCGTTCAAGCACCATGAACGGCCCAGCATACTTGGGCCCCAGCTTGCCCTTGCTGCCCGGTGCGACGGACTGGTTGTGGCGAAGCAGACGGAGCAGCACCCAATCGCTAACCGCGAGCTCGAGCGGTCGGTGCTTGGCGTCGTAGAAGCGTCGCGCATGTTCCTGAGCCTGCAGAAGACGCGCACGAACCTCGGCGAGGAATTCATCCCTGTTGGCGAGCAGGGCGTCCACAGCATCCGTGCGAGCGCCCCCCGGAGCATAGGGCAGGAGCTCCGGCGGTGCGCGACCGTAGACAACAGTGAAGGGCGACGTCCGTAGGGCAGAGTGGTAGGCGGTGTTGTAGCAGAACTCTGCCCACGGAAGGCAGTCGAGCCAATCCCGGGGACGATCGCCAGTGATGCAACGAAGGTACATGGCGATCGTCTTGTTAACCGCCTCGGACTGCCCATCCGTTTGCGGGTGGAAGGCAGTGCTCATGCTGAGTTGGACGCCCGCCTGGCGGAAAAGATCGTGCCACACGTGGCCCGTGAAGACCGGATCACGGTCACTGACAATGGAGTCCGGGAAACCATGGAGGCGGACGATGTCGTGGAAGAACGCGCGAGCGACGGAGGAAGCCGTGTACGGGTGGCCCAACGGGATGAAGTGGCGTACTTGGAGAAGCGATCGACGACGGTGAGGATGACGCTCTTGCCGTGGACCTTGGGAAGCGCCTCGACGAAGTCCATGGCAATGTCGGCCCAAACACGCGATGGCACCGGCAGGGGCTGTAGCAAGCCGGCCGGGTGCATCGCCTCTGTCTTGTTGCGTTGACACGTCGCACACTCCCGCACGTAGTCATGGATGACACGGCGATCATGCTCGACGAAGAATTCGGTCCGGAGCCGCTGCAACGTCTTTTGGATGCCTTCATGCGCGTTGGTGTGGGCCAGCTGCAGAACGTCGTCGAAGACCGAGGAGGTCGCTAGGACGTAGACGCGGCCCTTGTAGAGGAGGAGGCCGTCTTGCAGCGCCCAGTCTGCGCCGCGCGCGCCTGAGGCCACCTCATCGCGGAGCGCTCGCAGCTCGTCCGACGCGGTCACCTCGCGCCGGAGCTGGTCGAAGAGTTGGAATGTGGGAACGGAGATTGCCGCGAGGGCTGGCGCGGCTGGAGGCAGCGCGGCCAGCAGGGGTGCGTCGCCATCTCGCCGGGAAAGCGCGTCCGCGACGACGTTGAAGCGCCCTGGCCGGAACTCAACCCTGAAATCATAACCCATGAGCTTACTGATCCAGTGGTTCTGGGGAATCGTGGACAGGCGCTGGTCGAGGAGGAACTTCAAGGCGTAGTGATCGGTGCGGACAACGAAGGAACGGCCCCATAAGTAGGGCCGCTAATGCCGAACGGCCTGCACCAGGCCGATCAACTCCCGCTCGTAAGTGGCGACCTTCAGGTGGCGCGCCGCGAACGGCCGACTGAAGAACGCCACGGGGCCGGCGCCTTGGTGCAGGACAGCCCCAAAGCCGGAGCCCGACGCGTCGCAGTCGACGAAGAACTCGTTGTCGATGTCCGGGAGGTGCAGGACCGGAGCCGCGGAGAGCGCCGTCTTCAATGCCGCGAACGCCGCGTCCGCCGCCTCTGTCCACAAGAACGCATTCTTGCGCAGGAGGCTGGTCAGAGGCGCGGCGAGGGTACCGTAATCCTTGATGAACCGCCTATAGTATCCCGCCAAGCCAAGGAATCCACGAAGGCCACGGGCAGACCTCGGCTGCGGCCAAGACTGCACTGCCGCGACCTTGGAGACGTCCATGGCGACACCCGCATGCGAGATCACGTGTCCCAAGTAGTGAACTGTTGGAGCCGCGAAGGAGCACTTGGACCTCTTGAGGTGGAGCCGATGGGCGCGCAACACCTCGAGGACTGCGCGCAGCTGAAGAAGGTGCTCCGTCCACGAGGTGCTGTAGACGAGGATGTCGTCGAAGAATACGAGCACGCACCGGCGGAGAAAGGGTTTCAGCACCATGTTCATGAGGGCCTGGAACGTCGACGACGCGTTGGAGACGCCGAACGGCATGACGAAAAATTCAAAATGGCCATGGTGAGTGCGGAACGCCGTTTTGGCCACATCGTCTGGGTGAACGCGCACTTGGTGATACCCCGAACGGAGGTTGAGCTTCGTGAAAAACTTTGCACCATGGAGCTCGTCCAACAACTCCTCGACGACCGGTATGGGGAACTTGTCCTTCACAGTGACCGCATTGAGGGCGCGGTAGTCCACGCAAAACCTCCACGATCCGTCTTGCTTCTTGACGAGCAGGACCGACGTCGAGAATGGGGACGTACTGGCGCGGATCGTGCCCTGCTGCAGCATCTCTTCACATTGCTTCTCCAGCTCGTCCTTTTGCAATTGTGGATAGCGATAAGGACGCACCGCAACTGGTTCTGTGGCCGGCTTGAGGTGTATCCTGTGGTCACACGCGCGCGGTGGAGGCAGTCCGGTCGGCGGTGCGAACACATCGGCGTAGGACTCCAGCAGGCGCTCGAGGATGGCAGGCTCGGTCCCCTTGGCCGAGAACCCCCGGATGACCTGGAGCCGCTGCGGCGAAGCGGCTGCAGCCGCAGTGCGCGGCGAGCCGACTCCATGCCACAGCACGCGGCGGCCCTTGAACGTGAACTCCATGCACAAGTTGTCAAAGTCCCAAAGGATAGGGCCGAGGGTGCGGAGCCAAGCGATGCCGAGGACCATGTCGCAGGAGTCCAACGGGATGGCGTAGCAATCGACGGTGAAGGCTTCGGCCCCAATCCGGAGACCGACGTCGCGTGCGATGCCGCGACACATGACGCGATCTCCATGAGCCACGATGACATGAGCGCCTTCGCTGTCCTGGAACTGGATCTCCGCGCGCCGGGCCACAGCTCGGCTGATGAAGTTATGAGTAGAGCCCGAGTCCAGCAGAGCAGTGAGCTCGTGCGGCCCCACCCGCACACGGAGTTGCATCGTCTCCTCGGACCGTATGCCGGTGATCGCCAAGAGCGAAATCAGCGGCTTGTCGGGGTCGAACGGAGGGTCGGCGGCCGGCGGGGTGTCGGCGTCGTCATGATCGTCCGGTTCTTCGACGATGTAATCGGCCGCCTCGAGGAAGAACAGCCGGGCGCACTTGTGGCCCCGGACGTAGGGCTCGTCACAGTTGTAGCAGAGGCCTTGCTTTCGACGCTCCGCCATCTCCTCGGGTGTAAGGCGCTTGAAGGCTCGAGGCGCCGGTGTCGATGAAGAACCCGAAGAGGACGTCGTTCCTGCCGGGCCGGTCAAGGCCGGCGTCGATTCGGCAGGTCAACGTCGCGGTGGTGCAGGCAGAGCGAGCTGAGCCGGCGCGCTCCAGCGTTCGTAGGCGCGGGCCAGGTGCATGGCGCGTTGCAGGTCCTGTGGGTCATGGAGCTCCACGTCGACGCGGATATGTTCGGGCAGGCCACCCGTGAAGAGCTTCGCCTTCTGCCCTGGGGAGAGACGTCCAGCGTGTGCAGCACGCGCCTGGAACGCCTCCATGTAAGCGTCGACCGTCGATGTGAACGGCAGCCGGGCCAGATCTGAAAGATGGTTGGTGCTCAGGGGAGGCCCAAACCGCTGATGGCACCGCGTGCGGAACTCCTCCCACAGCGGCCGGCCGGAATCGGCCTCGAGGACCAGGTACCATTGCTACGCGACCCTGGTGAGGTGGTAGGACGCGAGCCAGACCCGGTCGGCGTGGCGTGTCTGATGGCCCTGGAAGAATTGCTCGCACTTGTTCAACCACCCCAGCGGGTCCTTCCCGTCGAAGGTGGGGAACACAAGCTTATGATACTTGGGCACGACGTGACCCTCCAATGCAGCCTCCGGCGCCGGCGGAACATGCAGGCGAGGAGGGGTCTCCACCGCGGGTGCCGGCGACACAGCCGCCGCCCCCACGATGGACTCGAAGGACGGCACGGGGGACGGCGAGTGAGGGAAGGAGATGTGTGTGATCGGCACGCCGAACTGGGGAGCCGCGGCCGACGTGAGAGGCGCCGAGGCTGGGCCCGAGGCCAAAGGCGCCGATGGCGCGGACGAACTGATGTCCGTGAGCGCCGGCATGGAGGACGCTGGCCGGCCGCCGGAGCCCGGCAACGCGGATTGATGAAACTGCGCCCTCGTGGGGGGGGGGGGGGGGGCGTCGATTGCCCTGACGCGCGCCGCCAGATCGCCCATCTGGAAGAGTTCATGAAGGCGAGCTGGTTCTGGATGCCTTGGACGGCGTTGGTGAATTGCTGGAGCGTGTCGGCGGGGATGGCGTATAGCTGGGGCGGTGGTGGTGGCTGCGAGGACAGAGGCAGGGTGGTGGTGGGGACGAGCGCCCCGGAAGAGGCGATGGGCTGCGACACCCCAATGGTCGGCGTGACCAGGGGCGCAGAGGGGTTGGAGATCGGTGGGATCGACGGCGACGGGGAAGCGGTGGTGGGTGGAACGGCTGGTGACGAGGTCCCGGACGAGGCCATCAAGTCTGATACCAGGTTGTTAGGGCTTAAGCTCTTGAGGCTATAGCTATGGTGGATTGGGGGCCGGGGCTTGAAGACTCGACGTCGGGGCGGCGGTGCCGTGCTGTCGACGAAGGTTTAAAGCTGCGGTGCGAGTTGACGAGGAACAGGGAGGGAGCGCCAGGCGCCCAAGGGTGTCTTTATGACACAATCCCAGGCTAATTCATTTCTTCTAAGAGTTGGACTCTTATAGTCCTTACAAACCGAAACAACTTGACTCATTAGGCTAACAAACTCTGCTACTAATCTGAACCCAATCTCTAAAACTCTCAACTAACTAAATCTGCTAGGACTCTTAGGGACTCGGCTTGGACCTGAACCGGAACCATGGCCTGCACGTCTTAGGTCTTAGGTCTTGCCACTTCGCCTAGCATAGGTCTTTACACCTGAACATGGCAATTATAACAATAGTTTCACTAAAGCCGTCCATAGTATTTGACAAAGAGAATTGCTTCGTTGATTGCTCTTCCTCACAAGTATTGTACTCTCCTTGGTAGAACTATTTAGTTCCCTGTTTTTCTAGATTCTGAACCTTCCCTTAATGTGCCAGATAGTGAAAGTAGTACTCTCATGAGTGACGAACAGGGCATTTCCGCAACACTGCAGGTTATACTTCAATATATACTTTTTTGATGACCTAAATTTATGTGCGTTCCATGCTCACAGTTTTCTTCCTCGCATTATATCTTCTGACAGGTTGTTGGTTGCTTAGAGTTAGATTGTGCATCTCTTGAAGCAAAGAGAAAACTGGACACTGACCAAACAGCGCGAGCTGCACCAATCTGTTGGTGAATTTGTACTTACCGATTACCTTCCCGATTGCAACAAAGAACTACGACTTAGTTCACCTACCTTTCTTATTCAAAGCCAGGTAATACCACCGAATTTCTATTGTTGCCACCTTAGATTGATGAGACCTATCTCAGTGAAAGAACTCTTCTGACATGTGCAATATAATGTCATGTTACTTCATGCCGAGCCGCTCTGTTCTCTTTACAATTTTTTAATTCCTGCTTCGTTTTAATTCCTGCTTCGAACAATGACGCACACGACATGCAGTTCGTAGCAAACAATTTGTGATATCCACTTTGTAAAGCAATTGACGTCTATTCTGACAAGGTACAAGGTATGTAGTTGCTTTATACCGCACCCTCTTACTCTTATTTAATGCTCTGTTTTCCTGTTCTTGCTTAGAAAAGATATGTGTGACATGCCAATTTTAACAAACAGCAAAATTCGATGCGCCAAATGACAAAACTACACACATATATAATTTCAAAGGTATGCCACATGAGCCTACACCTATTATGAATTTGTGATGTATTATATCTGTTACCATCTGTATCATTATGTATCTACAAGGACTCAGGTAGTGTGCCACTAAATTACTCCTCACTTATTTTATCCCTGCTTTTTAATAGAACCAATATGCTATACATAAATGCTTTCCGTTCTCTCGATGTAGCAGGAAATAGAAGCACCGTCTATTTTGCATGCCATGGTAGCATATTTGCGCATCAGGTGATTAGGGGGGTGATAGGTTCATTCATTTTTTTATGGCACCCAACAAGCCTTCTTTTAATTGCTATCACTTTCTGCTGCAAGGATGATTTACATCCAGAATTCAAAATTCTATGATTTAGACTTCCTGCAGGTCCATTGGACAAAACATTTCATAATCTATGATTTAGACTTCCTGCAAGTATATTGGAGGAAAATATTTCAGTTTGATGTACAGTAGAAAAATCTGCATATACTGATCACCTATCCACCCAAAATGTAGCTTATATAATATAGCAAGATGGTTAACAGATCACCTAGCGCAATTGAATTTATATGCTACACCTATATTACAAGGACGACCAAACTTTCTAGAGTATATGAAACTTAATGTAGCCCTCTGCTCCCTAGATGGTGGTTCTTTAAATTACACCCATTTGGTTTCACAGATAAAGTCTAACCATATGCTTTCACCTATAGACCTCTTGACGATTTGTCAGCTGCAACTACTTCACATCACCCTCTTAGGCTTAATGGTATTACAGCTTCTAAAATAGCAATGCACCATGAATTTTGTTTATGGCATAGTCAATGGAGCCTACAAGTGCCATGGTTGATGGTACAACTCATCATCCTCCCTTGGACACAGGGCGCCGACGATGCTATCAAGAGCAAAATCGAAGGGGTAAAAACCGCAAGATGAAGAGGAAGAGGCGCAGAACTATGTTCAGATATGCTGATGATCATCATAAGACATTTACATAATGCCATTACCTTTTCAGGTTGACGATTTAGGCGATTCCCAAGGTCCAAACTGTCCTTCGTCTGATGGATAGTATGGTTTCCACCTTCATTACTGCCATGGATGTATCCTGCTAATATTGTTGCAGCCACTTTAGTTTTTGCAGTATTTAGTGCAAACATCTACACATCTGAAGCAGTCGCATTCAGTTGTAAGCTTATAGCACAGTTTTCTATGCAAGTAACATGATGGGAAAAATATTTTTTTCTATCAGGGTAATGCACATTTTGTGTTCTCCCTGTTCTTGATAATTATTATAACCATGTGCATATCTACGCCTAACCAACTACCCGCGGCAACGCGCCGGATACTCACTAGTATATTACTATGGTTCTAGTACTACTCAGTATTCACTACCTCCATCTCCCTTTGTTTTTTCTCTGTCAGTCATGCATTCTGCCTTCTTCCTTCTCGTGTACCTCCTCTACTCTCTGCATGCTCCTACCTGTTCTGCAACAACAGATTCCATTTTTGCCGGTGAAGCGCTCATTGGGGGCGCCAAGCTTGTCTCCAGCAACGGCAGGTATGCGTTTGGCTTCTTCCATCCAGGCAGTAAATCCTCTATTCGGCACACTCCCAAGCACTGGTACCTAGGAATATGGTTCGACAAGGGCTTCCAGTTAACTCCAACAGTTATAGGTCATCACAGAATGACAAAGCTCGCTATCTTTGAGGACGGCAACCTTGCCATCTTCAACCAAGCCACCAAATCCGTGGTTTGGTCGACCCATGCTAGTATAACAGCCAAGAACTCTACGGCCATGCTCCTGGACAATGGAAACCTTGTCTTAAGGGACACAGCCAACCCCTCCAACATCTTATGGCAGAGCTTTGACTACCCTACAGATATCATGCCCCCTGGTGCAAAGTTTGGCATAGACAAGACCACCGGTTTGAACCGGCGTGTTGTTTCCAAGAGGAGCATGATTCACCCATCTCTCGGCCGCTATTGTCAGGAATTAGATCCTACTGGTGCTCCCCAATTTGTCTTCAAACTATGTAACACGTCCATAGTGTATTGGTCTACTGGGGAATGGAACGGCCAATACTTCAACGCAATGCCTGAAATGTCAGGGCGCACTGTTTGACTACAGGTTTATCAACAACGACAAAGAGGAGTACTTCCAATCCATATTGCTAGAGAAAGACTTAATATCTATTAGTATTTTGGACATATCTAGTCAGAACAAGATGCTCATATGGTTTGAGGACAAGCAAGAATGGACAACAATATACACCCAACCTAAAGATTTATGTGATATATATGCTACTTGTGGACCATTCACTATTTGCAACAGCAATGCACCTTCACCATGCGATTGCATGAGGGGATTCTCAGTAAGGTCACCTGAGGACTGGGAGCAAGAGGATCATACTGGTGGTTGCACAAGAAATACACCATTGGATTGCAGCACCAGGAACCATAGTGGAGCTAAAACGGCAGATAAGTTCTACCCATTGCCTTATGCAACACTGCCTACAAAAGGTGACATTATTGGTTCTGTTGGGAGCACAGAACAATGCGAACAAGCATGCCTGGATAACTGCTCTTGCTCTGCATATGCCTATTCTAGTGGTCAAAGATGCTCCCTATGGTATGACGACTTGTTAAACATAAGAAGCTATACCAATGGAACCACTGATGATGGGGGAATTCTGTACCTTCGCATTGCTGCCAAAGATGCATATAATTGGAGAAATAGCAAGAGATCAAAAGGAAAGATCATTGGAGCTATCATCGTTGCAAGTGTTGTAGTTCTGAGTATGTTATCAGCTTTTTTTTTCATGTGGATGACCTTGAGGGAACGATCTTTTCGCATATTGAATGATGTTCAAGGTGGAAATGGAATTATTGCTTTTAGGTACATTGATCTTCAAAATGCAACTAAAAATTTCTCTGAGAATAGGGAGTGGTGGTTTTGGATCTGTGTTCAAATGGCTTTTAATTGACTCGACAGTCGTTGCAGTGAAGAGGCTTGCTTGATGGTGTCCGTCAAGGACAGAAGCAATTTAGAGCTGAAGTGAGTTCCATAGGAATCATCCAACACATCAATTTGATCAAGCTAATTGGCTTCTGTTGTGAAAGGGATAGGAGGCTGCTTGTGTATGAGCACATGCCAAATTGCTCCCTTGATGCACATATTTTTGATAGCCATACAACGGTCCTAAATTGGAGTACCCGTTACCAGATTACTCTTGGAGTAGCAAGAGGGTTGGCGTATTTGCATGAGTAGCAGGGATTGCATCATACACAGTGATATTAAGCCAGAGAACATACTTCTTGATGCATCATTCATACCTAAAATCACAGACTTTGGGATGGCAAAATTTTTAGGAAGGGAATTCAGCAGGGTTATAACTACTATGAGAGGAACTGCAGGGTATCTCGCACTTGAATGGATCAGTGGAGTGGCAATTACATCTGAAAGGACCTAGGATGCCGCCTAGAGGGGGGTGAATAGGCGTTTCTGAAAATTAACACCTTTAAATGTGGAAATGATTAGTAAAGGGAGTTTCCAAAATAGAAACTCCAAATAAGAGTAATACCACCCCTCACAAGTTAGTCACAGAGTATGTAAAAGATACTAAATAAATCTAGGAGCCACAATCCTGCATCACAACGATTAGTGCAAGGATCAAATAAATTCAGCACTGAGCTCAAATACCGGACGTGTCCGGTAGTTATACCGGACGTGTCCGGTATGAACGTGTTCTGCAAAGCAGCCTCGCACAGTTATCAATACCGGACGTGTCCTGTATACACGATTTCTGCAAAGCAGCCCCAAACTTGCTCCTTTCGATTTCTATCTTCAAGCCAAACTGCAGGTATCTACTGGAGATGATAATATACACAGAGAACCTGCGCAAGAGCTAGAGCAATACAAATATCAAATGAAATATGAATTAAGACACGATATTTGTTTTACCGAAGTTCGGACTCGTTTGAGTCCTACTCTCCGTTGAGGGGGCTGCGGGCGACCCAGCGAAGGTCAGCCCTAGAGGATACCACGAAGGTCACTCTAGCCAGAGTCTTTTCCAACTCCTTTTCTTCCTTCCACTAGTTGATTCCGAGGCGGCAGAATCGACCGTTACAAACTTTCTGAGGCACACCACAATCTCTCGGGTGCTCTCCGGCGATGCCTAACCGTCTAGGACCGAAGAGTCCAAGAGTAACAAATGCGAATCACGAGATTGACAATATGCACAAGTGCTCAAGTGGTTGGATTGCTCCCTTTTTGAATTTCACTCAACCCACAATTTGATTTGGCAAATTTGATCAATCACTCACTAAGAGAGGGTTGGGAGAGTTGGCAAGGCTAAAAAACGTGTGTATGTATCAGCAGAATCAGCAGTCTCCAAAGGTGGAGGCTTGGGGGTATTTATAGCCCCTTGGAAAAACTAGCCGTTTTATAGCCGTTGCAATATCGGACACGTCCGGTATGACTTAAACTGCGCCAACGGTAACTAAGTTACATTGAAGTTGTGAGGCGTCGGAACTCCCGATGAATGCCGAAACTCCCGACCATTGGAACTCCCGACTCATGTCGGAACTCCCGACCCTCAGCAAATTTGAAAAACATGTAACTCAGTTAAAGTATGTGAGGTGTCGGAACTCCCGACTCATGCCGGAACTTCCGACCGTCGGAACTCCCGACTCATGTCAGAACTCCCGACCCTCAGCAAATTTGAAAACTATCCGTTGGCCTCTGGCTGTGCATATCGGACACGTCCGGTATGACCAGGACAGTGAACCCTCCAGTGTCAGTTAAAGTGCGAGACGTCGGAACTCCCGACCATTGCCGGACCTCCCGACCGTCGGAACTCCCGACCTACGTCGGAACTCCAGACGAACCAACTCGAGAACAACAATTTTACCACTACTGGGTAAATACCGGACACGTCTAGTATCAATACCAGACACATCCGGTATTGCCAGACCAGCAAAAATAAAGTTAGCTCTTTTGTCGCTCAAATACTCAAAACTCACATGGGTTGGCTTGAGCACTTATGAAACATTATCTATCAACATGATGCATCCCTCTTAATAGTACGGCATTCCTATTAACTCAAAATTAAAAGTATAATGAAATTAAACCTTTTGAGTTAATCTCTTTCAACCGAAGCTGTGTATTCCAATCTTCATTAAAATAGGGGCGCTAACATGTTGATAATGATCTTTTCACTTGAGCATACCCATTTTGAGCACGTGACTTGATTCCATTCATCAAATTTGAATAATCACAAATGTATCAAGTCACTTCCATCAAACACTCCAATAGTGATTTGATCCTCCACATAAACGTGGCCATCATAGCTTGATTAGTACCTCAACTAAATGCAAGTACTTCCTTCTTCACCCTAGCTAGGTTCTTCGGCCACCAAGCCGTCGCTTGCCCTTCACCCTTGCTTAGTACCTCGAAGCCTTTCCTTGCTATCTTCATCATCTCAAGCCATCAAGTCACATCTTGTGTTGAATCATCCATTCATGTATTATTATCTTTTTCATTTCAATTTAGCAAGCTTCAAATATGAGACCAATCAATATGCAATCCCTTACGTCTCATTAATTAATTCTTATAAGCTTGCTTTCATATAATACATGGAAATCCCACAATAATTAAGCCTTTGCATGAATTCCATTTGCATTGTTGTCTTGTGCTTGAACTAGATTGTTTACACAACAACACATCATTTTGGCTTTCATTAAGTACCTATGAGATAACCTATTACCTGTCCACACTTAGCAAACGGGTTAGTCCTTTAATCATGTTGTCATTCAATCATCCAAAACCCACTAAAGGGCTAGATGCACTTTCAATCTTCCCCTTTTTGGTGATTGATGACAACTTGATTAAAGCTTACACAAGGATATAAACATTTAAACTTTTGGGTTCAATGATTTATGAGAGGCTCCCCCTTAATATGTGCTTATGATTAGAATTCACAAAATGACCTCAAATGTCAATTGCACATACTAAAACATATAGGAGACTCCCCCTAAATCATTGCATCCGTGGGGTGCATGTGTGTGTGACAAAGTGAAACCGTGATGCATATGATAAGATATATCACACAAGAATAAATATAAAGGCATCACATCAAATATTTTCATTCTAGCATGCATAGTCCTTATGAAAATAAATATAACACATGTAATTCACACATAGCACTCATTACACATTTTCTCGAGTCCACAAGCCACTAATATATAAATAAAGATCATGTCTCAAGAGATACATAGATAAAGCATAAGTCTCATCTCTCATATGATACAATCTATCTCAAATCCAAGATACATCAATGAAGCTCAAGAACAAGAACAGATAGTCTGCAGTACATATCTTCAGGTACAAAGATAAGCAAATGAAACTATCCTGAAGCTTTAAGCAGTCTCTCTCCCCCTTTGTCATCTATCACCACAAAGGTCCAATAATGACATACTAAGGACAAAGAGGCTACAAGCTGTCACTGAAAGCTGAGATCACTCATCATCATCTTCATCTCTACTAGCATCCTCGTCATCTGAGCGTGTAACACTGGCTAGACAAGAACCACCCACACCAGATGGGTCATAGCCACCAGACCCACAGTAGCTGCCACCACCTGTGAGGTCACTCTACCAATCTGAAGCATAGTCGTCTGTAGTACTGGGACATGGCTGAGAGTGAGTAAGCACATGAGCCTAAAGTGGTAGAGTGTTAGGGTGCTCAGGTGCCTACTACTGCTGTCTCTGAAGGAACTCAGCATACTCTTTGTCGTATCTGGCCTGCTGCTGCTCCTCAGTCTCAGGCTCACTAGCTGCTTCATATGATAGTGGAGACCTAGGAGGATCAAGCTCAAGCCTAGAAGCAATTTGCTTCAAGGTTCGAGTATCCTTCCTCCTAGCCTCCCTCTCCTTCTGCTGTCGGGTCTGGATGTCCCGGCACATCCCAAATATGGAGCTGAAAAGCCTGCGGATAGGTGAGGGAGGACTGCCACGGCATGAAGAAGAATGTGAAGGAGCACGTGGTGGAGGTGAAGCTCCTGCTGCTGCACCACTCTCAGGTGCATCTGCCTCAACTGTACCTGCTGCTCCTCCTGGACCTGCTGGAGGTAACCCTATCTTAGGCAAGTCTGCAACAATCTTCAGGGCTTTATGAATCTTATCATACTCGAACATGTGCCATGTCACCTACTCAATTATATGCATGATATAAGGAGCAAAACCATAGCCCCTGAGGGGTCTCTCTCCCACACTCCTGATCTCCGACCAAATAAAGTCAAACACGCTGAAGGGCCGAGCATTAGGTGCTATCCTATGGAGTAGGTTCCTAGAATAATCTGCAATGTTGCCCTTGTCTCCACCCATGTAGTTAATAGTCTTCCTGAACATCCTGTCTAGGTATCTATAGGTAGGGTGAAGACCTAGAACCTTCCCCACTACTCCTCTCTCACCTCCTGGTGGATACATATAGGCAAGCCGCTCAGGGGGTAACACCTGCTCGGTGTGAATCCTGTCTCTCTAGATGTCATCCTCTGAGAAGCTAAGCTGAGCAGCAAACACATAATAATCTACACTGTACCACTGGCCCTCAAGCATCCAGTGCATCCGCCTCTCATCCTCCTCAACAAACAGAGTAGCATAAAACTGAGCTACTACCTCTGTGTTCCAGTCATGCTGGAACTCCATGATCTCATAAACCCTAGTGCGCTGGCAAATAGCAATGGCATGATCAATTAAGGCCTTCTACAACTCTCTAACATACTGCCAGTCAATCCACTAAGACCTAGCAATAACTGGGTTCCTAGTGAGAATCACACTAGAGTAGAAGTCAAGGTGAAAAGCTGTCTGGAAGCGGTGATCATACTAAACCTTAGGTAAGCCTCTCAGATCAACCCTTCGCTCATCTCTAGCTTTCCTAGTCATACCCTTTCCCCTGTAGTCAACTCTAGGAACATAAGAGGGCACATTGGGCAAACGTGTCTCAAGGAGACCATAATGCATCCCTTGACCAGGCTAGTGCTGAACTGGAGGAACTGGCTCCTCCTCCTCAATCTCCTGCTCCTCATCTAAGCTGTCATCTTCTGAGCCTCTGTCAGTGCTCTTCCTCTTTCTATCTTCTCTGGACTCCACTCTGAACTCATCAGTGTTAGTGTCAGAAGAAGAGCTCCCTGACCCCTCTGCATACTGAGGTGCTGCACTAGAGGCAGCTCTGGTAGACCTCCTGCTGGTTGGCTTGAATCTAGGATGCATTTCCTGTCTTACCTTCTTGTACTTTTCAAGTGCAGGATCATGCCTATGCTTGGACCTCGGCTCCTGTCGTCCACTCATGGCTGTTGTCCTGTATCAAAGGATTTTCAAGAAATTTCAGATACATGCCCAAAATTTAATCTCGAATTGCAATTTAGAAGTAGAATCTTTGATCCATGGTTTTACATCCATTTTGACACACACTTGTCAATAAGTTTGCAAAACGTAGATACAAAAGAAGCTAAGCCTAACAAACAATTCTATGCTTGGATTGAATCAAAAGGGAGTAGAGGGTCTACTCTGTTGGGCCATACTGGACACGTCTGGTAGCATATCGGACACGTCCGATATGGGCGCCCAGCAACCCTAACCAGGGTTCCTCGATTCAAACCATCACGGATCAATTCCAAAATTTGGGCATTGCTTCTATATCACCAATGCAGCATATTGACCGAAGGAATTTCAATATCAAGGATTAACCATGTAGATCAGACGAGGTCCACGATTAGTGTACCTTGAGAGAAGAGATGAGAGAGCGATGTGAAATCCAAATCCACGGGCCTTCAATCCTTGATGCAAGCCTTCTCCAATGCAATCTCCCTCTCTCCCTTTTCTTGGTGAAATCCCGGTGGCCCTAGGAGAGGAAGAAGTCAGTGGCTGGGTTGGTTGGAAGGAGTTCTAGGCCGAAGGGGTACGCTCGGTTTTATAGCCCCGCTCATACCGGACACGTCCGGTATACGCGGGCTAGCCCAAATAATTCCAAAAAGTATTTTCTCTCTTCCAATCCCCTTTTCTGTTATTTCTCAGTCCAAAAAGGTATATAATCTTGATCCAAACCGAGTATCATCACTTTCCTTATCCAATACCATAAATTGATTTTCTCTTTTCCAAATATTTGGCATATACAAGATTTCGCTTACTTGAGAGAGATAGAGTGAGACATAGTAGATTGTGGACTTAAGAAAGCCATGTCATGTGTGATTAGCCAATCAAACAATCAAGGAGAGCTATAATCATCACATGACAAGGCTAGGTCACAAAGACCAAGATTCAAATAGTTTTTCAAATTCACACCACCTACACATGCTAGTTATGGGTTTTGAAAAATATCTCTCCTATGTCACACAAATGCACATTCTAACATATAAAGGGCCTTAGATGCACTTACAATATATGTATGTAAACACATACCTTTGCCTTGAGCCCACAAGAATACCACTAAGAAGATAAATAGCATGAAGATCTTTATGTTGACCTCAATTGCCAAATAATCATGCTAGATACATTTTCATCCGAAGAACTACAAAGAATGCTAGATAAATTTGTTAATCCACAATGGTGAAAAATAAAAACTTAGCTGCCCCTAAATAAGTGCCTTATGTAATTTGAATGACTTTCAGCAAGCACTTTATTCTATTAAGAATTTAGGAGTCAATTTTCTATTTTGAACCACAACCAAATAAATTGCCATAAGTAAATTTGAGTATAAGAGATGCTCACAATCCACTTAGATTTGGTAAACCACAAGCTTCTGAGTAAATTGAGGATATATGAAAATATATGGGTCAAAAACTCAGTTGCTTATCCAATTAGTGTTCTGGTTCCTACAATACCGGACATGTCCGGTAGGTATACCAGACACGTCCGGAATACAACGAACAAAAATACTTACTTTCTATCCCTGGCCATACCGGACACGTCCGGTAGTAATATTGGACACGTCCGGTAGGTGCAGGACAGACACAATTAATTTGCTGCTTGTGATTCTTTGTTTAGCTTTATTATTTATTGTATACTAGCATCTCAACAAATAAATTACTCTACTAGAGAGCGATCAAAAGCATCATATGGCAAACATGATAAATCTCAAGTGAAATTAATTAGCCACATTTAATGTTTCACAAATATACCTATTTGTGACCCTATTGAGCACAAAACAAATAAAGTGGCTATCCTATGAGGTTTAGGTACTTGTTACCAATGGTGTGGATGAAGTAGATGATATTATTTATTAAATTATCTTCAGGTCAACCATATATAAGATTATGATGAGAATTGATTGATAGATTGAGTGAATATTTTCAATTTACTTGCTCAACCACCCCGAAGCCTTCATCTCATCACCAAGTACCTACATCATTAACCTAAGCACACTTTGGTACCCAACTCTTGTTGGGTCCTTTTGGGTTAATCAACAAGTGCTTAGGCACCCAAATGGTATTAGCACTAGTTTGTGGTGAACACATCACCTTGCTAATGCTAACTCTATTTATGGTCTTCCTAAGCATATCATTATAAACAAATGTGTTCGGCTTAGGTGAGTTACTATTTGGGCATTCATAGCTTAGATGCCCCCTTCTTCTACAAGCATAGCATATGCGGCCTTTGTTTGCTCTATGCTTGTTTTGCTTGTATGGGCATCTATCAACCTTATGTCCCATCTCATTGCATCCATAGCATCTTCTTGTTGCAACTTGGGCTTCCTTTCTTGCCTCTTTGTACATTGGGCATTTCTTGGTAGGATGTCCCAATTTCTTGCTCATGAGACAAGCACTTTGTCCACCACTCTTCATTTGCTTGGCCTCCTTGGTAGAAGCCTTTTGATTGGCGGCTTCAACCTTATCGGCCCAACTCTTGTGTGGACACATAGCCCACTCATGTCCATACAATCCACAATCATAGCACATCCTTTTTCCATGTTTCTTGCTCTTGGTTGAGTTGGCCTTGCTTGAGATGTGATTCCTTTGTTGGGTTTTGGAGGAAGCAAAGTTTGAACCCTTCTCAAGCTTCTTCACCATGTTATCACGGTTATCTTGAGAAGGTTGTGCTTTCTCCTTACCCTTCAATCGAATCACATCTTTCTTTAATCTTTTCACCTCTTCTTTGAGCTCTATGTTTTCTATGAGATTTAGCTCAATCGAAGATTGGCTTGCTTGAGGAGCACACTCATTAGTATAAGAAACATTTAATTGAGATGGTGTACTAGTGAGTGGATGTGTGAGAGGTTGAGAAAATTTTACCGATGTAATCACAACCTCATGAGCCACCTCAAGCATGATGCTTGATTCTACTACTTCCTCATGAGAGCACTTTAGATGAACATAATTTGCTTGTAGCACATTATACTTGCTTGATAGTTCATCTAGCCTTGCCTTGAGCTCAAAGTTTTCCTTCTCTAGTTGTGAAACACTAGAAGAGGAGTTAGTAACTAAAGCATGCTCAATTGACAATTTTTCATACCTTTCACTTAGAGCCTTTAGTTCTTTCATCTTGGAGATGAGAAACAATTCTTGCTTCTGAAGTGATTGCTCTTACTTCTCAATCTCTTCTTCAAGCTCATCATTCTTTTCAACTATCTTCATGATGATGAACTTGTCTTTGCGGTTGAGATGATCAAGGTTGTAGTTGTCTTCAACTTCAACATCACTCTCATCTTGATCATCTACTTGTGCTTTCTCCTTTTCTTGATCTTTCTTGTTACTCTTTTTCTTGCTTTTCTTGGCCATGAGACACAAGTGATGAGTATCATGAGATACTAAGGTTGACTCATCACTTGGTCGCCACCGGGCTTGAGCATCGTTGCAAATAGCTGCTCGCTGGTCTACTGCCTCGGCCATACCGGACACGTTCGGTACATGCAAGCAGACAGCAGGTCACGCGCTGCTTGAACTTCTTGCTCTGGCTCAGCGCTCTTGAGGTCTTGTGAGGCTTCTTCGCTGTATGATGACACAATGGACATACTTTCCATTGACTCGATCTCAAGTGCATCATCACATTTGGATTTTCCATATAAATCAAAAAGTCTAGTCCAAATGAAATGAGCACTCTCCGAAGGTGGTTGTCCATTGAAGATTGCCTCATCTTGAACCTCTACACTCAATGTACTCAAAATAATATTAATAGCTTGAGCATTGAGTTGCACGCATATCTCTTCCTCTTTTGACAAATTTTTGTAGTTGCTCCAATCAACTATAGAAAGAGGTATGCTTGCATCCACAATATGCTCAACAAGAGGACTAATGTCTCTAAAAGCATTGAGTACATGTATTGACCAAGGTAGAAAGTTTGAACCATCATTTTGGAGAAGCACCGGCTCCAACTCGATAGGCATCGACATCCTTTTCTCACGGCGGTGAAGCTTTAGGTGAGAACCTCGCTCTGATACCAATTGAAAGGACCTAGGATGCCGCCTAGAGGGGGGGGGGGTGAATAGGCATTTTTAAAAATTAACACCTTTAAATGCGGAAATGATTAGTAAAGGGCAAATAAGAGTAATACCACCCCTCACAAGTTAGCCACAGAGTATGTAAAAGATACTAAATAAATCTAGGAGCCACAATCCTGCATCACAACGATTAGTGCAATGATCAAATAAATTCAGCACTGAGCTCAAATACCGGACATGTCCGGTATGAACGTGTTCTACAAAGCAGCCTCGCACAGTTATCAATACCGGACATGTCCGGTATGAATACTGGACGTGTCCGGTATACACGATTTCTGCAAAGCAGCCCCAAACTTGCTCCTTTCGATTTCTAGCTTCAAGCCAAACTGCAGGTATCTACTGGAGATGATAATATACACACAGAACCTACGCAAGAGCTAGAGCAATACAAATATCAAATGAAATGCGAATTAAGACATGATATTTGTTTTACCGAAGTTTGGACTCGTTTGAGTCCTACTCTCCATTGAGGGGGCTGCGGACGACCCAGCGAAGGTCAGCCCTAGAGGATATCACAAAGGTCACTCTAGCCAGAGTCTTTTCCAACTCCTTTTTCTTCCTTCCACTAGTTGATTCCGAGGCTGCGGAATCGACCGTTACAAACTTTCTGAGGCACACCACAATCTCTCGGGTGCTCTCCGGTGACGCCTAACCGTCTAGGACCAAAGAGTCCAAGAGTAACAAATGCGAATCACGAGATTGACAATATGCACAAGTGCTCAAGTGGTTGGATTGCTCTCTTTTTGAATTTCACTCAACCCACAATTTGATTTGGCAAATTTGATCAATCACTCACTAAGAGAGGGTTGGGAGAGTTGGCAAGACTCAAAAACGTGTGTGTGTATGAGCAGAATCAGCAGCCTCCAAAGGTGGAGGCTTGGGGGTATTTATAGCCCCTTGTAAAAACTAGCCGTTTTATAGCCGTTGTAATACCGGACACGTCCGGTACGACTTACACTGCGCCAACGGTAACTAAGTTACATTGAAGTTGTGAGGCGTCGGAACTCCCGATGAATGCTGGAACTCCTGACCGTCGGAACTCCCGACTCACGTCGGAACTCCTGACAAGAACATGCTAAAAATGATCTAACATGAACTTAAGATTAGTCTAGGGATTAGAACAATCATAATAGATGAAAACATAATTAGAAGCATATAGATTTTTAATCAACTCATGAACATGATCAACTTTCTCTAATAAAAAATATATCATAATATCTCCACCATGGTCATACCTTAGACTCTAGTGTGAGGCTTCTTCACAGGGTGCTCATATTAGCCAAGAACTAGAACTAGAGCTTCTAGTTTCTAGATAACTTTCCTGACCTTGGCGTTAAGCCTCATGGCGCCGATCTATGCCACATAGGGACCACGCTGTAATCTGACCGCGCGTAAAGCTTGGCGCCAAATCCTTTGGCCCCCGAGACGTTCAACCTCAACGCCAAATGTCATGGCGCCTACCCTAATGTCTATATTCAGAATAAGGTCGTTCAAAGGTACACATGTGATTTTTTTAAATGGCCAAAATGTGAAAAAGTAAGGAATAGTTCCACCCACTTGTTCGCATGCCCTCACTACCTACTCATCTAGAGTTTGGAGTTTGTGAGCTCGACCACTGGTGTCGCCTGCGCCATCTGGCTTACGGCTAGGTAGCTGGTGCTATGAATGGCCAGCCCTCACCTATTCCCCACTGGCGTCTGTGTTCTTGGAAGGTGATGGTGCGGTAACGTGCATCACAGTGACATTGCTAATACTAGCTTGACTTCTATTGTCCTCCTTCCAGCGCGCCGTTTTAGTTGAACTGCCACGTCGCCTGTGCCGAGGTGACTCACACGTCCTCTCCCCTCCCCTTTAGGTCTACTTTGGAAGAAGGGAGAGCAAAACCCAGAAATGAAAAGCCCCCTATGAAAAACTAAGATCTTAACTAAAATGGAAATCTGTTTGATAGGAAAAATAGTTGGGTGCACGACGTCAAAGATAAACCTGCTCCTCACTGTCCAAATGTATAACAACTTCTAAGAAGAAAGATCCCTGTAGTTGCCTTCGAAAGTCTTAAACAAATTGCTGAGATCTGATTCCTGAACGCTGCTGACTTGCTGTCAACAAGAATGGTAAAACCACTTTGCAGATCTAGCTAGTTGAAGTAAGCAGGTGTTTTTTTCAAACTCCCTGTGGTGTTTCACGTGGTTTCCAGCGCGACCGATGCAAGAGTCTTTTTCTTTTTGTCTATTTAAACATTATTACTAGGACTGATGCAGAAGTTGTTGAGCGAGTAGTCATAATGATAACTCATAATCCATGCTAATGACGACGATCGCTACCAGTACCACCACGCACGTTAACGTTGTTAGCCACTGCGTGGTGCGTGCGCCCATGTGCGTCACTACTCTGCGTCATCGTGGGTAGCGTCAGCGCCGTGACGTAAGTAGCTACTGCTGTACTATACAATATAATCAATCCTTCATTGTTTTTCTCTTAAAAAGGAATTGTTAGAATCTCATGCCGGTCGGTGATCTGTCCGTCTTGGAATGGGAGAAATATGTGGAAGACTATTCCGCCTTGGATTATGCTTTGGTCATTTTATTTACATTTTGATTGATGAGCAAGTTGCGTTTGATGCGTTGGTTATTTTCCCCCTTTTTTTGAGGAAGTTGATGCTTTGGCTATTATTCTAGTCATCACCAGGTGATCGACGTTATGATCAGGTGAAGAAGCCGTGTGGACGATATGTTAATCTGCTGAGTTTGCAGGGAACACATACGCATGCAGCGTCACTTGGTTTCACACCGCCTGGGACGACTCGGATATCATTACAATTTACGCCACCACTTTGTACTTTATACGTACGCTTGCGTAGCAAACTGATGCACACAGACACATGGAAGAAGAGAAGCAATAATTAATGGTTTTAATTTAATTCTATATATAAAATTATAGCTCAATCCAGATTTGTATATAGGAGGAGGATATGTACAGTCAATGGTGTATATCACCAATCAAGATCGCTAGCTGCGCACGTTCTCAAAGTCAAGTCACACAAGCTAGCTCCAGCCTCCAGGAGCTTGCTTACGTTTTGCTACTGCCCGGCCATGTCACAGGCTCACCGACTCACAACGGTGCTTGTTAACCATGTGACTTAAGAGGCAACACGAATCTAGATCGATAATTAGGCTCTGTTTCACATAGCTTAAAATTATTAAGAAGTGTTTTTTCAAGATTCTCGCATCAAACGGATTGTTAAAGGCTTAAACAAGAAAAAAAAAGGTTATATAGTTTGCATTTATGCAAAAAAAATTTGGCATGCGGTACACATATATAGTTTAGGGTTAAGACTACCTTTGGATGTTATTGACCTTTTTCATAGACGGTACAAACGAGGACGTGGAATAAGCAATTCTTTGTTGTTATGAAGTGCAATCATTTGCTGGTCAACAAGGCTTACAAGGAACAAAGTTGTTTTTTTAACAAATGCCAATCTAAAACTCTTTTTATCTTGTTCAGAGAAACACACTAGTTAGAACATTGGACGTAACTACAACTATGTGATGACAACAAAGATCATATTCACCAAGGAGCCAGAGAAGTAGTGACTATGCATTTCTTTGCTTTCTTTGGATGGCCAAATAATATGCTAGGATTGAGTTTTGAATTCGATATGTTTTATGTTAGTTTCATTTTATGTAATAAGTGGCCTGATTCCTTAGTTAAGGGATGAAGCCGGATTCAGTTTCTTTATCTATGAAAAAATACAGCTTGACATTTGCTTCATCTCCAGCTGATAGCTTCCATTGCGTAAGTGAGCTAGTTGTGGCGCAGGTGGTTGGGTGGTGGCGATAGATGACAGTGGCGGCACCAGATGACTCCGGCGCGACGGCTGGTGGATAAGACGCGGTGAGGAGCAGGAGAGAGGCTAGGGACGGCAGTCTGCGGCACGGTGAGGGGCAGGGAGGAACAGGAGAGAGGCTAGGGACGGCAGTTGTCTTACATTACTTTATTATAGTAATAAAATATTACTTCAATTGATTATAACAGTGGAATATAGCAATGTTATCAGAGTTACAGAGGAAATAAAGATTAATTTAATAACATGGTGGAGTATTAACATAGTGGACATTTATATACGAGAGATGCTAGCATATTTTACATCTTTTCTTATAAAAACCTTTAGTGAGGGTTATAAATAAACACTACGACAGCAACACTGCTACCAATTTGTGATTTGAGGATTCGGACACACTACGACAGCAACACTGTAGACAACGCGCTATTTTACCATAGTATTTTAGTTATACCATTTCAAAGTATTTCTTTATTTTGTTATATATATATATATATATATATATATATATATATATATATATATATATATATATATATATATATACTAAAAATGTTAGGATTTTGGTGTTAAAATTCCAGAGTCAACACTGCTACCAATTTGCCACAGCAATTCCTACAAGTTTGAGTTTTCGCAATATTAAGTATTCAAATTAATTAGGTTACTCTTGAAAGTATTATGAAACTAGGTGAACAAAATATACTAGCAGGTGGATCATAATTTTATGAACTTAACAAAATTGGTTTCATATTTTTTGGTTAACTACAAAATTTTCTATTGAATTTACAAGTTTGCTTTTAGCAATTAAATTAGGAAACGCTTTAGAAAAGAAAAGGGCCGGCGACCACTTACTTGGCCCAGCAGCCCAACGCGAGGCGCGGCCGCGTGCAACAGCTGGCCCAGCAACGGCCCAAGGCGGGAGAGCCCGCGCGCGCGATCGTTTTTGCAAAGGAGGGCCTGTGCTCTTTGGAAATCAAACGACGCAGTGAGGTACTGTTTATCTAGACTAGGTCTTTGCACAAAACACCTCAAAAAGAGTTGCCTTCGCAACGGGGCGGTTCCAGGCGTGCCCGTGCGTGGCGGTGCGGCGGCAACGGCGGCTACACCGGTCATGCTAGACTTACTGTGACAACAACCACGAACCGACCACTACCTACGGCTAAACCCTCAGGGGTGGGTGGCGGTTAGAGGCTCGGTGGTGCACTGCCGAGAGCCGTAGTGGTGAGCGGCTAATCGCGATGGCGGCACATCCGTCCCAACGACCTATGGCGCCATAGAGGGAAGGGGTTAGCGAATAAGCACCAATAGCTCACCGGGATTCGAGCTGCGGTGGCGGCTGAGGCGTAGGGGTGCCGAGATGGCCTAGCCACGTGCAGCCGATCCATGCAGCGGCATTCCGAGCGCAGCACCGATGCGTCACTGCATCGATGGAGAGCTTCCTGGCCAAAACTGTGCGAGCACCAAAGGGCGTGAGTCAAAGCGAGTTCAAAGCCACAAGCAATTGAACTATTACCGCTCCAATCCTACCTCTCTCCCCAGTCCAAGGTCATGGTGGCGAACATGGCCCACGATGAGCTAATCACCGAATTGTCACGGGGTAGGACTTTACCGTGGCCAGATGCGGTTGAGGTGGCTAGCTAGCTCTCCCTGCTACTTACTGACATGAGGAGATGGGCTGAGAAACCATGGGCTAGGCGAATTTAAAAGGCGGGGCGCGGTGCCCAGGCTGAGGCCACGTCGTGGGGAAAAGCATGCGGATGAGCTTGAGCGGTAGGGCGTGTTAAAGCGGGGCTCTGGTCGGCGGTGGCAGAGCGAGCTCGTGCACACAGGTGACGAGACTAGGCGGCTTGGCGCGACGTTCATAGCAACAAGCTGCAGGACCCAAGCGAGATCGCCTGTGCCGGCTAGCGGGCAAAACAGGGCAGGGAAGCGTCCCATCGCCGCTGCGTCCGGCCCTCGACTCATCACGACGGCAAGGTCTAGCTTAAGGACTAGGCGGGATAGGTAGGACGAGGGATGGGGCAAGCACCACGTCGATCGCATGATGCAGCCGCAACCACGGCGCGGCCCAACAGCCAGTCGTGCGAGCGCGGCGCGCGTGCAACAGCGAGACCAGCCGCAGCTAGCTAGGAATGGCCATCGCCCAGGGCAAGGCCGCGCGGCGTCAGCTAGCCGTAAGCTTGCCAGAGGTAGTGGCCCGGCCATAGTTGGAACTCGGTAGCGGCAGCGCTCGCGCTCGGATGGTGACCGCGCCCACGAGACCAACTGTGCTAAGCACGGTTTTTAAAGCGAGCCAAAAACTGCTAACAATCCCGGATGAAGTTCAACTAATTCCCCTATCCTACAGCCAGCAGTGCCAACTATCTGGTGAAGCAATCACCAAGAGCAGGGAGCAACTAGAGGAGAAGATAGATGTATGCCAACATGGGCTCATCGCTCTGAATGTCCGTTCATGAACGGAGCGCCAACAACACTATTCAGACACGTTTTAATGAAGTTAGAGCAAATTTACGAGGGTATCGTAACACCCAACACCACTACAACCTAAGCCATGCTCAAGTGCACACTCAGGGACAACCAACAGTACAAGAACGTGAAGTTGGTGCCTAACAATTTTTGTTAGAATTTGGATGTCAAAACGGCATTGTCTATTTCCTTTTTCCGACTTCGAAAAGTCGAAAGCTTCGATTGGAGCTAAGCAACTTTTAACACTTTTGTCCTAATTTCTAAAAGGCCTAACCCTATTGAAAGGTCCTAATGGCTAGAGGAGGGGTGAATAGCCTAATAAAAATTTCTACAACAATACTTAATAAAATGGTTAGACAATTATGAGGCGAAGCAAGTGTTGCGCTAGGCTACTCAAAATGCAAACCACCTACCATAATTCTAGTTTAGATAGTATCTATTCACACAATAGCTATGACACTACCCTATGTTAGTGTGCTCTCAAAGGCTAACTAAAGAGCCACACCAACCAAGCAAGCAAGCTCTCACAACTAGCTACACTAAAGAGCTTGACAACTAGTTTGCGGAAATGTAAAGAGAGTGATCAAGAAGGTTATACCGCCATGTAGATGAAGGAACCAATCAATCACAAGGATGAATAACAATGAAGATCAATCACCTCGGACCCTGCCAGCGTCCGGTCGTTTTCAGTAAGGTTCCAGAAACGCATTTTGCCTACCGGACGCGTCCGGTCATGCACGACCGGACCCTGTCAGCGTCCGGTCAGAGACCCTAGCCTCTGTGCGCTGCTCGACAACAAGACCGGACCCTGCCTCCAGCGTCCTATCGCTGAGCGACCCAGCGTCCAGTCATTAGACCGAAACGCACACCCTCTGCTGCCACTAACCGGACGCGCCGGTCCAACCGAGACCAGCGTCCGGTCACTTACAGTGACCTCCGTCTTTTCTGTCTAGGGCGCCGGTGGCACCGTCGGACTGTCTGCACTCTACGGGCGGACACTCCACCAGTGAAGTTCATAACCCTTGCTCAAATGTGCCAACCACCAAGTGTATCACCTTGTGCACATATGTTAGCATATTTTCACAAACATTTTCAAGGGTGTTAGCACTCCACTAGATCCTAAATGCATATGCAATGAGTTAGAGCATCTAGTGGCACTTTGATAACCGCATTTCAATACGAGTTTCACCCCTCTTAATAGTACGGCTATCAAACCTAAATGTGACCACACTCTCTAAGTGTCTTGATCACCAAAACAAAATAACTCCTACCATTTATACCTTTGCCTTGAGCTTTTTGTTTTTCTCTTTCTTCTTTCCAAGTCCAAGCACTTGATCATCGTCATGGCATCATCATCATCATGCTATGATCTTCATTTGCTTCACCACTTGAAATGTGCTACCTATCTCATGATCACTTGATAAACTAGGTTAGCACTTAGGGTTTCATCAATTCACCAAAACCAAACTAGAGCTTTCACCTATTAACCTCGACCAACCCGTACTCCCTGCAATAGCCCATACTTCCTACTAACCCATAGGAGCAAAACATCTAAGCACCTTTTAACTATTTTACTCAATTTAATTCATCAAAAATGATATTTTAAACACAATCCAAATTCTTGCCGATTCAACGAAAGTTCCCGTTAAATCACGGATTCGATGTTTGAGCTCCTAAAAACCCTAGTTACAATATTCACTTCCGAAAATTACAGTTGCATTCTTATCTACCCTATTCGCTCATCATTTTACACAAACACTATACACAAGTTATATCTTGTTTTTGTTTACCGAGATCGCTTTCCCGTTTCATACGTGTTCTAACTTGTTAAAAATTCGAAAACCCATTCGGCTTGATTTCTCCGAGACGTTAACTTAGATGCTAAGTCAGCTCGTAACACCCGAGGTGTTACAGCTAGATGGCTGCGGCATGGTGAGGGTGAGGGACAGGACGCAAGCGAGGTGGAGAGTGCGGATGGGGCGGCAGACGAAGATGAAAAATTTGGGGAAAGTAAAGTCATGAGCGCGGCCGCGAAATATTGAACCCCTCCCATGCGCTTTCTTTCCGTAGTCGTGCGCAGCACGCTTCCTCTGTTGTGTGGGCCAGATGCCTGCTTGCAGCGCGCGAACAAAGCCACAATTGATGGTCAAACTCCCCGTGACAGCGCCAACCGACGGGAGGGACTTTTCCTGACGGGATTTCAGTGCACGCAAGGGATGGTCGTGAGCCCCTGACGGAAGACGTAGAGTCGAAGGGGAAGGTACCTACCGACAAGAGAAAACCAGTCTGGGGTAGTGGTGGTAAGGGAGGAAGCCACATGCGTGTGTATTTCATGTAACTTGTGATGTCCAACTTATTCCCTCCATCCCACGATAGAAGTCGTTATGGGATACATGTAGGTCAAACTTTCTCAACTTTGACTATGTTTGTAGAAAATACGTGTAACATTTATATCTCCAAATAAGTTTATTATGAAGTATATTAAACGATCTATCTAATAATACTAATTATATATTATAAATATTAATATTCTTTTATATATAATTGGTCAAAGTTAAAAAAAAAAACCAACTTCTCGGAAAACAAGAACGACTTCTATTTTGGGACATAGGAGTATTTTTTTGCTATTCTTTTGCTTGATTTACATATTATGTAAAATAATTTCTAGAGGTGGCTGAATTTTGACTCGCCTCTAGTAATCGGTCTCTAGGGGGTGTGTGGCTTGGTTCAGCCCGTTCTTAAAGATGGATTCTCGGAAGATGGAAAAGTAGAGGTGGCCAGAGCACACAGCCACCTCTATAGCTATTATAGCCGTCTCTAAAAAAGCTTTACTTACCAGCTACTGTTTTTTACAATAGTGTCTGATCACATTCATACTCTCTCCGTCGTCCACAAATCAAATATAAGGAGATCGATTTATTTCTGTAGTTTCTTAGGACAGATTAAGAGAGAAAAAATGACCGGCCTGGCCCTCCATCAAACCCCACCCACCGAGACCAGCGTGTGATTGATCCCTGAAATGAGAAAATAATTAAATGCGTGGGATTGGATCTGGTCGGTACATTGAAATCCTTAATCAAACGTCAAGTGCATATGCCAAGCTACTAACTCTTGCCGCGTGAATCTGCTTGCCTGCTTGGAAACTCGGTATGCACTATATGATAATAATCCCTGAATGCGCTACCGTACCACCCGGGTCCCAAGGATAAATCTACCTGATGATCTGGAATGCATCTGCCGACATCGTGGGCAACGAAGACGACTAGCTAGTACTCATCATACGAATACGAATATCTGTGCATAGACACAGAAATACTGTCTTCTTCATCTTTCTTCAACTCTGAGGCAGCGGCCATCAATGGAGGAGAAAGCGATGCCTTTGTGAAGTCGAGAACCTGCGAACCACTGCTGCTTGAGCTGGGCTCATTATCCCGGAACAAGGTGTCGCACGTATGCTCGTTGATCAGGGTGACCAAGAAAAGTGGAGGGTAGCTGTTGCTTTGCTGCTGCACGTATTTCTTTGCTGGGCACTTGTGGTCATCGCTGTAACCGCACTTGTAGTATAACCTGCAAATTAGTAACCGATCGACAGTATGAACATATATAAATCTTGAAATAAACTTCTTTTTTCCGAGTGAGAAAATTAAAGCATGCCAATAATAAGTTAGAAGTAGAGATTGTTGACAGGCTGATAACGACATTTTATGTACATGTCAACTCTCCGAATCCGAACGGGTGCACGTATTTACGACTATTTATTCTTTCAGCGGAGGTGTCATGCTCTCAATAGTAAAGGCACCTAGGTGAGTTTGTTAAATCTCAACATCTACGGGCAGATGGAAATGAATGAAATCCTAATTATTTGAATCTATATATTCATTAAAACTTATAATATGAACATCTATATTCGTATTTATTTCTACTATAGATACTAAATGGATGTGTATAAATCTATTTTATATCATTTTTCTCCATGCAATTCTAGATACATAATGAAAAGAATGGATGGATTTCCGATACAGGTGAAACTATCTAAAAGTTATTCATGTGACTAATGACTATATATTTATATTCATTTTATTATATTATTAATATGTACCAATTGAAACTATTTAAAAGTAATGGCTAACAATATTAATAACAATGTATACAAAGAATTTAATTAAATCTATATAACTAATGTCTGTAGTTTAATATGATTAATTATGGCAATTTCAATTATATGACAAAGATGAGCTACCTGATCAGTTGTATGCCCTTCATATTCATCCTCAACAAAAGAAATTATAGTAAATAGTGACATTTCTATTCGATTCAATGCGTATCTGACCATTTCCACATTCCACCCCTAGCCAGCATAGTGTCTTTTAGAAATGCTCATAGAGATGAACTATATTTGTGTGTGCATTGTGGGCATGCATGCATGTATATATGTGAATGCATGCATCTATACCATGTTTAAAATAAATTTCATAATGCTATGCATTTAAATATGCTTTCTCAAAGGATAATCTAGCTTGTGATTCCTCGAGAGGATAACCTATTACATTAGGCTAACTTCTGTCTTTCTTTAGGCCTTGCTTGGATGTAGTCTCGGATTCGCATCAGTCCATATGTGTTGGAGTTGATTGGAGTGGAACTTGAACTAAATTCCACCTCAAATCCACCCCAAGGATTAAGGTGAATACTATAACATTCAAACAAGACCTTAAGGATAACACATCTTGAACAGTACTGCATCAAACAAGATAGGTCCACTCACAAAAAATAAATGTCCGTCTAGTTTCAAGAACGGAGAGAATATATATACCATACTCCTTTAATTTCTAAACTTTTTTTTACTAGAAGATAACTACGATAATATATTCGCAGAAATCTAAACATGCATGACTCACAACGGATAATTGGAAACAGTATAAATAAATGTACACTACTTGTCTACTTGATGGAAACATTGTGCACGGGTTACAGCTTGCAATGATGTTACAGAAGTATACAAGCTGCAATCTACAATCTACAAGTTGAAACAAATTTAACAAGGCCTTAGTTTAGCTATTGCCCAAGTCCAGCTATAATATTGGAGCCATAATAAACTCCTACTACTCCATAGTCCACACAAGATGAGTTATCCTTATTAAGGGAGCAGAAGCTAGCTAGCTGCCCGGCCAAATAGAATAAGTAATTGTTGGGTCTGAATTAAAAAAAAACTCGTACAAGGATAGAAGCTAAAATCCAATGTACCAAAGATATGCTTATCTGAAAAGTTGCTTTTTTTAGAGAAGCAAAGACCCAAAAAAACGTGTAAGCAGAAGGAAGCTGACCGAGCTATAGTATTTGTACTTTGTAAAAGGTGTCATGATGGATTAGAAAACGGATGAATGATCATAATCTTTCATGACGAATTAATCTGCTAATATGGTGACTTAGCTAGAGTACGTTGGTGATGCATTATGAAGTTCCATCAAAGATACATACCTTGGATATTCAGCATAGAGGATATTCTTCTCACCATATTTCGTCCAGTGGAAACGATCGTTTTCTGGTGCCTCAGTCAGTATCTCCTTGCTGAATAACATGGATGGAGGAGAAAGAGAATGTAATTTCACTGCATGACTTTTTACAAACTTTCCTACCTATATAACCATGAAATATTGATCCTCGAATAAAATTAAAAATTAAGCGCACAGAGACACCTAACTAATATATTCTTCCTTTTTGTAAATTGTAATGTAGATCTGGAAATCTCGAGGCCTAAACTATTAAGTACGTTCCATTTTTCTTAACGCGTCGCTCTCAAAAGCAAGTAATTAATTAACTATAATGGAGCAAGGAAGTAAACAGTAGTAAACTGTGACGTGAATTAGTTACCTTAAGCCCAAATAAGTTTATAACAGATCTGCAAATTAACTCATTTGCCCATATGCAGATCCACATAAAGTTATATGCAACTATGCAAGTTATATGTCTTAATAACACCACTTACTGTAGTAGCTTGTAGGCTTGTAGCATGCAAGACGCAGTAAAAATCATAGGTTTGTAGTACTCACATCGGGAGTTCATCTCCAGCTCTGCCTCGGCGGTGCCTCACCCTTCTTGTACGAGGCACGGGACCGTTTCTGCCCCTCCTGCTGGTGCCTCCGTCGGAGTAGGCTGTGGGCGCAGCCATGACCTTGGAGACGAAGGGGTGCTCCATCTCAGACTGGAGAATGGAGAGCGACGACTCCATAGCCATGGATATTTGGCCCACGTTGACCACTGCAGCGTGACGGCGGTTAGGCTCCGGGATGAGCTCTACCTGCTGCCTGAGCAGCTCCGCCAGCTGGGTACCCCTCCTGAGCTCCTGGATCGCTGCGTGCCTCGGGCTGGAGGAGGGCGGCGGCTGCGGTGGCGACAGAGTCATGGAGTTGGAGCGCGTCGACAAAGGGGGGACACTCTTCAAAAGGTGAAGAAGGAAAAATGTGAAAGCTCCGGGCTGGGACTGGGAGCCGGCGGGGTCAGAAGTTTGGACAGGAGCTTGTTGTGTGTAATGTAACCTTAATTAGAGGAAAGCAAGGGCTCAACCATTGACCATAGAGATAGGCAGATAGCGCAACAACTAATAAGAGTATGTACGGGCCGGACTGCGGACTTGTTATTTTAATTCTGGCTATTGATTAAACAAATCATATCCGTCGATTTAAGAGTATTAATTGCGTGTTTAGGTGCAAGTGTACGTTACAACCGTGTATGTCTCCGATTCTGGTGTCCCTGAGAATATATACAATTAACCATGCATACTTGCATCAAAAACACTTGCCAGTTGCCACCATATTATATATTATTTGTATTAGCCTATTAGGCATGGTAATCCATGCATCAAAACAAAATGTTCAAGTCTGTCAATCCTAGCTAGCGCAGAACACTGACCAGATTCATAGGGGTGAGTGTGTGCATTGTGAGTGTCTGCATTGTGCTATGTAATCGTAAAAAAAACACTGGCCATATTATCATAAAGCATAAATTTAGGGTTGGCAAAGGGGGCGTTCAATATGTTAGATAATAGGTATTTTCATATTTAATTTAATCCAGAAAAAACAGTAACGAATATTTTTGATGACATGTATGTACATGTGTAATTACTACTACTCGCAATAGAAGTAACGGTGGCATACAAGCAAAACAACATACTTATCAAAGCAAAAACCTTACATGAATACAAACATAGTAAGAATAGAAATATACCCTGCGGTAGTGCCAGGCCATTCGCACTAGTCGACATAGTGCGTTGCTTAAAGTAGTAGACCACAGGTGATGCAGGTAGATGCTCGCAGTACAGTTCCACAAATGGCCACTAGGAAGACGATGTATAGCTAATAGAAGGTATTGGTTGTTGGGAAGAAGACATGGCAGAAGAGAAGCAATCACACAAGGTCATTGTGCTCCCTAAAAACCTAATTCGCCCGCACACCCAAGCAAGTGTCGTAGGTGGGCGTCGGTTCTAGAGGCCTGCCATCCAATTATTGTTTGTGCAGAAGACTAGATTGGGGAAAACTCAGAGCAACTCGACAGAGAAGAGAGGGTGTGGTTTCTGTGTCTGGTGCAAGGATTCTAGTTATCTCTCGTACTTATGCCTGAGCGGAGGAAGCCGGAGCGTCAAGAGGATGCACCTAGACAGTAGCGAAATTAGTGAGAACAGACGGAGCGCAAGGCTTCTAGTTACCTCTCATACTTATGCCCGAGCAGAGGAAGCCAAAGCATCAGGAGAATGCACATGGACGGCGGCGATGTTACTAGAAATGGATGCACAGAGTAATCATGGAGGAAGCCAGAGCATCGAGTGGATGCACATGGATGATGGCGAAGTTACCAAAAATAGACGGACAGAGTAATCACAGAGAATTACAATAAAAACTCTCGCACATCGACTACTCCATAATTGTCAAATGGAAGGAGGCAAAGTTACTGGAAATGGATGGACCGAGTAATTACGGAGGAAGCCAGAGCGTCGAGAGGATGCATATGGATGGCGGCGAAGTTACCGGTTATAGACAAACTGTTGTGCACTGAGTAATCACTGAGGAAGCCGGAGCGTCGGGAGTAATCAAGGAGGAAGCTGGAACATCGAAAGGATGTGCACATGGACAACCACAAAGTTACCGAAAACAGACGGACGAAGTAATCACAAAGGACGGATCGAGTAATCATGGAGGAAGCCGGAGCATCGGAAGGATATGCACATGGACGACAACAAAGTTACCGAAAACAGACGAACGACGAAGAAGCACACTGGCACATCGAGAGGATACACATGGACAGTGACAAAGTTACCGGAAACGGAAGGAGGAGTAATCTTGGAGAATATGGAGACTAGGTAACTGCTGAGTTGATGACTCCATCAACCAAGCTCAAGTGGAAAAACCAAGGCCCAACTCGCACCGCATCATGTTGTGGAGAGGTGCGGCACGAGCGGTGCGGCACAAGCTCGTGCATGTCACATGCTCATGCTCACTACACCTCGGAGGCGGCGGATGCATGTGGCACGTCCGTAGTCTCTCAACTTCTCAATAGGAGCACACATAGTCCACCTATTTAAGTTAAGTCAATGTTTAGTCAAAATTCCATACATAACTAAAACTATATAATTACACCTTAGCATTTAATATGTGCCTAAGGATTTATTTGACTTAATTGAGTTAAAATTGGGCCAAGCCCAAATTAAATCCAACACAACAAACATATATTGGGCAAGAGGGTTTATGGATTGGTTCAACATCCTCTATGAGGATCCTTGTATGCCTAGCGAACTTGGCATTTGTAAGGCACAAATTCAACATTGTGTTGTGGACAGCCGGCTACAAAGTGGTGCACTGATCCAAGGGAATGATTATTGAAGAGTTCAAGTGTCGGTGTAGAAAGTGACCAACACGTAAATATTTATAGTTTTTCCATACGTGGTGATCGGAGGTGGCCTAGCACTCATGACACAGGGTTTATACTAGTTCAGGCAACGTGCCCTACATCTAGTTTGAGTCAGTCGGTGACTTTATTCCTGAGCCCGGGTGCTCGAAGTTTGCAGTGGGTTACAAACGAGAAGGAGAAAGATGGAGGGTACAAGAGGTCCGGTTGGACTCTGGTCAGAGGGACCGAGAGTGACGGAAGCTCCGCTATGTGCTAAGTGTTCGAGCGTGTGCTCGTGGTTTGAACCTGGTGGTTCTGTTGTTGTGTACTAGTAAACTGATCGATCTGAATCAACTTATCTGTTGGGAGAGAGCGCATCCCCTTTTATAGATGAAGCGGATGGCCTTACAAGTGAGAGGGAGAGAGTACATATGCTACTAAGTCTTGTTGCCCATGCCGGTGGGTACAGGATGATGGTAGGCGCCCACAATACTGTTGAATGTCAGATGCACGTGGGAGGTTGTGTTGTCTTCTTTGGGTATGGCAGACGTCGGCGCCTGCCACACTGTTGATACCCAGAGGCATGCAAGGGGTTTTACCATGTTCGTCTAGTACAGTAAATGCCGGTGCCCACAACACTGTCGATGCCCAGAGGTATGTGGGGGGAGCCTTACCGTATTTGTCTGGTATAGGAGTTAATGGCGCCCACAACACTGTAGGGGAAAATATCGGCGCCTACAACACTGCTTGAGTTCTGTCGTGCCAGGAGGGTCGCAGGGTACTACCTGGCAGGTGCATAGGGTACGGTCCCTAGTATTGTGGTTTGACTTGTGCGCCCTGCCTTACTTTCTCCATCCATTTCCTAGCCCTTACCGAGCGGGTGTCCCCGGTCGGTTGGCCCCAGTCGGCACTGACTGCGCTAGTTGGAAAGGAGCTTGTAAGCAAGGGTTCGATGTATCCCCAGTGGGAGATGTGGGTCAGAGTCAGAAGCGGTGTTTGGCCAGGCCTTCCGATCGAAGAGTCCATCTGAAGGTGGGCTGGAGACCGAAGCGAGTGCTCTGGTCGAAGAGGCGGGCCAGAGTCGGAAGCGGGCGCCATTCCTCCTTGGCTAGGCCTTTCAATTGGAGATTGGATCACCCTTCTGGCCTGTCGTTTAAGTACTTGGGCTAGCCTAAGAGTTGCGCGTTGCTCGCAATGTTGTCTGTTGGGCCGAGCCTTTGTTGGAAAGCTGGTCCATGAGGGACCTCGGGTTTATGAACCCAACAGGAGCCCCTGAGCCTCTGGGTGATTCGGGTAGAATCACCTAGGAGATTTTTGTCTTGATGGCGGGTGCACGCGAGCGCACCCACGGGTGTAGCCCCTAAGCCCTCGGGTGATTCGGTCAAAATCTTCTGGGGGTTTTTCGTGTCACCAGCGAGAGAGGTTTTGTTTCGTCAGCAAGTGCGCGCGAGCGCACCCGTGGTTGTAGCCCCTGAGCCCCCGGGCGATTCGGGTAGGATCGCCTAGGGGGTTTTGTTAGCGGGTGTGTGTGCATATTTTTTAGTCAAGACGGAGTTGTCAACCAAGGCATCATTGCATGGCCGAGGCGGTTAGTTTAGGGATCGGGCGAGACGGAGTTGTTAACCAAGGCATCGTTGCACGGCCAAGGTGGTTAGTTAGGGATCGAGCGAGGCAGAGCTCGCGGATCCTAGCGTCGGTGTAGCCCGCGCAGCCAAGGCAGTTAGTTAGGGATCGGGCGAGGCGGAGCTCGCAGATCCTGGCGTCGGTGCAGCCCACGCAGGCGAGGCAGTTAGTTTAGGGATCGGGCGAGGCAGAGCTTGTGGATCCTGGCGTCGGTGCAACCCACGCAGCCGAGGTAGTTAGTTAGGGATCGAGCGAGTCGGAGCTCGTGGATCCTGGTGTTGGTGCAGCCGACGCAGCCGATGCAGTTAGTTAGGGATTAGGCGAGATGGAGCTCGTAGATCCTGGCGTCGGTGCAGCCCGCGCAGCCGAGGCAGTTAGTTAGGGATCAAGCGAGATGGGGCTCATGGATCCTAGCGCCGATGCAACCCGCATAGCCGAGGTAGTTAGTTTTAGGTGTCTTGAGCCCCTGAGCCCCGTTGGGCTCGGTAGGGGTCGGTTTGAGTTTTGTGCGTTACCCCGTCCTTAGTTTCTCACAACCGGAGGGGCTGAGCTTTATCGCTTGCCTCGATCACTTGGGATCGAGTGACGCGCTCGGTGAGCTCGCTAACGGGTATGATCGAGTGGAATCCGGGTCCGTCGTTCATGATGGGGTCGGCATAGCCCTCTTGTGACATTCCACTGCTCCTTTACCTGCAACCCGACAGATGCCTGGGTTGTTCCGGAGACTGACCCGGGTGGCCCGCTGGCCTCCCCTTTGATGGAGATTCTATAGGTTTGGCGGAGGTTTAGGATCAAACGAGAAGGTTGAGATGACCTTGTCTGCTTTAGGGCAGACTGGGTGAGGGCCGCACAGGGCTCATCTACATTTTCTCCCCTAGCTTTGTTTGACACGAGGCGGCCTCAAGCCCTTCGTGGGCCGGCCTTCGAACCCCGGTTGGTCGTTGCTCATGTTGAATGAGGCAACTGCCACTTCATGACGCAACATGGAGCATTGTGATGCATTTAGCCGCATGTGCGATGCCTTTAGTTCCTGAGCCCCCAGGCGATTTAGGGTGGAATCATCTAGGGGGCGCAGGCGTATGGAATGAATGTGTGTATGGATGTATGAATGATTTATATAAAGAAAGAGTGGGGGTCAAGAATGTTACCTTGATGACTCGAGTGACGGGGTTTGAGGAGCTTCAATCGGAAATGTCCGACCAGGATTCATGCTCGTCGTTCGTGATGGAGTCAGCATGGTGGGCGTCCCTTTGCTCCTTACTTGTCTCTCAGCGTTCATCTGAGCCGTTCGATCAGACTTAGGAAGCATGTTGGTCTCTCCTGGCGGAGATCCCTTTGTTTGGGTCTTTACAAGTACTGCCTGGGAAGGCAGAGAGCCGCCTATGTGTAGTGGCGCTTTGTTTTTCACACCCGGTCGTGTGGTAGTGGTGGGCCATACCTTGGCCACGTCCCATCTGATCAGGTGCTGTTCCGTCGGACAGGGTGCATCTCATCGGTCAGAGTGTGTCCCATCATATCCCATCTGCATTAAATGGGGAAGGGAGAGAGTTTTTTGCTCTGATCCTTTGCCCTTCTTCAGCTGCCGCATTTCCTCCTTAAATAGGGGAAGGGAGAGGGCTTCTCGTCACAGTCCTTTGCCTGTTCTCCAACTATTGTCTCTCCTCCTTCCTTCTCACCAAGAGTGCCTGTAAGCCACGGCAGTTCCTAAGTGAGAGAGAGGGCAAGTGAGGGGGAGAACTCACAGATCTCTTCATGAATCTAGACCACAATGTCGAGCTAGAGGCTGCTCGAGGCGGTGTTGACCGTCTTTGCCTGAGAAGGGGTGGCTTCCGCCGAAGGAGGTGGCACGCTGGATTCATCTACGAGGCCTTTTTTGGGATGGAGCCGTGTGTGGACTCTTTTTGATGGGTCTTCACTGGGTGAGCCTTGTTGGAGGGGAAGTTGCCTAGGATCGTGCTGGTGGAGGGTTCCATGCCTACAACTGCTCAGGTTGGCCAGTTCATAAAGTTTGATGAGATATCTTCCAGCCACGGTCGCCAAACCTCGGTGGGCAGCGTCCTAGCCTAGGAGCTACCTCGACTGCATGAGAAGGTCATGGGCTCCATGCTCTTCTGTTGAGCATCTATGGGTGCGACGCACTTGAGGTACCTGTTTTGCTCACCGAAGTTGAGGGAGCAGAACCGAGCGAGGTCCTTGAGGTACCCGTTGCGCTTACCGAAGTCGAGGGAGCGAAACCGGGTGGGGTCCTTGAGGTACCCATTGTGCTCGCCGAAGTCAAGGGAGTGGAACCAAGCGAGGCCTGTGGCTTCTCCTTTGGTGTCAGCTGATGCCGCTGAGCAGGCATAGTAGTATTTGGAGTAGAAGTAGTCAGGAAATGTAATCGTTAAGTTTGTGGGGGAGCCCTGTGTGAACAGTTTTTGTATCAATGAATACATCAGTTCTGTTTTTGTGATGGAATCACTATCTGTTCTTTGTTTTTTATCCCAGCATAGCTTTGTTTTCATCCTTTGTTTTTCGCACCTACCCATTTGTTCCGTAGGCTACATCTTTTAAGAACCTAGGCATGGCCCGCGGGGCTCGGCTGCTCGTAACCGTAGGTCATGACGGGGTGCATTTGGTTGGGAGTAAGAATAAAGTCACGTAGGGTAATCACAGGAATGGATTGCCCTTTTGTTCGGGTAAAAAGTTTTTACCATGCGATAGTAAAAAAGAGAGGTAGTATTTAGTATTGTACCCTCATGGAGCCCCCGAGCGACCTGGGCTAAAAATGTTTGGGCTGGGGTGCTTTACAAGAGCAAGTGTTGACTAAAAGCGGTAAGACCAAATTTAAGGGAAAAATAACGTAGTTGTTCAATGTTCCAAGTGTTGGTGAGAATGTTGCCGTTGTCGTCCTCCAGTCGGTAGGCACCGGTCGGATCACTTCGGTTACCATATAGGGTCCTTCCCATGGTGGAGAGAGTTTGTGTTTTTCCTTCATTGATTGGGTCCTCAGGAGCATGAGATCACCGACTTCGAGGATCCTTCCCCTGATCTTCCTTTTGTGGTACCTACGGAGAGTTTGTTGCTAGCGAGCAGAGCGAATGACGGTCGTCTCATGGGCCTCCTTGAGTAGGTCGACTGCGTCTTGCTGAGCCTCCGTGGCTCGGTCACGGTCGAAAGCCTTTACTCTTGGGGCGCCATGGTCGAGGTCAGGGGGCAGCACTGCTTTAGCTCCGTAGGCCAGGAAGAAGGGTGTGAACCCTATGGATTGATTTGGGGTCATTCTCAGGCTCCAGAGGATCGCTGGGACCTCTGCAACCCATTGCCCGGCGTACTTATTGAGTCGGTCAAAGATGCGTGGCTTAAGTCCTTGGAGGACCATGCCATTGGCATGCTCGACCTGACCGTTAGTACGTGGGTGTCCGACCGAGGCCCAGTCAATTATGATGTCGTATCCATTACTAAAGTCTAGGAACTTCTTCCTAGTGAAGTTACTCCTATGGTCAGTGATGATGCAGTTGGGAACGACGAACTGATAGATGATGTCGAGGAACCTCTTCTGAGCGGATGTTGGTGATGGGCTTGACCTCTATCCACCTGGTAAACTTTTTGACTACTATGAGTAGGTGAGTGAAGCCACTCGGGCCCTTTTTGAGGGATCCTACCATGTCGAGGCCCCAGACCGCGAATGGCCAGGTGATGGGGATGGTTTGAAGCTCCTGTGCCGGCAAATGAGTTTGCCGAGCATAGAATTGGCATCCCTCACACCTGCAGACGACCTTCTTTGCATCTCATAGTGTTGTGGGCCAGTAAAAACCTTAGCAAAAGGCTTTTCTGACCAGCGACCTCGGGGCCACGTGATGTCCGCAGATCCTAGCATGGACCTCAAGGAGGAGCTGCTTCCCCTGGTTGGTGGGGATGCACTTCATGAGCACCCCCGATGGACTTCGTTTATAGAGTTCATCACCGAGCACGATGAAGGTCTTGGTGTGTCGAGCCATCCATTGAGCTTCAGTCCTTTCTAGCGGGAGAACCTCCTCGAGGAGGTTGGCAACTCGCCAGTCGGTTTGATCGAGTGTCAATATGGTGGCATCAGTGGGTGACGTCATCATAGAGGCACTGGGGTTGGAGCCCCCGAGCGCCGGCTTGGCATCGGGGTTAGAGACCCTAGGCGTCGGCTTGGTGTTGGGGTGTGTCTAGATTGGACCTTCTAGGATGCAGGTGGATGCCTCGTGGAGATCGTTGATGAAGATCCTGCTCGGAGATGGATCTCGCCTGGTGGCCAATTTTGCGAGAAAATCGGCGGCATTATTGTCCTTTCAGGGGATGTGATGTAGCTCAATCCCCTGGAATTTGTCCTCTTGGCAGTATGCTATCATGAGGGGGCTTTTGTAGGAGGACTCCTTCATGAGCTGGTCAACGACCAACTCCGGGTCGTCGTGGACGTAGAGTCGTGTTGCGCTGAGCTCGATGGCGATATGCAGCCCATTGATGAGGGCCTCATATTCTATGGCGTTGTTTGAGGCTGAGAAATGGAGGCGGATGGCGTAGCGGAGCCTACTCCCATCTGAGGAGATCAAAATCACTCCAGCCCCTGAGCTAGGCACCATTACGGATCCATCGAAGTACATTGTCCAATACTCGTGGGTGACGTTCGGGGTCAGTAGCTGCACCTCCATCCATTCGGTGACAAAATCCACGAGAACCTGAGATTTAATAGCAGTACGGGGGATATACCTGATGTCATGGCCCATGAGTTCAAGTGCCCACTTGGAGATCCGTCCCGCGGCGTCACGGTTGTGGATGATGTCCCCGAGCGAGTATGAAGTGATGACCGCAACTTCATGGTCGGTGAAGTAGTGCAGGAGCTTCTGGGTCACCATCAGTATGGCGTATAGGAGTTTCTGCACCTAGGGGTACTAGACCTTGGGGTCGGTGAGTACCTCCCTGGTGAAGTATATGGGCCGCTAGACCTTAAGGTGGTCTCCTGGCTCCTCCCTTTCTATGACCAAGGCGGCGCTTACCACATGGTTGTTGCTCGCAACATAGAGGAGGAGGGGTTCTCCCCATTCGGGAGTGACGAGGATTGGGGCCGACGTTAGGGATGCTTTGAGGCTCTCTAGAGCCTGCTGAGCTTCCTTAGTCTAGACGAAGGCATCCATCTTTTTGAGGAGCATGTAGAGTGGCATCCCCCGTTCGCCGAGCTGAGAGATGAACTAGCTCAGGGCGGCCAGACAGCCAGTGAGCCTTTGCATGCCCTTGACGTTGTGTATGGGGCCCATGTTGGAAATGGTCGTGATCTTTTTGGGGTTGGCCTCGATGCCACGCTTGGACACAATGTATCCTAGCAGCTTCCCCTTTGGAACCCCAAAAACACATTTCTTGGGATTCAATCTGATGTTGAACCTTTGGATGTTCATGAACATTGAGGCCAAGTTTGCGATCAGGTCGTAGGCTTGAGCTGTTTGGACCACAATGTCATCAACATAGATGGCGATTGTTGGTTTCAGTCACTTGGCTTGATCAGGCTCATCGAGCAGGTTGATTTGGTCGGTGAAGCATTGCTGCATGCACCTTTGGTAGGTGGCGCTAGGGTTCTTTAGGCCGAAAGGCATGGTTATGTAGCAGTACGAACTATACGGGGTGATGAATGAGGTTGCGAGCTGATCGGACTCTTTCATCACAATTTGGTGATAGCCTGAGTAGGCATCTAGAAAGGAGAGGATCTCGCAACCTGAGGTGGAGTCGACTATCTGGTCTATGCGTGGAAAAGGAAAATGATCCTTTGGACATGCCTTGTTTAGGCTAGTATAATCAACGCACATTCTCCATTTCCTAGTCTTCTTTTTAACAAGAGCAGGATTGGCAAGCCAGTTAGAGTGGAATACCTCTCTGACGAATCTGGCTACCAGGAGTTTGGTGATCTCTTCGCCTATTGCCCTGCCCCTCTCATCGTCGAAGCGGCGCAGGTGCTGCTTAGTGGGCTTCGAGCCTAGAATGAGGTGTAGTGCATGCTCGACGATGTCTCGTGGTATGCCTAGCATGTCAGATGGCTTCCATGCGAAGACATCACGATTGGCATGTAGGAAGTCGACGAGCTCGCATTCCTATTTGGCCGGGAGCTGGGTCCCGATCCGCACCATCTTAGTTGGGTCGGTGGGATCAATTCCCATAGCCTTGGTTTCCTCGAGCGGGTGGAAGGCCATCGAGAAGGTTGGTTTGTTGCAGTCTGGGACTGCTGGGGTCAATGACTCCCTGAGCTGTAGGAGCTCGGATGAGTTGATGACCGTGGTGGCGAGCTCAAAATGCTCGTGGTCACACATGAAGGCGTGCGAGAAGGCTTTGCTCATGGTGATGACACTGTTCGGTCCTGGCATCTTCAGCTTGAGGTAGGTGTAGTTGGGGATTGCCATGAATTTGGTGTAGCTTGGCCACCCCAAGATGGCTTGGTAGGACCCTAGGGAGTCCACCACTTTGAAGGTGAGGACCTCCAAGCAGAAGTTGGCTCGGTTGCCAAACGTGACAGGTAGGTCGATCTACCCGAGTGGGTAAGCCTGCGCTCCCGGGATCACCCCATGGAAGGGAGAGCCCGCTAGGCGGAGTTCTGACCAAGGGATGCGCATGGCATCGAGGGTGTCAATGTAGAGGATGTTGAGGACGCTGCCTCTGTCAATCAGCACCTTGGTGAGGTGCTTATTGTGGACAATGGGGTTGACGATGAGTGGGTAGCATCCCGTTCTCGCAACATGGGAGGGATGGTCCCTTTGATCGAAGGTGATCGAAGATTCTGACCAGCTAAGAAAGGAGAGGACGGTCGTCTCAGCAGTGCATGCCTCCCTATAGCGCACCTTGTGTTGGTGTTTGGACCAGATGGTGTCGGAGCCACCAAAAATCATGATGCATTCCTAAGGGTCGGGGAAGTTGTCTCCGTCGTTGCCCGCTGTGCCCCCTTTCTTGGCTACCGCCTCTTAGCTGTCCCCTCTTTTGGCCCACTGGCCTATCGAAGGAAATGTTTGAGGAGCTTGTAGTCTTTGTAGAGGTGTTTGACGGGGTAGGCATGGTTGGTGCATGGACTATCCATGAGCTTGTTGAAGTGGTCGGGTAGGCCTTGTTGGGGCTGCTTGCCCGTGCGATCAGCTACGGCGACCAACGCGGTGTTATCCAATTAGCGCCGATCCTTTTTGTTCTTCTTGCCCCTCTATGTGGAGGGGCCCCATCTTGGTCCACATGCTTGGCCTTGCCTTTGTCCTGGCCTCCGTTGAAGACCGCTTCGACCGCCTCCTCGCCGGAGGCGTGGTTAGTGGCGACATCGAGCAGGTCACGGGTGGTACAGGGCTTCAGGTAGCCAAGTTTGTGGATCAAGGACTCATAGGTCGTCCCAAAGAGAAATGCGCTGATGATGTCCGTGTTGACGATATTAGGGAGGGAGTTGCATCGTTGGGAGAACCTACGGATGTAATACCGTAGGGACTCGCTAGGCTCCTGCTGGCAGCTCTTGAGGTCCCAGGAGTTACCAGGGCGGACATACGTCCTAATGAGGACATGACCTCCATACATATAACCATGCTTGGAGAACCATATGGAGACCAAGGAGATCAACGAGGGTGTCCTAACCGAGAAGGAGGCCCGAAGCTCATCTGGTTCAAGTCCCCAAGGTGGAGACCCTAATCAAGTTCGAGTCCGGCTCGGGCTCTAGGACTAGTCTACCTTAAACTGGTCACCCAAGACGCATCTGGACTTCATTTTCGACGATCCACATATGGTTGGAAAGATAATTTGATAAGGAAGCCAATCCAAGTCGTTTCACATTAAAAGACCTTCGAAATCAACGGGAATCGTTGAAACTAGTTAGCATCTAGAATCTACCAGGGTGCTGCGACACCGTCTTTTGGTCCGTTGGACCGTGTATCGTGTTTGAGCCCATTAAGGGGCGCATCCAGGGGTGACGCCCAAGAATCTGTAAATAGTAGCCGTCACTCTCCTTAGGGTTTGGGTTTTGTTTAGTTCTTGATTTCCTCGTGAAACAGACGTCGTTTTACTACAACTGTCGCCACCAAGGCCGCTTGCTGTGAATCAGGGCCCCAGTTCTTGATCTTGTTCGTCTGTGGCGATTAGTCCTTTCGAATAAATACTTGAATTCCTTCTCATTATCATAAGCCTCATATTTATTTGTAATTTCAGATTACGTTTATTATGTTCTTGCTTGTGTTCTCGATTCGCTTGTAGGAAGCCTTCTCGGCGATGTCAATCGCATTCGCGTGGTTGATAACCAACGGAGCAGTGGTGTAACAGTTGCGGGGGTCCGAATCAGTCTTGGTTTGTAGCCTAGATTATGAACGTCAAGTCTCCACCAATTGACGCTATCATACCTTTTGGAAGATCGGGCCTAGTCTACATCAAGTGATATCAGAGCACTTGTTGCTCGTTAGGTATAACTTTATTTTTCCCTTTAGATTGTTACTGTTTTTGCATTACCTATAGTCCAGAAAAAGCCAAAAAAAATATACATCATCATATATTTCCTGTCCTATAGCCTCATTGTGCCGTGCAATTTCGTCTCTGTTTTGCGTTGTTGAGTTTGTGCACTAGGTCAAGTTCTGGTTGCTGGTTTTAGATCGTTTTTTTAGTTCAGTTTGTGTTTTCCCCTTTGTTTTTCATCATAATCCGTGAACATCTCTAAGTCTTGTTGAGTTTCCTTTGTATCCATCAAACCCTAATCTATGCCATCTAATTTCCTCCACTTGTCTTCACTGTTTCCATCAAATGCTTGCTGCCGTGACCAATTTTGCGCGCATTGTTCACGTTTTGTCCTCTAATTCGGAGTGCGTTCGTAAAACTAGTCTAGTTTTTTCTTACGAACTCGGATTTTGATGTTCCATATATCAAAATCGATTAGAAAAAAATTTTGAATCCGCCCATCCCCACCTTGTTAGGGTCGGAGATTTTTATTTTGGTCAAAAAGTGGTCACAAGATCCTCTTTTCGTGGTCACAAGGTTTTTGTCGATTTTGAGCACGTCTTCTGAAAATTCCATAGGCTACGTCTTTCACTTGTTTAAGCTCATATTTTTTGTGATTACTTTTTTTGTGCTCCTAAGTGAAGAAAAAATATAAAAAAAACAAAAAGTAGAAATTTCTCAAAAAAACAACGATAGCCCCAAAAAATAGAAAAAAGAGTGGCAAAAGAGGAACAATATCTAGAGGAGCACATAGATAGCGTCATTTGAGCTATATTTGCGTGTGCTAATTTCTACCTTGTTCCTAATCATATTCTTGCTATTCACATCACTTAATACATCTGGTACTTGGAACGTGAGTAGGCCAGCAACTAAGACAAGTACTTGGGATACTTATTAAGCTTTGCCATTCAGTTACGAATTTTGCTATTCCTTGCTACTATATTGTGCCTATCCAAGCTGCACTTTCTTCTAACTAAGTACAAGTTCACCTTGCAACTGTTACACTCAAGCTACAACGGTATCACAGTCACCGATCGATTGCACCGTCTGTTGCTTTGGTAAGAACACTTGTAAGACAGTGGTAAGACGCTTGAGAGTGTGTGACTTTACTCCTTGACCACATCCTATAGTAGTTCATAGAAAAATACATACTAGTGTGTTTTCTTGTTTGATTCTAACAATGACAGGTTGTTCATATCCACCGACTTATGATGGTATAGGTGCTGATGAGTACATGGAGTGGGAAAGTGCCATAGATAACATATTTGCTACTCGCTTTATGTGTCTAAGGAGGAAGGTAAAAATGCATCTAGTGTTTTGCGACATTCTGCTTTATCTTGGTGGGAGTCTTTAGATCCTTCTGATAAACCTCAAACTCGGAATGATATGAAAGATCTTATGAGAGAAAATTTTGTTAATCCATCTCTTGTAATTAATTCAAATGATGAGGTGCATCAACTAGATCAATCTCTTGTTATTCCTCTTGTTATGCCTAACCTTTTGTAGGACAATGTACAAAAGAGCGAGGATGACGTAACAGAAAATGAGATGCTTACAGTCTCATGTGACAATTCAGAACCATCAACTATTACTCCTACTGAACATAAGAGCAAAGGTAAAACCCACGATGCTAAACTCACAGAAGGTGAGAGTTCTCATGATGTGCTAAATTTTTTCACCAATCATGCTATGATAGAGCAAATTTTAGTAGAGCCTTCGCTTGATTTACCTTTGTCACAAGATGATTTGCTTGATGTTTTTTATGACAAAGATGACTTGCATGATGATATTTATATTATACCCATGCAATCATTGAAGAATGATCATGCTATATGTGTGCTGAAATCGAACACTTGTGCTGAAAATAGACTTGTTATTCATAATGCTAGTGAAGTTGACGAGCCGAAATTGTTGTCTTCTTTAAATACTTTGGGTTATATTGAATTTGATGTTCCGTGTAATTTTAGTTCTTTATAGGAGAAACTTTATGCATATGCTAATTTACCATGGTTCTCTAGACATACATATCATGTTTTTAGTAAATATAACAACCAAGGGCAATATTTGATACAACGAGTTTATATTTGTACAAATCTAAATTCTCCTTTTATTGTGCAAAGTAATGATCAACTAGAGGATAGTAAAAAAAACACTGTTGTTATGCCATATTCCTATAGTTTTGCTTTTCGAACACAAGTGGAATCTAAAGAAAGGGAGCATATGTTTCTTGTTAGTACTAATCTTTTGCAGGATAGTATTGGCAAAGATCGTGTGTATTTCAATCGAGCAGACTACATGTCTATAAGACAAGACATGATACAAACTTGGACATGTGGTCATATTCTTTCTCACAACATTGTCCATTTTCATTATTTTGGAAACCTCGATTGTCCTCATGTTGTGCAGGATCGACTTCAAACAAAATCGACGCCGAGGATGGCTTTTTGTCAAGAAAGGGAGGATGATGAGGACATGACCTCCATACATATGACCATGCTTGGAGAACCATATGGAGACCAAGGAGATCAGCGAGGGTGTCCTAACCAAGAAGGAGGCTCGAAGCTCATCCGGTTCGAGTCCCCAAGGTGGAGACCCAAATCAAGTTCGAGTCCGGCTTAGGCTCCAGGACCAGTCTACCTTAAACTGATCACTCAGGACGCATCCGGACTCTGTTTTTTACGATCCACATATGGTTGGAAAGATAATTTTATAAGGAAGCCAATCCAAGTGGCTTCACATTAAAAAGCCTTCGAAATCAACGGGAATCATCGAAACAAGTCAGCGTCTAGAATCTGCCAGGGTGCTGCGACACCGTCTTTTGGTCCGTTGGATCGTGTATTGTGTTTGGGCCCATTAAGGGGTGCGTCTAGGGGGGGTGATGCCCAATACTCTATAAATAGTAGCCGTCACTCTCCTTAGGGTTTGGGTTTTATTTAGTTCTTGATTTCCTCATGAAACAGACGTCGTTTTGCTGCAACTGTCGCCGCCAAGGCCACTTGCTGTGAACCAGGGCCCCAGTTCTTGATCTTGTTCGCCTGTGATGATTAGTCCTTTCGAATAAAGACTTGAACTCCTTCTCATTATCATAAGCCTCATATTTATTTACAATTTTAGATTGCGTTCATCCTGTTCTTACTTGTGTTCTCGATTCGCTTGTAGAAAAGCCTTCTCGGTGAGCTCAATCGCGTTCGCGTGGTTGATAACCAACGGAGCAGTGGTGTAATGGTTGCGGGGGTCCGAATTAGTCTTGGTTCGAAGCTTAGATCATGAATGTTGAGTCTCCACCAATCGACGCTATCATACCTTTTAGAAGATCGGGCCTAGTCTACATCACGTCCCCTGGAAATTTCCGACAAATACCCTCTTGAGGTCCGCCCAATCACGGATGCTATCGTGTGGGAGGAATTTGAGCCATGCCTGAACATGTTCCCCCATGCAGATGGAGAGATATTGAATGATGAAAAGGTCATCATCCACCCCTCCGGCTCGGTAGGCGAGCCAAAAATCTTCGAGCCAAATACCAGGGTTTGTCTCCCCCTTGTACTTGGCGATGTTGGTGGGCGGTCGGAAGCTGTGTGGGAACAACGCTCTCCGGATATGCCTACCAAAGGCCTGTGGTCCTGGGCCCTCAGGGCTGGGACTCTAGTTGTCTGGCCGGTGACCATGCCTAGGGCATGTTTCACCGCTCCCCTCGATGGTTCGGCCAGGATGCATGTCACCTGTCCTCATTGCCGCTCGGTGGACGTCATCATCATGCCGAGCCTGATGCCGGTTGCTGATGATGCTATGAGCGTCTTGGTGTGGACCGGGCCATTTGCGTACTAGCGGTTGGTGTAGAGCAGGTGCTAGGTCAAACTGCGGTGCCGCCGCTGCCTCCTGAGCCACGCTTGGCGGCTATAGCGGTGAGCGGATGGAGCGATCCGTCTGGTGCGTCCCCACTCCCCAGTGGGGAGAGAGGGCACATGTTGGAGACACGATGTGGAGCTTTCCGCCTATTGAATGGCGACGACTTCTACCAGTGCCTGGAGGTTCCGATAGACCACCTGCTCCTAGGCGTCGACGGGCTCGGGGACGCCGTGCAGAAGCATTGCCACAGCGGCGATGTTCTGGCTAGCCCGAGCGAACTGTGGGGGGTCGTTCCCCTCATTCATGATGTCACGCTGGATCTAGAAGGCGCGACCCTAGGCACTACCCACCGGGTCATGCGCATGGGGCACAACGTGCTTCACCGAGCGCACCGACGCAGGCGGCGGCTGGTTCTGCCGCCGTTGTCATACCTCCTTGGCATGCCCTTGCGCGAGTGAAAGGCCCCCCACACGTAGGTCCAAAGGGGTGTGAGTTTGTGCAGACTCCGCAACCACTGGTGGCTGTCCCGGAGCATCCACCATAGCGCACTTCTAGGACGGATGGTGGCTAGGTGCCACGTCGCTAATGCTGGAGCCATCGCTCTTGACCTTGTTATCCAGGAGTTCATGGAAGGTGGCGGGAGCATAGCTCGCCATTCCCATGAATTTAGATGTGAGAGGTGTGGCGCCATCATCCCTTGGAGCCCCCAAGCGAACGCGTCCACAGGGGACACGTGGCCATAGGGGAACCATTCGTACGGTGTTTGTGGTGCGGACAATATGGCCCCTCTAGATAATCGACGGGAGATAGTAAATAGAGAGTAAATAACAGTATGTACATTACTCACAACTAGGTTTGAGCAGAGAGTTTGCTTGGAATGAAGCGTAGGTGCCTTGTCATTGAAGTTGTCGTGCGTCCCAGAGCCGATGAAGGGCGCCCCTTTGATGGGCGCTGGAAAAAGTGCCTCCTTGCGGGAGGTGTAGTACGCTGAGCCGGTCGGTGATGAAGTCTAGGCTTCCAAAGAGGAAGGCCTAGGATGGCTCAAAGATGGGTGGGACCCGCATCCCAACAGGTGGGAGTGCGAGAAACTCCAGTGAGACGAAGCGAGTCGTATCGCTTGTGCCCGCCACGGCGAAGGTGGCGGAAAAGTGGGCCATCAGATGACCAAAAAGTGTTGAACGTATAACGTCTTCCCCACGGACGGCGCCAACTGTTGGTGCAGAAAGTGACGAACACGTAAATATTTATAGTTTTGCCATACGTTGTGATCGGAGGTGGCCTAGCACTCAATGACACAGTGTTTATACTAGTTCAGGCAACGTGCCCTATGTCCAGTTTGAGTCAGTCGATGACTTTATTCCTGAGCCTAGGTGCTCGAAGTTTGCAGTGGGGTTACAAACGAGAAGGAGAAAGATGGATGGTACAAAAGGTCTGGTCGAACTCTGGTCAGAGGGACCGAGAGTGACGGAAGCTCCGCTATGTGCTAAGTGTTCGATCGTGTGCTCGAGGTTTGAACTTGGTGGCTCTGTTGTTGTGTACTAGTAAACTGATCGATCTGAATCAACTTATCTATTGGGAGAGAGCGCATCCCCTTTTATAGATGAAGGGGATGGCCTTACAAGTGAGAGGGAGAGAGTATGTATGCTACTAAGTCTTGTTGCCCACACCGGCAGGTACAGGATGATGGTAGGCGCCCACAATACTGTTGAATGTCAGATGCATGTGGGAGGTTGTGTTGTCTTCTTTGGGTATGGCAGACATCGGCGCCTGCCACACTGTTGATACCCAGAGGCATGCAAGGGGTTTTATCATGTTCGCCTGGTATGGTAAATGTCGGTGCCCACAACACTGTCGATGCCCAGAGGCATGTGGGAAGAGCCTTACCGTATTTGTCTGGTATGAGAGTTAATGGCGCCCACAACACTGTAGGGAAAAATATCGGCGCCTACAACATTGCTTGAGTTCTGTCGTGCCAGGAGGGCCATAGGGTACAGCCTGGCAAGTGCACAGGGTATGGTCCTTGATATTGCAGTTTGACTTATGCACCCTGCCTTACTTTCTCTATCCATTTCCTAGTCCTTACCGAGCGGGCGTCCCCGGTCGGTTGGCCCCAGTCGGCACTGGCTGCGCCAGTTGGAAAGGAGCTTGTAAGTAGGGGTTGGGCATATCCCTAGTGGGAGACGCGGGTCAAAGTCAGAAGCGGTGTTTGGCTAGGCCTTCCGGTCGGAGAGTTCATTCGGAGGTGGGCTAGAGACTGAAGCGAGTGCTCTGGTCAGAGAGGTGGGCCAGAGTCGGAAGTGGGCACCGTTCCTCCTCGGCCAGGCCTTTTGATTGGAGATTGGATCTCCCTTCTGGCCTATCGTTTAGGTACTTGGGCCGACCCAAGAGTTGCGCGTTGCTCACAATGTTGTCTGTTGGACCGAGCCTTTGTTGGAAAGCCGGTCTATGAGGGACCCTAGGTTTATGAACCTGACATCAAGTATCACAAGCTTGGATACACATACACATTGACATGGTGGCATTTTGTATTAACAAAAGGGACTAGCTAGTGGTTCTTTAACTTACACCCATTTGGTTTCACAAATAAAGTCTAACCATATGCTTTCACCTATAGACCTCTTGATGATTTGTCAGCTGCAACTACTTCACATCACCCACTTAGGCTTAATGGTATTACATCTTCTAAAATAGCAATGCACCATGAATTTTGTTTATGGCGTAGTCAATGGAGCGCCTACAAGTGCAATGGTTGATGGTACAACTCATGATCCTGCCTTGGACATAGGGCGCCGGCGATGCTATCAAGAGCAAAATCGAAGGGGTAAAAACCGCAAGACGAAGAGGAAGAGGCGTAGAACTATGTTCAGATATGCTGAAGATCATCATAAGACATTTACATAATGTCATTACCTTTTTAGGTTGACGATTTAGGTGATTCCCAAGGTCCAAACTGTCCTTCATCTGATGGATAGTATGGTTTCCACCCTCATTAGTGCCGTGGATGTATCCTGCTAATATTGTTGCAGCCACTTTAGTTTTTGCAGTATTTAGTGCAAACATCTACACATCTGAAGCAGTCACATTTAGTTGTAAGCTTATAGCACAGTTTTCTATGCAAGTAACATGATGGGAAAAAAATATTTTCTATCAGGGTAATGCACATTTTGTGTTCTCCCTGTTCTTGATAATTATTATAACCATGCGCATAGCTACACCTAACCAACTACCCGCGGCAAAGCGCGGGATACTTACTAGTATATTACTATGGTTCTAGTACTACTCAGTATTCACTACCTCCATCTCCCTTTGTTTTTTCTCAGTCAGTCATGCATTCTACCTTCTTCCTTCTTGTGTACCTCCTCTACTCTCTGCATGCTCCTACCTATTCTACAACAACAGATTCCATTTTAGCTAGTGAAGCACTCATTGGGGGCGCCAAGCTTGTCTCCAGCAACGGTAGGTATGCGCTTGGCTTCTTCCATCTAGGCAGTAAATCCTCTATTCGGCACGCTCCCAAGCACTGGTACCGAGGAATATGGTTCGACAAGGTCACCCAGTTAACTCCAATATGGGTAGAAAATAGGGAGAGCCTAGTTATAGGTCATCACAGAATGACAAAGCTCGCTATCTTTGAGGACGGCAACCTTGCCATCTTCAACCAAGCCACCAAATCGGTGGTTTGGTCGACCCATGCAAGTATAACAGTCAAGAACTCTTCGGCCGTGCTCCTGGACAATGGAAACCTTGTCTTAAGGGACACAGCCAACCCCTCCAACATCTTATGGCAGAGCTTTGACTACCCTACAGATATCATGCCCCCTGGTGCAAAGTTAGGCATAGACAAGACCACCGGTCTGAACCGGCGTGTTGTTTCCAAGAGGAGCATGATTCACCCATCTCCTGGCCGCTATTGTCAGGAATTAGATCCTACTGGTGCTCCCCAATTTGTCTTCAAACTATGTAACACGTCCATAGTGTATTGGTCTACTAGGGAATGGAACGGCCAATACTTCAACGCAATGCCCGAAATGTCAGGGCGCACTCTGTTTGACTACAGGTTTATCAACAACGACAAAGCGGAGTACTTCCAATCCATATTGCTAGAGAAAGACTTAATATCTATTAGTAGTTTGGACATATCTAGTCAGAACAAGACACTCATATGGCTTGAGGACAAGCAAGAATGGACAACAATGTACACCCAACCTAAAGATTTATGTGATATATATGCTACTTGTGGACCATTCACTATTTGCAACAACAATGCACCTTCTCCATGCGATTGCATGACGGGATTCTCAGTAAGGTCACCTGAGGACTGGGAGCAAGAGGATCATACCGGTGGTTGCACAAGAAATACACCATTGGATTGCAGCACCAGAAACCATAGTGGAGCTAAAACGACAGATAAGTTCTACCCATTGACTTATGCAACACTGCCTACATAAGGTGACATTATTGGTTCTGTTGGGAGCATAGAACAATGCGAACAAGCATGCCTGGATAACTGCTCTTGCTCTGCATATGCCTATTCTAGTGGTGAAAGATGCTCCCTATGGTATGACGATTTGTTAAACATAAGAAGCTATACCAATGGAACCACCAATGATGGGGGAATTCTGTACCTTTGCATTGCTGCCAAAGATGCATATAATTGGAGAAATAGTAAGAGATCAAAAAGAAAGATCATTGGGGCTATCATCGCTGCATTGTAGTTCTAGGCATGTTATCAGCTTTTTTCATGTGGATGACCTTGAGGGAACAATCTTTTCGCATATTGAATGATGTTCAAGGTGGAAATGGAATTATTGCTTTTAGGTACATTAATCTTCAAAATGCAACTAAAATTTTCTCTAAGAGAATAGGGAGTGGTGGTTTTGGATCTGTGTTCAAAGGGCTTTTAACTGACTCGACAGCTTTTGCAGTGAAGAGGCTTGCTTGATGGTGTCCGACAAGGAGAGAAGCAATTTAGAGCTGAAGTGTGTTTCATAGGAATCATCCAACACATCAATTTGATCAAGCTAATTGGCTTCTGTTGTGAAAGGGATAGGAGGCTGCTTGTGTATGAGCACATGCCAAATTGCTCCCTTGATGCACATATTTTTGATAGCCATACAACGGTCCTAAATTGGAGTACCCGTTACCAGATTGCTCTTGGAGTAGCAAGAGGGTCGGCCTATTTGCATGAGAGTAGCAGGGATTGCATCATACACTGTGATATTAAGCCAGAGAACATACTTCTTGATGCATCATTCATACCTAAAATCGTAGACTTTGGGATGTCAAAATTTTTAGGAAGGGAATTCAGCAGGGTTATAACCAGGGAAAATTTTATCGGCCGAAATCTCCTGATATTTCCGATATATCCTTTTTATCTGTAGGTGCCGATAAGAAAATATCTATCTTTTTCGTACAAATTTTGTTTAAATTTATTTAAATTTACTTAAATTCAAATTAAATTTTATTTGAATTTGGCCTGATATTTCCGATATATCACGTTTATCCTTTTTATCTGTGACCCCCGATAAATTCTAATTTCAAAATGAAAACCTTGGTTATAACTACTATGAGAGGAACTGCAGGGTATCTCGCACTTGAATGGATCAGTGGAGTGGCAGTTACATCAAAAGTGGATGTCTATAGCTATGGGATGTTGCTGATTGACATTATATCAGGAAGGAGAAAGAGAAACACATGTAAAGAAAATACTAGTGATGATGTCCATGTTGCATGTTTCCCAGTGGAGGTTGCAAGTAAACTCTTGAATGGAGATATTGGGAGTTTGTTGGATGTCTAGTTATCTGGTCATGCTAACTTGGATGAGGCTGAGAGAGTCTGCAAGGTGGTTTGCTGGTGTATCCAGGAAGAGGAGTCAGATTGGCCAACCATGGGTGAAGTAGTACAAATTCTTGAGGGTTTGTTGGAAATTGATATACCACCAATGCCAAGATTTCTTCAAGCTATCATAGGAAGGTCACACTAGATATGCTCATAGAGCACCTAGTCCTTTATGAAGGCAAGGGTTACCTCATGTATGGTTAAAATAAGCTTTTGTGCTCGATGAAAAGCTTCTGAGGCTTTCTGTGATGTAGTAATATATGCAAAGCAAGACTCAGCAAGCAAATAATTTAAGTACAAGTTCAGCAGCGTTTACACTGTAATTGTGATGATGCATATACTTCTAGCTCGGACGAAGAGGTCAAGGTGGTAGGAATTCATAAAAGGTAATAAGAGTTCTTAATTTCACAGGAGCTTGGAGCTAGGCTAACATTCCAACAAAGGCTAATGGAAACGAGATGCAATGGTCAACATCTCTAGACATCAGAGCTGAAATTTGCCTATAAGACGAACTAAAACCATAGATTCCATTGCAGTCGACAAATCTAGCTATGGAACATGGAAGCAAAGTGAAGTCAGAAATCTTCTGCATTTTTGTTTACTTGTTATCTGTGGCCTCAGTAGTCAGTACACGACCAAGCCCCACCCCTCTGTCGTCTTCTTCCTATTTCCTCGGCTGCAACCTCGGGGTTCGCTGGATGGGAGCGAAGCCTCCCGTCGGCAACAGCAATGTGCCAAACATACCTCTCTTATGCCGGCGCGGCGGCGCATCAGACGGCACCGCTATTCGGCGGACATTCACCAGATTTTTGTATGGCGAACGATTGGACAGCTCCCACTGGATTTCATTTCAAGAAAAAAATTGGATCTATTTATTTCCCCTTTTGTCATGCAACATTCGGTTTTCGTCTGTTTGCACGCGGCCGGATGTGTGCTGGTCTCAAGCGGAACGCTCTTTTTCTCTTTGGGCTGCTGATGCCATATGATGTAACCCTAAAAAAAGAAAACATTTATTTGAAAATGCTATAACTTCTGAACGGTGTATCAATTTTCAATTTCATCTGCACCGGTGTGTTCTACGTGACGAGACGAATAAAACTAGATTCCGCTTACATATGTTTCAAAGAATTTTTTTCTAGTAGCAATTTATGTATATTAACTTATAATATATAACTTATACATAAAAGTTATGAAACCTAACTTATATATAAAATTTATGAAACAAAATGAACGAATTAACTTATAACTTGTGCTAAAAACTTGGAAACACAAAGGAATGAATTAACTTATAACTTAAGCCAAAACTTGAAAACACAAAAACTATGAAAACATAACTTATGTACTAAAGTTATAAAACACAACTTATGTTCATAAGTTATTCTACAATTTATGTAGGTAAGTTATTCTATACAACTTGCCAACGATACCCAATAAGTTCTGATAAAAAATTGTGCTAATAAGTTCTGCTCTACAAAATGTTATATTGTAAGTTGTGATATATAAGTTCTGACAATAAGTTATGCATAAAAGTTATGCGTATAACTTAGAAACTTTTGAAAAAATAAAAGTTATGTGTATGCTCATAAAAAAGAGGAAAGTTATGTGTATAACTTGCTTGTACTCCCTCCGTCCAAAAAACATGCAATTCTAACACAGCGTCATGGTTTAGTATCCCAAATTTAATTAATTATAGATAAAAAAATTATTAATATTTATGATATCAAATAAATACCATTAGATTAATTATGAAATATATTTTCTTAATAAATTAATTTGGAGTCATAAATATAAATAGTATTCACTAGAAATTTGGTTAAACATAAACTATTTTTGTCGGCACGCAACTTGTTATTGCATGTTTTCTTGGACAAAGGGAGTATAACTTAGATATATAACTTAATGAACGACTCAGATGTAAAGTTGGACATATAAGTTATATTCAATAACTTAGATGTATAAATTAACATCATAATGTATTAGCAGAAACGTGAAACTGTGTACGAAATAACTTATATAAAAAATAAAAAGGTAAAAGAAAAAAGAAAAAAATAAAAAAATAAAAAAGGAGAAAGATGGACGCACCTACAGTTAACATGCTAGCGCGTGTCCGACTCGAAACGTGCCAACTCTACGTAATTGAATCAGGCGAGGGAAAACCGTAGACTGCTCCATACGGCTGACGCACGTAGGACCGTTCGCTGCACCAAGAACAAATGAACGTTCGTGAAAATGGAATTGGACGCATCGGATCGGCAGACGCTACTCAGCCTTCAGCGCATGCACTGGCATGGCTACCCGCCTCCGCGTCCACGCCGGCATGGCGCGCTAATGGGCTAATGGCGGCGCAGCTCGCCCGCTGTGCGCCTGCCGGCTGGGTTCGTCTTGCCGTATCGCCTCTGGCCCTCTGCTCCGGGCTCGCGCAGCTCCGGTTCGTGTCGCTAGCCCGCCGCTGGCCAGGAAATATGGGCTGCGACAAATTGTAAACGCTTGGCCCACGGGCCCAAATAACGGCTCGTCGATATCTATTTGACAGTCCAAGCGTTGGCTCGGTTCGTCCTGGGTTTATCAGAGACGCGGCAAACCAAACAAGTTAGACGTGGCAAACGGACGGCCAGCGATTTGTGGGGATTTTTTTTTGGACAAAATTAAGGTATAGTGAGCGTCACACCTCAGCCATACCAGAAGGTCCGCCCTATGACAAGAACATGCTAAAAACGATCTAACATGAACTTAAGATTAGTCTAGGGATTAGAACAATCATAATAGATGAAAACATAATTAGAAGCATATAGATTTTTAATCAACTCATGAACATGATCAACTTTCTCTAATAAAAAATGTATCATAATATCTCCACCGTGGTCATACCTTAGACTCCGGTGTGAGGCTTCTTCATAGGGTGCTCACATTAGCCAAGAACTAGAACCAGAGCTTCTAGTTTCTAGATAACTTTTCTGACCTTGGCGCTAAGCCTCACGGCGCCGATCTATGCCACATAGGGACCACGCTGTAATCTGACCGCGCGCAAAGGTCGGCGCCAAATCCGTTGGCACCGAGATGTTCAACCTCGACGCCAAATGTCATGGCGCCTACCCTGATGTCTATATTCAGAATAAGGTTGTTCAAAGGTACACATGTGATTTTTTTTTTAAAATGGCCAAAATGTGAAAAAGTAAGGAGTGGTTCCACCCACTTGTTCGCATGCCCTCACTACCTACTCATCTAGAGTTTGGAGTTTGTGAGCTCGACCATTGGTGTCGCCTGCGCCCTCTGGCTGACGGCTAGGTAGCTGGCGCTATGAATGGCCAGCCCTCACCCATTCCCCACTGGCGTCTGTGTTCTTGGAAGGTGATGGTGCGGTAACGTGCATCACAGTGACATTGCTAATACTAGCTTGACTTCTATTGTCCTTCCAGCGCGCCATTTTAGTTGAACTGCCACGTCGCCTGTGCCGAGGTGACTCACACGTCCTCTACCCTCCCCTTTAGGTCTACTTTGGAAGAAAGGAGAGCAAAATCCAGAAATGAAAAGCTCCCTATGAAAAACTAAGATGCTAACTAAAATGGAAATCTGTTTGATAGGAAAAATAGTTGGGTGCACAACGTCAAAGATAAACCTGCTCCTCACTAGGGATGAAAACGGATCGGATACGGACGGATATCACCGATATTACATTTGTTTTCATATTTCTGTCCGGATTCGAATACGGATAGTGTCAACTATGTCGGATAGGATACGATTGGATATCGACATCATAAATATGCGATTTGAGTATTCGAATACGAATACGGTATCAGATGTTGGATATCCGGACTCGGATACGGACAAATCTCAACCCCTCTAAACGGATCCGGTTTCGAATACGGTCGGAAAATATCCGTACCGTTTTCATCCCTACTCCTCACTGTCCAAATGTATAACAACTTCTATGAAGAAAGATCCCTGTAGTTGCCTTCGAAAGTCTTAAAAAATTGCTTAGATCTGATTCCTGAACGCTGCTGACTTGCTGTCAACAAGAATGGTAAAATCACTTTGCAGATGTAGCTAGTTGAAGTAAGCATGTGTTTTTTTCAAACTCCCTGTGGTGTTTCACGTGGTTTTCAGCACGATCGATGCAAGAGTCTTTTGTTAAATGCACCGGAGGTCTATTAACTTGTGAGGAGGTTTTGGTTAGGTCCATCAACTTCTAAAGTGGTTTTTTGGGTCTATAAACTTTGTATGCCGTATTACTTAGATCTATACTTCTCCATGCGGGCTTCTCATGCTGACGTGGCCTGCTGACATGTTCTTCTGAAACAGCTCTTGACAATGCATTTTGTTGAACAGCTTGTGGGCGAGTGCCACTACCTCGGCGCCGAACATCAGATGCACACAGCATCACCGCGCGCCTTACGCGTTGCAGGCCACGTGCGCCAGGGTGTCGTAGAAGGCCGCGTTCCCATCGGGCGTCGACCGTGCCATGCTCGTGGACCTCCTGGAGCGTGCCAACTTCATGGAGTCGCGTCCTCCTGCTACTGGACAGCGGTGGCAGCCGGCTCTTCTTGGGCGAAGCCGAGGCCGGCGACGCCAATGCCGCCGTGGCGTCAGCGACGGCGCCGACCTCGATGAACATGGCCGTGGCCACCGCCGCGGTGTCGTTGACGGCCCTCGCGACCTCGGCCTCCGCGTGCGCGCCACCGGTAGCGGTGGCGGCAGCAGGGCGCGCGCACCTAGCATCCTTGCCCGCGACTGTAACACCTCGGGTGTTAGCCTTGCATAACTTGACTTGCATAACATGAGCATGAGCATCAAGCATTCATAAATCATCATTTACAATTGAAACATTTGATCAAAACATATGAAACATTTCTTGTTATTTCATGTTTCTTGGAACATATGCATATGATCTTGTACAAATGAATGCAAGTGGGTAATGCTAGTCACTAAAACACCTTAGCTATACTTAGGTTAGCAAAAGGAACCTTGTTCATGAAGGCCATATCTCATGATCAAGCATTTGAGTGTTATTTCATGTGTTGGGCTGAATAGCTATATGAGTGACTACTACTTGAAATGCTTAAATGACCTTGCAAATTGTTTTAACATGCTTAGAGTATCATCATGAACAACTTTGGTATTTAGTGCTAGGGCTAGTTTGGTCATTTAGCCATGGTTTGAATGTGCATCATGATTTCAAAGTGACAAGTTTGACTAAAGTTGAACTAGGTGTTAGAGACCTTGCATGGAGGAGTTCACTAAAGCAAAGTTGTAGTGTTTGACATAAGGAACAACTTTAATTTTTGGGTCTTTGACTGATTCTGCTCCTAACATGTGTGAATTTGAGTTTCAAAAATCAGTGAAATCATAATTTCTACACTTAGCAAATTTTTGCTAAGTCGTGAACACTGTCAGCCTGACAAGCCGACTTTGAGCATGATTTTACTCGGTTTAGGTTGCGAATTAGAGTATGCTGCCTTAACAAGAGTTGGAGATGGTACATGGGTCTACAACTTCTATTCAGTACGTTTGCACGAAGGAGCCACCATTTAGCCGGTAAATCAACGAGAAAACGCGCTGTCAGGCTCGGCCATCGCGCGACTGACGAAACTGAATCGACTGAATCGCGGCGTCATGGCCGATCGGCTTCAGGCTTCGCACGCCGCGTGGCGCGGGAAACGGCCGCGCGTCGCCGCCGGTCTGTCCGCGCAGGCCACGCCGCGCCCGAGCGCGCCTTCTTCACGCCAGCACTCGCCCGCAACGCCCAGCGCCTGCATTTTCGTTTTCCCGGCTCCTCCTTCGCCGTTCGCAGCGCCCGCAAGCACAGCAGCAGCGCCGCCGTCGCCGTTGACGGCACAAGCCTCGCCTAGCCGCTTCTCCATCACCGCAACCGCATAGCCGTCTTCCCCGCGACTTCCTGCGCCAGCCAGTGCCCGCCGTTTCAAGCTCGGTGAGCTCTAGCCCCGCACACCTGCCTCGCCGGAGTTCCGCCGCAAGCCCCGTCGTCGTGGCCACGCCGCCACAGTCCCCCTCTCCCAGCGTTAGCTAGTGCGCTAGGTCCGCCGTAGTACCCCGGTGCTCGTCCGAGCCTTAGGTCGGGCCACCGAGGACGTCGCCGGCGTTTTGCCGTGGTCCAGCCTCGCCGTTCCGCCATGGCCGCCGCTGCTAGCTCTAGGGTCAGCAATAGGGCCGGCCAAGTGGCTCTATAGGTTCGCCTGGTCATGTAGGTCCTACCCTGATGACCTCACCGCCGGCGAAGCTCGCCGTCGTCGAGCCGCAGCCGCGCAGTGCCCAGCAGCGCCGCTGCTCTACTCCGTGTCTCTGACGCGTGGGGTCCCCTGACCAGCGGGTCCCACCTGTCAGCGACAGCAGTAGTGTAGGCTAAACCATTTTGAATCCAGTTTTTGATTGGTTTTGTTATTTTTGTATCTGCAGATTGGTAGTTCCAAAAATGTTGAAATAAATATGGTTGTGTTCCTTAGGAAGTGTAGTATTTAGGAAAAATATGTTCTTGGCTTCAACAGTAGAAATTTCTGGAGATTTAAATAGGGATTTCAAATGTGCTTTTGAATGCATTTAAATTTGTTTATTTTATATCTAGAATTCCTGTGCTCCAAAAATTATGAAATTTTTGTGGTAGGCTATTCTGGTCATACATGAGCTTGGATAAAAATTTGAGAACCAGTGCATGTGTAGATCTATAGTTATAGATTTTTCTTTTATAAATAGTTAATCCTTGCATGAATTTTTATAAATTAATTATAAGTCCAAAATTCATGAAATTTGTTGGAGATGATACTAGTACCATATGGATGTTAAGAAAAATAAGAAATCTGTTGCTTGACACTTTTCAATAGGATTTTCCATTTATGCTATTTCAAGCCTTGCTTCCTTATCATTTTTGTATAGGATGTTCTACTTAGTAAAATGACATGAAATTTTTATAGTAGCCCTTTGATAGCATTAGAAGGACTCTGTAAAATTTTGAGAATTTATTAAGCACATTTGATATATATTTATTATTTAGCCTAGATATCTAAATAAAATAATAAAGGCAATTTAATAAATAGTTTGGGCTTCACCATTATATCATCTTAACTGTATTTGGTATGCTTACACTGTTGGTAGGTTATATGTTGTTAAATTTTGAATGATTACCTGATGTAGAAATATTCTTACTTTATATTGCATGTTAACACATTTCTGGACTGATTCTAGAGTGTAATGAGTTACATGTTGAAACAAGTGTAGACTGTAAAAATGGTTAATAACAAAGTTGTAGAAAATTTGATAAGCTTTCCAGAAAGTCCAAGATCACTGTCTTCGGATTTGTAGAACTCCAGTTATGAGTAAAATAAGTAGCTGCTGGTTATGGTGTAGTCGATGCATTGTAGAAATAGTTAAGTAATAATTGAGAAGAGATATGCACCTACTCAAACAACGCGATGCACTTGTTAACATCTATGCATTCGTGATACTCATACCATACTCATGCATCTAGGATCGGAGGAAGAAATCACGTTGCTGGAATTCGAAGAAGCAGAGGAAGGGAACCCGCAGGAGAATCCGCAAGTCCCCGCTCCCGAAGGCGTGGAGCAGAACCCTGAAGAGCTTCCGGAGTGCCCTGACCATCGCCCTACTTCCTTTCTGCGAGGCAAGCCCCGGAGCATTATAAGTCTCCCAGTAATTTACAAATGTTTACTTACGTATTTATGATTGATGCATTAGGTTATAAGAGTTGAATGAAACCACTTGATGCATGTACATTCCTTGTCCAGATATTAACCCTTTAACCGGTATAGGTCCAGGATCGAATATATGCTTAGCCATGCTTAGACCGGTAGAAGTCGGGTGATGTCCTGTCACCTGCGAGATATAGGTGGATACCGGAGCACGGTTGGCTATATCTGCTATCGTGGAACAGAACCATGTGGTAAAAGTAAATTGAGACCGGACGGGAGGTCGATAGGGAAGCAACAAGGCATGGAGGTCTTGGGTGTGGACTTATCCCCGTCTGTGTCGATCAAGGACCGTACCGTTGTTGGAACTTCTGACAAGATTGAACGCATGCCTCTCACTTAGCTGGCCGGATAACTCGTTCCGACCGCGAAGCCGAGTAATTCAACTCAGGCCGGGAATCGTTCTGTTGTGCGCTCCTTCCGGGGAACGATCAGACTGAGCCCAAGGGCAGGCTTGGCCTGAGCATCCTGGCATCTGGTGTTCCAGATTGTGCGGCGCAGTACGAACCCGCGAAATGTGTACCGGAGTTGTACCAAAGGTGACCTAAGACTATCGTGGCTGATAGATCTGGGTTTGTGTTAGGAATAAATTCCCAGCTGGTTGAAATCGATTCGAATCGCCGTCTCTCCCGGATAGTGAGAAACTTGGCTAGCTCCAACATCGTAGTAACTGTGTTATGAAACATGATGGTTCAGACGAATATGGAATTACAATACTTGCTATGGTTACTATTGTATGATTCTAAATAATATACCACATGTTTGGCATAGGATAGTTGCTAACCTAGAAATGGATAGTTATAATTAACTTGATAAAAGAATCACAAGTGTACAAAGATTAATTGCCTTTTTCGCAAAAATGTTGTCAAGTTACGTCCACTTATACAGCCTTGCATAATCCTTGGAGTCATTTTATTTCTGGTTCATGGCGGGTAAGTCTAGCTGAGTACCTTCTCGTACTCAGGGTTTATTTTCCCATTGTTGCAGATGGCACTGTGTATCATGGTTATTGCAAGAGTTGCTTCTATCCCGCTGTGGATGAGGAGTAAGCCTTGGGCAGGCTTCCTTAGTAATTCCTATCTTTGCTTTTGTGGACCGTGATCTGGTTTGGCACTGTATTAAACTATGTTGGAAAAACTTTATCTCGAACTTATTTGCTTCCGCTTTGTTTATCAAACTTGTTTTGTAATAACTTTTATTCATACTCTGATGACGAAAAGTATCTGTGAACTTTATGTAATATGTGGCATGCATGTTGAATCCTGTACGATCTTGGTTGTTGTAAATCGTTTATCGAGACCCGTCGTGGTACTCGACGGACTACCGGGTTTATATGGGTTCAAGTATGACAGTGCGACCGCTTGCGGATTGCCATTATACTTGTATTCTTATAAATTGGTCGGTTCTGCGACAGCTGGTATCAGAGCAAGATTCAACGTTAATTGTCACAAGTGTATTTAAAACAAAAGTTTTTTGTTTTCCAAAAACCCTTCTCTAGCAACTAATAGTTATATAATAGGTATTTGAAATCTAAAAGTGTGCCAATGATCACTTTCCTTATGCCCAGATTAAGGACTATTAGGTGGCTATTTAAGTACTAACATGGGGGTTTTTACTTCGTCGTCCATACGGCGTGCTATAGTATGGATGCCATTCACTTGAGTGGTAGTGTATGGATCAAATGCCTCTACGCCAAGGTAAGATGAGTATGTGACCGCAAGATGTGAGCGTGCGGTCGGGAAGAGTTAGTTCTGGTACGGCTATGTATGCATGCTTGCATGTGTATATGGTACGTATTTAATTGTGGGTTTAAATTATTGTTGGGTAGATTGATACGGAAGTATATGTATGGGGATACATATATGGAAGTATTTACAATTACATTCTGCATATTCTTTATGGGTTTAGGGCTGAAATGAAATTTTATGCAGGTACACTAACAACGAAACGTGTAGCTCGACTAGTTACGCTATTTATGAGAGAACGTATGTATGCCACCGTGTCTACCGTTAGAAACAAATTCTTCCTAAGTTTGTGAGGACGTACGGCACGAGCATGCATCATGTTAAACTACCATTCACATAATTACATTTGTTCCTCCCCTTATAAGATTCTTACTCGGTTATGTAACTCTTATCCATTATGGCATTGTCTCACCAAAGGGTACATGTTGATGGTGCAGATGGCACGCACCAAGCAGACTGCTCGCAAGTCCACCGGAGGCAGAGCTCCTAGCCGTCAGCTTGCTCCACGTACCCGTCAACGTCACACGTTCCTTGGAGAGTTTGGGATGCCTACACTTTTATGGAGAGTGCTCAGCTATGTAGGCTATCCTGATGGAATGGAACCCCGCTACTTCTGGGCGAATGAGCGGTTGGGAGAAGGTCTCTTAGTTACTGTGGAGGCCGTTGTCCGCCCCCGAGGTGACGATTCTGAGTGGACAGGCTGGTGTTATGAGTCGACTGGTAGGACTGCTGAAGAAGCAGCTGGCAGGGCAGCTTTTGGGATCCTGAGGGATATCATGGATCGTTTTCCTCAGGAGCTGGCAGCCGCTTTGGTTGGAGTCTTTCCAAGAGGTAACCCCTCCACTGACTCATGGCAGCAGGCAAGAGGAAGACCCTTGGAAATTGGTGCCGCAGAAAGGCAGAACAGCGATAACCCTGCAATGAGCGCCATGTTTGCAATGATGAGGGTGTTAGATGGAGTTGAAGGTAGCCTCAGACGTGTGTCTGGTGCTCTTGGTCATGCCCGCGAGGACCGACGTCAGCTTCAGAGGGAGCACGACGCCGAGATTGAAAGGCTCACCGAGGAGATGACTAGGTTAACTCATCAGCGGAATGCAGCCTGGTCCAGGGAAGATGTCCTGAGAGCCCGACAATTCGAGCTGGGACAGCAGCTGGCCAATGCGGAAGAATACAACGATAATCTGCATGAAGAGGTTCACCTACTGCACAATCAGCTCCACCCTTATGTACCACCTGGAGCCGCAGAAATGGATCTAGAAGGGTACGAGGAAGAAGAAGAAGTGGCACCTGAAGCAGAAATAGAACCTGGGGAAGAAGATGATTCTGCATCTGACCTCGATAGTGATCATGATGAGGATTAGATCACTTAGCGTATAGTGGGGAGACTAATGTATCACCTTTATTTATGTAATGGACCTGTAGTCCAAATTGGCATTAGTAACCAGACTATCATGTAATGTTAATCGCACGTTGGGTAAACGTCAATGCAATTCCGGTTCTTTGTCGGTAATCACGCTTTAAATTGCATGCGTTATGAGCACGATAAGTGGTCAAATTGGTGATGTCATGTTGCGAGAATGAATTATTATGCCTCTGTTTTTATTGTGCTTTTGAGAATTTTCTCCAGTAATTTCAGTTTGGCATGAATACCTAATTCATCTGCAATCTCTTGGCATCGACCAATAATCGCTTATTGTTGCAACTTCGCAGATGACGCGCACCCGTGCTGGAGCTAGTAGCGGTCAGGATGGCAACCAGGATGATTTGCCACCCCCACCGCCACCGTCTGCTCAGGAGTTCTTTACCCAGTTCTTGGGTAGCCAGAGGACAATGGAAGAAGCTTTGCGCCTCATCGCGCAAAACACTGCTCGTGGCCACCCACAGCAACCAGGGGCCGAGCCAAATCAGCACAGTACATTCAAGGAGTTTCTGGACACTGAAGCCTCCGATCTTCAAGGTGGCTGAGGAACCACTGCAGGCCGATGAGTGGCTGAATACCATCGAGCAGAAATTTCGTCTGCTAAGGGTCACCGAGCACCTCAAAGCTGAATATGCTTCTCATCAGCTGCAAGGACCAGCAGGAATCTGGTGGACGCACTTTCTGTCGTCTCTGCCTGCTAATGCGAGAGTGACCTGGGACCAATTCAAGCTGGCTTTTAGGGGACACCATATTCCCCCGGGCCTGATGCGCATGAAAGCAGCCGAATTTATGAGGCTCACTCAGGGAACCAAGTCACTCACAGAATATATGCACGCATTCAACAACTTGTCAAGATATGCTCCCGGTTTCGTGGATACAGAAGAGAAAAAGATTGAGAGTTTCAAGCGAGGGTTGGGTACCAAACTAATGAAGACTATGGCAAATTCTCGATGTGCCACGTACAATGAGTTTATTAGTGATGCCTTGACCCAAGAAAACCACAACAACCTGCATGCAGTTGCTAAGGGTCGCAAGAGGGCATATGAGGCCAGTGCATCCGGATCTTTTCAGTCAAAGGCGCCTATCGCAGCTAGGCCACCATTTCGTCCACCTGCATCCAAGTTCAGGCCTCCACCACCGAAAGCTCAGAATAACAGGCCACAGAAACCGTTTCGTAAGGCGTTCACTATTGCCCTACCAAAAGGGAATGGTAATCAGGACAGCTCCACCGGATTCAAAAGTAATCAACCTTGTTTCAACTGCAACCAACTAGGTCATTGGTCCAAGGAGTGCCCCCACCCCAAGAGGAATGGCAACCCAAACCAGAACAATCAGAGGCAGGTGAATGCCAGGGCACGTCAGGGACAAGTGCATTATATCGCTGTGGAGGAAGTGCCCGCCGGAGAAGTTGTCACGGCTGGTATGTTTCTTGTCAACAAACACCCCGCTGTTGTTTTATTTGATTCAGGAGCTTCTCATTCATTTATGAGTCAAGCATTTGCATCTAGACATGATCAAGAAATAATTGAAGTAAGTAAAGGGGGTTTTAACATAAGTTCAGCAGGGGGAACTGTTATTACCAAAAAGATAGTCAAAAATGTACTCATCTTGATACAAGGGCGGGAGTACACCACAGATTTGATAATATTGCCGGGATTGTCGATAAGTGTAATCTTAGGCATGAATTGGATGAAGTATCATGGTGCTCTTATTGACACTAGCACCCGTACCATCATGTTGAGAGAACCCACGGGAGGGAAAGCTTTTCTAGTTCCACTCTCCCGCGATTTCGAACCCCAACATTTAGCCTGTGCTATCCAAGCCACCACCATATGTGATATTCCCGTGGTTTGTGAGTTTCCGGATGTATTTCCAGAGGAATTACCAGGTCTACCACCGGATAGGGATGTGGAATTTAAGATCGAATTAGTGCCAGGTACCGCACCCATATCCAGAAGGCCCTATAGAATGCCACCCAATGAGTTAGCAGAACTTAAAGTTCAATTGCAAGATCTATTGGACAAAGGTCTTATCCAACCTAGCTCATCTCCGTGGGGATGTCCAGCATTGTTTGTGAAAAAGAAGGATAAGTCACTGAGAATGTGTGTAGATTACAGACCACTCAATGCTGTGACCATCAAGAACAAATATCCGTTACCCCGCATCGACATCTTGTTCGATCAGCTAGCGAAGGCAAAAGTATTCTCCAAAATTGACTTAAGATCAGGTTACCATCAGATAAAGATCAGACCGGAGGATATACCGAAGACTGCTTTCTCTACTAGGTACGGCTTATACGAGTATTTGGTTATGTCTTTCGGACTAACAAATGCTCCAGCCTACTTTATGTACCTAATGAACTCGGTATTCATGCCCGAACTTGATAAGTTCGTGGTCGTGTTTATCGATGACATATTGATTTATTCAGAAACTGAGTCAGATCATGAAGAGCATCTGAGGATTGTCCTATCCAGACTAAGGGAACATAAGCTATATGCCAAGTTTAGCAAATGTGAATTTTGGATGAGCAAAGTGCCTTTCTTAGGTCACATTTTATCCAGAGATGGAATCTCAGTAGACCCATCAAAGGTGCAAGAGGTCATGGATTGGAAAGCCCCAACTTCGGTGCATGAAGTTCGGAGTTTCCTAGGGTTAGCAGGATACTATCGTCGGTTTATTCCAGACTTCTCAAAGATAGCTAAGCCTATGACCAGATTACTTCAGAAGGATGAGAAATACAAGTGGACACCAGAATGTGAAACAGCTTTTCACACCCTCAGAACTTTGTTGACTACCGCACCAGTGCTAGCACAACCAGACATTGAAAAGCCTTTTGATGTATTTTGTGATGCATCAGGAATAGGTTTGGGATGTGTACTTATGCAAGAAGGGAGAGTAATTGCATATGCCTCTCGGCAACTGAGAAAACATGAAGCCAACTACCCTACACATGATTTGGAACTTGCAGCCGTTGTCCATGCACTAAAGATATGGAGACATTACTTGTTGGGCAATGTATGTCATATCTATACTGACCACAAAAGCCTCAAGTATATCTTTACCCAGCCAGAACTGAACATGAGACAACGTAGATGGTTGGAATTGATTAAGGACTATAATTTGGAAGTGCATTACCATCCGGGTAAAGCAAATGTAGTAGCTGATGCACTTAGTCGGAAGTCCCATTGCAACACTATGAAAGCACTATTGGAAGATGGATTCAACTTGCTACATCCTGCCGTACTCCACAATATCACAATCAGTTGTTCGCTTGAGAGCCGAATCATAGAGCTACAGCAGACAGATGTAGGAATAAGTCACATCAAGAGAAAAATGCAAGAGCAAGAGACAAAACACTTTAGATTGGACGAAAGAGGTGTATTATGGTTTGAGGACCGGCTAGTGGTGCCAAAAGACCGTGAGCTAAGGAATCAGATTTTAGAAGAAGCTCACTCGTCCAAATTGTCTATCCACCCGGGTAGTAGTAAAATGTATCAAGATCTAAGAAACCGTTTTTGGTGGACTAAGATGAAGAAAGAGATCGCAGCCTATGTTGCTAGATGTGATAACTGCAGCAGAGTGAAAGCCGTCCATATGAAAACCGCTGGATTACTTCAGCCATTGCCTATTCCAGGATGGAAATGGGAGGAGATCAGTATGGACTTTATCACAGGCCTTCCAACAACGCCCCAAGGTCACGATTCAATCTGGGTCATTGTTGATCGTCTCACAAAGTCAGCCCATTTTGTACCAGTTCACACAACATATCACGCGGGTAAATATTCTGAGTTATATGTTTCCCAGATCGTGAAGTTGCATGGAGTACCCCGGACCATAATATCGGATAGAGGACCGCAGTTCATAGCTCGTTTCTGGGAACACTTACACCAAGCTTTGGGAACCAAGCTAATCAGGAGTTCAGCTTATCATCCGCAAACTTCAGGACAGACGGAGAGAGTAAACCAAATCCTAGAAGATTTACTTAGGGCTTGTGTTATATCTTCAAAAGGTTCATGGGAGAAATGGCTACCTTTGGCTGAATTCTCCTATAACAACAGTTATCAAGCGAGTATCAAGATGGCTCCATTTGAAGCCTTGTATGGCAGAAAGTGCAGAACTCCATTAAATTGGATTGAGCCCGGTGAAAGGAGATATTTTGGTATTGATTTTGTCAATGAAGCCGAAGAACAAGTACGTATCATCCAACAACACATGAAGGCAGCTCAATCAAGACAGAAGAGTTATGCCGACAGAAGAAGAAGACCACTAACTTTTGGAGTAGGTGACTATGTGTACTTGAGAGTATCACCCATGAAAGGTGTGAAGAGATTTGGGCTGAAAAAGAAGCTTTCACCAAGATATGTAGGGCCATACAAAATTTTGGAACGAAAGGGAAATGTTGCGTACAAGCTACAACTACCACCAGAGATGAGTGCAATCTTTGATGTGTTCCATGTGTCTCAGCTAAAGAAATGTCTTCGAGTACCGGAGGAAGCTATTGCGCCCACCAACGTGCAGCTCCAATCGGACCTGACCTATGAAGAAAAGCCAATTCGAGTATTAGAAGTGATGGAGAGAGTAACAAGGAGTAAGATCATTAAGTTCTATAAGGTGGTGTGGAACAATCATAGTGAACAAGATGCTACATGGGAAAGAGAAGATTATCTGCAAGAAGTTTACCCCGCCTTTTTCCAAGAATGGTAGGTCTTGCAAATCTCGGGACGAGATTTTTATAAGGGGGAGGGGCTGTAACACCTCGGGTGTTAGCCTTGCATAACTTGACTTGCATAACATGAGCATGAGCATCAAGCATTCATAAATCATCATTTACAATTGAAACATTTGATCAAAACATATGAAACATTTCTTGTTATTTCATGTTTCTTGGAACATATGCATATGATCTTGTACAAATGAATGCAAGTGGGTAATGCTAGTCACTAAAACACCTTAGCTATACTTAGGTTAGCAAAAGGAACCTTGTTCATGAAGGCCATATCTCATGATCAAGCATTTGAGTGTTATTTCATGTGTTGGGCTGAATAGCTATATGAGTGACTACTACTTGAAATGCTTAAATGACCTTGCAAATTGTTTTAACATGCTTAGAGTATCATCATGAACAACTTTGGTATTTAGTGCTAGGGCTAGTTTGGTCATTTAGCCATGGTTTGAATGTGCATCATGATTTCAAAGTGACAAGTTTGACTAAAGTTGAACTAGGTGTTAGAGACCTTGCATGGAGGAGTTCACTAAAGCAAAGTTGTAGTGTTTGACATAAGGAACAACTTTGATTTTTGGGTCTTTGACTGATTCTGCTCCTAACATGTGTGAATTTGAGTTTCAAAAATCAGTGAAATCATAATTTCTACACTTAGCAAATTTTTGCTAAGTCGTGAACACTGTCAGCCTGACAAGCCGACTTTGAGCATGATTTTACTCGGTTTAGGTTGCGAATTAGAGTATGCTGCCTTAACAAGAGTTGGAGATGGTACATGGGTCTACAACTTCTATTCAGTACGTTTGCACGAAGGAGCCACCATTTAGCCGGTAAATCAACGAGAAAACGCGCTGTCAGGCTCGGCCATCGCGCGACTGACGAAACTGAATCGACTGAATCGCGGCGTCATGGCCGACCGGCTTCAGGCTTCGCACGCCGCGTGGCGCGGGAAACGGCCGCGCGTCGCCGCCGGTCTGTCCGCGCAGGCCACGCCGCGCCCGAGCGCGCCTTCTTCACGCCAGCACTCGCCCGCAACGCCCAGCGCCTGCATTTTCGTTTTCCCGGCTCCTCCTTCAGCCGTTCGCAGCGCCCGCAAGCACAGCAGCAGCGCCGCCGTCGCCGTTGACGGCACAAGCCTCGCCTAGCCGCTTCTCCATCACCGCAACCGCATAGCCGTCTTCCCCGCGACTTCCTGCGCCAGCCAGTGCCCGCCGTTTCAAGCTCGGTGAGCTCTAGCCCCGCACACCGCCTCGCCGGAGTTCCGCCGCAAGCCCCGTCGTCGTGGCCACGCCGCCACAGTCCCCCTCTCCCAGCGTTAGCTAGTGCGCTAGGTCCGCCGTAGTACCCCGGTGCTCGTCCGAGCCTTAGGTCGGGCCACCGAGGACGTCGCCGGCGTTTTGCCGTGGTCCAGCCTCGCCGTTCCGCCATGGCCGCCGCCGCTAGCTCTAGGGTCAGCAATAGGGCCGGCCAAGTGGCTCTATAGGTTCGCCTGGTCATGTAGGTCCTACCCTGATGACCTCACCGCCGGCGAAGCTCGCCGTCGTCGAGCCGCAGCCGCGCAGTGCCCAGCAGCGCCGCTGCTCTGCTCCGTGTCTCTGACGCGTGGGGTCCCCTGACCAGCGGGTCCCACCTGTCAGCGACAGCAGTAGTGTAGGCTAAACCATTTTGAATCCAGTTTTTGATTGGTTTTGTTATTTTTGTATCTGCAGATTGGTAGCTTCCAAAAATGTTGAAATAAATATGGTTGTGTTCCTTAGGAAGTGTAGTATTTAGGAAAAATATGTTCTTGGCTTCAACAGTAGAAATTTCTGGAGATTTAAATAGGGATTTCAAATGTGCTTTTGAATGCATTTAAATTTGTTTATTTTATATCTAGAATTCCTTTGCTCCAAAAATTATGAAATTTTTGTGGTAGGCTATTCTGGTCATACATGAGCTTGGATAAAAATTTGAGAACCAGTGCATGTGTAGATCTATAGTTATAGATTTTTCTTTTATAAATAGTTAATCCTTGCATGAATTTTTATAAATTAATTATAAGTCCAAAATTCATGAAATTTGTTGGAGATGATACTAGTACCATATGGATGTTAAGAAAAATAAGAAATCTGTTGCTTGACACTTTTCAATAGGATTTTCCATTTATGCTATTTCAAGCCTTGCTTCCTTATCATTTTTGTATAGGATGTTCTACTTAGTAAAATGACATGAAATTTTTATAGTAGCCCTTTGATAGCATTAGAAGGACTCTGTAAAATTTTGAGAATTTATTAAGCACATTTGATATATATTTATTATTTAGCCTAGATATCTAAATAAAATAATAAAGGCAATTTAATAAATAGTTTGGGCTTCACCATTATATCATCTTAACTGTATTTGGTATGCTTACACTGTTGGTAGGTTATATGTTGTTAAATTTTGAATGATTACCTGATGTAGAAATATTCTTACTTTATATTGCATGTTAACACATTTCTGGACTGATTCTAGAGTGTAATGAGTTACATGTTGAAACAAGTGTAGACTGTAAAAATGGTTAATAACAAAGTTGTAGAAAATTTGATAAGCTTTCCAGAAAGTCCAAGATCACTGTCTTCGGATTTGTAGAACTCCAGTTATGAGTAAAATAAGTAGCTGCTGGTTATGGTGTAGTCGATGCATTGTAGAAATAGTTAAGTAATAATTGAGAAGAGATATGCACCTACTCAAACAACGCGATGCACTTGTTAACATCTATGCATTCGTGATACTCATACCATACTCATGCATCTAGGATCGGAGGAAGAAATCACGTTGCTGGAATTCGAAGAAGCAGAGGAAGGGAACCCGCAGGAGAATCCGCAAGTCCCCGCTCCCGAAGGCGTGGAGCAGAACCCTGAAGAGCTTCCGGAGTGCCCTGACCATCGCCCTACTTCCTTTCTGCGAGGCAAGCCCCGGAGCATTATAAGTCTCCCAGTAATTTACAAATGTTTACTTACGTATTTATGATTGATGCATTAGGTTATAAGAGTTGAATGAAACCACTTGATGCATGTACATTCCTTGTCCAGATATTAACCCTTTAACCGGTATAGGTCCAGGATCGAATATATGCTTAGCCATGCTTAGACCGGTAGAAGTCGGGTGATGTCCTATCACCTGCGAGATATAGGTGGATACCGGAGCACGGTTGGCTATATCTGCTATCGTGGAACAGAACCATGTGGTAAAAGTAAATTGAGACCGGACGGGAGGTCGATAGGGAAGCAACAAGGCATGGAGGTCTTGGGTGTGGACTTATCCCCGTCTGTGTCGATCAAGGACCGTACCGTTGTTGGAACTTCTGACAAGATTGAACGCATGCCTCTCACTTAGCTGGCCGGATAACTCGTTCCGACCGCGAAGCCAAGTAATTCAACTCAGGCCGGGAATCGTTCTGTTGTGCGCTCCTTCCGGGGAACGATCAGACTGAGCCCAAGGGCAGGCTTGGCCTGAGCATCCTGGCATCTGGTGTTCCAGATTGTGCGGCGCAGTACGAACCCGCGAAATGTGTACCGGAGTTGTACCAAAGGTGACCTAAGACTATCGTGGCTGATAGATCTGGGTTTGTGTTAGGAATAAATTCCCAGCTGGTTGAAATTGATTCGAATCGCCGTCTCTCCCGGATAGTGAGAAACTTGGCTAGCTTCAACATCGTAGTAACTGTGTTATGAAACATGATGGTTCAGACGAATATGGAATTACAATACTTGCTATGGTTACTATTGTATGATTCTAAATAATATACCACATGTTTGGCATAGGATAGTTGCTAACCTAGAAATGGATAGTTATAATTAACTTGATAAAAGAATCACAAGTGTACAAAGATTAATTGCCTTTTTCGCAAAAATGTTGTCAAGTTACGTCCACTTATACAGCCTTGCATAATCCTTGGAGTCATTTTATTTCTGGTTCATGGCGGGTAAGTCTAGCTGAGTACCTTCTCGTACTCAGGGTTTATTTTCCCATTGTTGCAGATGGCACTGTGTATCATGGTTATTGCAAGAGTTGCTTCTATCCCGCTGTGGATGAGGAGTAAGCCTTGGGCAGGCTTCCTTAGTAATTCCTATCTTTGCTTTTGTGGACCGTGATCTGGTTTGGCACTGTATTAAACTATGTTGGAAAAACTTTATCTCGAACTTATTTGCTTCCGCTTTGTTTATCAAACTTGTTTTGTAATAACTTTTATTCGTACTCTGATGACGAAAAGTATCTGTGAACTTTATGTAATATGTGGCATGCATGTTGAATCCTGTACGATCTTGGTTGTTGTAAATCGTTTATCGAGACCCGTCGTGGTACTCGACGGACTACCGGGTTTATATGGGTTCAAGTATGACAGTGCGACCGCTTGCGGATTGCCATTATACTTGTATTCTTATAAATTGGTCGGTTCTGCGACAGCGACGGCGGCGGTGAGCTGCTCGAGCTCCCTCCCAGCCTGCCGCTACGCTTGCATGGCCGAGGCCAGCTTGGCGTCGTCGTGCCTGCGCACGGCGGCGCGAAGCTCGGCCGCATGCTGCCGGAGCGACACGAGCGCCGCTAGGAACGTGCCGAAGGCGTCGGCCAGGACGAGGAAGCTGCAGTGAGACTCCTGCAGTCTGCGCGTGCTGTGCATGTGGAGCCGTCCACTTCACAGAAGCTTCGTCGGTGATCCATCCATGCTAGCTGCCTGCTCAGTTCAGCTCTGCTAGCGGACGTGGACGACCAGCTCCTGGCACTGCGGTCATGGACGTACAACCCAGGCCCCAAGTACCCGCTCTTGCTAGCGCACGTGCGCGCGCTCCTCTGTGTGCTAGATGAGCTGCTGCGCTTCCCACTAGCACAGGCCACGCTGGCCAGCTCCCACACCGCCGACGCCGACTACGACGGTACATGCGGCGTGAATGGTCATCGTCTTCCACGCGCCCACGCCGTGGGACCTATCCGAGCAAGAAGAGCTGGCGCTCCAGTGCGCGCTCACCCGGTTCCACGGCGAGCTCCCCGCGGGGGTCCCGCTGCCGCCGAGCCTCCGCATCCTCGACCTCTCCGGCAACGCCTTCTCCGACGCCATCCCGGGGTCCCTGTTCACCGCCTCCTCCGCGCTGCAGGAGCTCAACATGTCGTGCGGCCCTAGGTATGTATCCAGCGGATTGACTGAGAGCAGTAGCACAGTACCAAGAACTTGGTTCGGAGCGCCGACATGTGGTTGCCATGCATGCACGCTGCCGGCAGTAGCGGGATTAGCCTATGACGTGCCAGCCGTTGAGAGCGTGGTGTGGACGTGGTGACAGAAAAGATGCAGGTTTGTTGCAGCACCATGGTCGTGTGAACTCGGTGGCAAGGATCAGATCAGAGGTGTCGGAGCATCGGCGTCCATGGACGTGATTGTCACTGGCACCGGACGATCGGAGAGGTCGAGTATTAGCATTTCTCGTTTGATCGTGAGACTCCAACTAGTTCATTCAGTTCACTCCGTACCTTGAAACCTTGCATGGCATCTTATTCATGAATTGACTGACTCGGTGTGTAGGCCATCGATGCAGTGCGTCAGCGGCAGTGCCAGGCAGTGAGGTAGCATCGGCCACGGTCACCGTGCATGGTCAAGGCCATCGACGGCGTCGGCGGCACAGCAGACCACGCAAGGCGAACATGAAGCGTGCGACCAGGCCCGTCCTATGGGGGAGGGCAGCCTGTGCGATGCCCATGGGCCCATGAGGGTACCCATGTGTATAATGTATAGTAGATGCTATCAGCCCATACGCCGGCAAGGCAACAGTGCGTACCAATAGGCCTGCGTACCAATTTGCTGTTTTTTATCTTCTTTAATGTACTGTTACATTTTCAAGAAGAATTAAATATATGTTACAAGTTATATACTTTAATCGTCCTATTCAAATATTACATTACCGGACCCTTAGTGTCTTACTGGCCCAAGGGCCCATCAAATTTGTGGGACGGCCCTGCGTGTGACGTGACATGGAGGAGAAGCCGAGGCTACACAACCCGTATGTGCCTGTGCTGCAAGCTGTGCACGCGCAACGCCGGAGAGAGGAGGGTCCGATGACGGTGAGGGGCGGTGCTGACGACGTGTCTGCTGCGAGGAACGCTGGTGACTATGCGCATCTTGTTTGTCACGGTTCACGTCGGCGACGGCGAACAGGGAGCAGCAGGAGGCCCCGGTTGTCGTGCGCGTCGAGGTCCTATGCCGCGGCGGCGAAAGGCCTCGGGTGCGGCCGACATCCTGGAGGCGGTGGCGGCGGTGCCAAGGCCCATGCCAGCGACCACGGCCTGGCTGTCATGCAGTTCTGCTGGTTCAGCGCCGGCTACAGGATCTCGTAGAGCACCACCCGATGGCGAGCGTCACCACGAAGAGCAGCAGCTGGCCGCGGTTGTTGCTCCCGGCGTTCGTCGCCACGTCCGCCACACGCTGCGCCCAACGCCGCGTCCAACGACGCCAGCGACGAGAAGAAGGCGCCCGCGAGCGCCGCGGCCGCCGCCTGTGTGGTAGACAACGAGGACACGGCCACCGCGGTCTTCTTGGCCTGTGCCGGGACGTGCAGCGAGACGTTGCTGGCGACGGTGCTGCCGCTGGTGGACGCCGCTGACTACGCCACGATCTTGGCGGGTTTGCATTGGCATAAGGCTGTATGATTGAGCCTAGTCATCATGCCACATCAGCATGAGAAGCCAACATGGAGAAGTATGGACCTAAGTGATATGACATACAATGTTTATGGAACCAAAAATCCACTTTGAAAGTTGATGGACCTAACCGAAACCTCCTCATAAATTAATAGACCTCTGGTGCATTTAACTCTTTTCTTTTTGTCTATTTAAACATTATTACTAGGACTGATGCAGAAGTTGTTGAGCGAGTAGTCATAATGATAACTCATAATCCATGCTAATGACGACGATCGCTACCACCACGCACGTTAACGTTGTTAGCCACTGCGTGGTGCGTGCGCCCATGTGCGTCACTACTCTGCGTCATCGTGGGTAGCGTCAGCGCCGTGACGTAAGTACCTACTGCTGTACTATACAATATAATCTATCCTTCATTGTTTTTCTCTTAAAAAAGAATTGTTAGAATCTCATGCCGGTCGGTGATCTGTCCGTCTTGGAATGGGAGAAATACGTGGAAGACTATTCCGCCTTGGATTATGCTTTGGTCATTTTATTTACATTTTGATTGATGAGCAAGTTGCGTTTGATGCGTTGGTTATCCCCCCCCCCCCCCCCCCCCCCCCCCCCCCCCCTTTTTTTTTGAGGAAGTTGATGCTTTGGCTATTATTCTAGTCATCACCAGGTGATCGACGTTATGATCAGGTGAAGAAGCCGTGTGGACGATATGTTAATCTGCTGAGTTTGCAGGGAACACATACGCATGCAGCGTCACTTGGTTTCACACCGCCTGGGACGACTCGGATATCATTACAATTTACGCCACCACTTTGTACTTTATACGTACGCTTGCGTAGCAAACTGATGCACACAGACACATGGAAGATGATCGAGCAGCAATAATTAATGGTTTTAATTCTATATATAAAATTATAGCTCAATCCAGATTTGTATATAGGAGGAGGATATTTACAGTCAATGGTGTATATCACCAATTAATCAAGTTCGCTAGCTGCGCACGTTCTCAAAGTCAAGTCACACAAGCTAGCTCCAGCCTCCAGGAGCTTGCTTATGACGTTTTGCTACTGCCCGGCCATGTCACAGGCTCACCGACTCACAACGGTGCTTGTCAACCATGTGACTTAATTAAGAGGCAACACGAATCTAGATCGATAATTAGGCTCTGTTTCACATAGCTTAAAATTATTAAGAAGTGTTTTTTTCAAGATTCTCGCATCAAACGGATTGTTAAAGGATTAGACAAGAAAAAAAAGGTTATATAGTTTGCATTTATGCAAAAAATTTTTGGCATGCGGTACACATGGATAGTTTAGGGTTAAGACTACCTTTGGATGTTATTGAGCTTTTTCATAGACGGAACAAACGAGGACGTGGAATAAGCAATTCTTTGTTGTTATGAAGTGCAATCATTTGCTGGTCATCATGGCTTACAAGAAACAAAGTTGTTTTTTAACAAATGTCAATCTAAAACTCTTTTTATCTTGTTCAGAGAAACACACTAGTTAGAACATTGGACGTAACTACAACTATGTGATGACAACAAAGATCATATTCACCAAGGAGCCAGAGAAGTAGTGACTATGCATTTCTTTGCTTTCTTTGGATGGCCAAATAATATGCTAGGATTGAGTTTTGAATTCGATATGTTTTATGTTAGTTTAATTTTATGTAATAAGTGGCCTGATTCCTTAGTTAAGGGATGTAGCCGGATTCAGTTCCTTTATCTATGAAAAAAATACAGCTTGACATTTGCTTCATCTCCAGCTGATAGCTTCCATTGCGTAAGTGAGCTAGTTGTGGCACAGGTGGTTGGGTGGTGGCGATAGATGACAGTGGCGGCACCAGATGACTCCGGCGCGACGGCTGGCGCTAGTAGAAAAACGAGTTATAGTCCCGGTTCTCAACCCCCTGTAGTCCCGGTTTTATAACCAGGACTACGAAATCGGGACTAAAGGTCTTAGATTTTTAGTTCCGGTTCCTCCAACCGGGACAAGATGTGTTTATTGGGTAAAAAAAAGTTGTAGCTGTGAAGATTTGAACCTACGACCTTCCACTTCAACTCTTGCACGCGTTACCATCTCACCTACCACCACACATCTTACTTAGATAAGATACTATTTCCTTTTAAATTTAGTTTGGAGACACCTTTAGTCCGGGTTTGAGACATAAACCGGGACTAAAGGTACCTTTAGTCTGGGTTCGTGTCTCAAACCGGGACTAAAAGTCACACTTTTAGTCCGGATTCGTGTCTCAAACCGGGACTAAAGATTCTCGCACTTTTAGCCGTTGGGCAGGGACCTTTAGTCCCGGTTGGAGCTACCAACCGGGACTAAAGGTTTCTCTAGTCCCAGGTGCGAAAAATACCGGGACTAAAGCCAAATTTCGAAGTGGATCAAAGGTCATTTCTCTACTAGTGTGGTGGATAAGGCGCGGTGAGGAGCAGGAGAGAGGCTAGGGACGATAGTTGTCTGCGGCACGGTGAGGGGCAGGGAGGGGTGCCTAGGCAGCTAATGTGATAGAACCGCCTAATCTAATGCCCTCTCAAGAATACTTGTCTTCCATTAGACACTAAGTACCCAAGATGGTGCACTAAATCTTGCTGTTCCGTCGAGCACACCCCAAGGGAGAACTCAAAAACCCATATTTTTTCATCAGGATCATAAATGAGAGAATAAAGCTTACAACATTCTTAAGTCATTTCTTACATCACTTTATTACAGTAATAGAATATTACTTCAATTGATTATAACAACGGAATATAACAATGTTATCAGAGTTATAGAGGAAATAAAGATTAACTTAATGACATGGTGGAGTATTAACATAGTGGATATTTATATACGAGAGATGTTAGCATATTTTACACCTTTTCTTATAAAAACCTTTAGTAAGGGTTATAAATAAACACTACGATCGTAGCGTGAAAGGAATCCTCTCTGAGCCCACCAAGAGATTTCCACACATAAGAGTCAGCTCTATGTATCCCCCAATCACCTGCAACAGGGGGAATAAAACCCTGAGTACTCGATTGTACTCAGCAAGACTTACCCGACAGGAGGAAAATAAAAGACTCCAAGGATATGCAAGGCTTATTTGGCTTGTGGGTTATTACATCTGCAGAAGCATTACTAAATATGCGTCCTTATATTAAATTTTATTAGCAGTCATCATTAGTTCATTAACTATCCATTCTATGTAAGCTCCTATGCTACTTTCAAGCATGTGGTGAGCAATCAGAACCATTTTACCATCTTTCATATTCCAGTTCTTACTATGGTGCTAGACCATAGCCAAGTCAGTACCGTCTCACAGAAACGGCGATTCATAAATCAATGTATCCCAGCTGGGTACCCCAAAATACACATCTCGTTTGTACCCCAGGCATAAACAAGACCAATCAATTCCACTCCTATCATAGGGTCCAGGTCCCCGTCCAAACTTGGACTCCAAGCCCCCACACTTGAGACCCGGTCTCAGTATGATGCTTGGACCTCCACCTTTCCCCGCCTTCAGTCAGTCGGCCCGGAAAGAGCCGAAACCCATGACAAGAGCATAACGAGCCTTCCTGCTCCCATAAGCAAGTATGTGCTCATGATAATAAGTCTATGACCTAACTACCATCCACAGCAACGGACGGTCCTCAATCGGCACAGGCGGAACAAATGCAATCCGAGCCTCGCTCGAATGCCTAACCAAGTCAAGATCTAAAGTACCTTTCCTCTTGGTCTCCAATTATCATCCATATATATATTCCATGTGATAGTAATATAATAACAATAATAATATCTTTCTTATCTCTCATGAGTGACAGGTAATCACTCGACTTCTACCAAATCCTATAGCATTGCCATCTACATGATTCTGACATACTAGTAGGACTCATAGGATAAGGATATATATATGCAAGTAGTTTTCATTCAACTTCTTAAAACTTAATGCACAAGCATAAATTAAATTGCAGAATAATAGGGGTTATGCACCAGAGCTTGCCTGGGTAGGATATAACCAACGGTTAGCATTCCATTGTGGCGACACGATCATCCAGACGCCATCTTTTCTGCTACTCCAGTCGACTCCACGATCTATCATGGTTCCTATTATGACATCCGTGGATGTAGCGCGGAAACGTAAATAATCACGACAATCGCCACTCTAAAATATGATTACATTGCTAAGCCAACGAGCTGGCTTTAATGACTAACGTACTGAGCTACGTACTCATATTGTCGACAACACGCTATTTTACCATAGTATTTTAGTTATACCATTTCAAAGTATTTATTTATTTTGTTATATATATATATATACTATCCTATAGCTGGCTATAAAATAACTTATTCTGTAGCCACTTTGAGTTACGATAATTACTATATTAATTTATGAGATTATAGTAACTCCTTACTAAGTGGTTTACTATAACGTTATGGTAAATATCCTCATGTGTTATAGTAACCCAACTATCATAAATATGTATTGACATTATCGTAAATTAGTATATGTATTTACTCAGTTGTTTTTTAATTCACGGTATCTCCACAAGTTTCATGTTTTTTCGATTTCGTTTGCATTTTATGGAATTAAAAAACAACTCGCACGCAATTTGGTGGCATTGCCCCGTGAGCAAGTTGATAGAAATTTTGGGTCAGTTCCTGGATTTGGCCGAAACTTACACTCATAAACATGAATGTCATTTTTCAAATCATTCAAATCCAATATTCGATGCACCTGTAGTTCAAACTCGTATTTTTCGAAAAAATCAACAAAATGGAATAAACTAATGAAATATAGAAATAATCAGTGAAAATATGCCAAATTTGAATATGTGGTTCCTGGTACTGTTGTAGGGCTACCCAAAAAATTGGTGGCCAAAATCAAAAAATAAATAAATAGTTTGCCAAGTGCCAATCCCTGGCACTCGGCAAACTTAATTATTTGTCGAGTGCCTAATGCCTGGCACTCGGCAAAGATTTTGAAATAAAAAATTGGGAATCTTCTTTGCCGAGTGTCGTAGATCTTGGCACTCGGCAAAGCTGTCGTGGGTTAAACAAAATACATCGGCCATATCTCCCTCCATAGACACTCACACACACATTCTCGCACAGCGCCGCCGTCGCCGAATCTCGCCGCTGCCGCCGCCGTCGACGTTGGCCCACACGCGCCGTCGGATCCACGCTCCCTGCCGGCCGCTGCTCCATCGCGCGCGCGCAGCCGGCTTGCCGTCGCCCCACGCAGCCGCCCACGCCACCGCCGGATCCGCGCTCCCTACCGGCCGCTGCTCCATCGCGCGCGCACAGCCGGCCCGCCGTCGCCCCGCGTAGCCACCCGTGCCACCGCCGTGGGCCCGCGCCGTTGGCCCACGCCATCGCTGGGCCACGCCGTCGTCCTAGCGCCGTAGAAGCAAGAGGAGGAAGGAAGAGGAGGGAGGAAGAGAGAAGGGGAGAAGGAAGGAAGGGAAGAGAAGGGGAGAAGGAAGAGGAGGGAGGAAGAGAGAAGGGGAGAAGGAAGAAAGGGAAGAAGGGAAGAGAAGGGGAGGAGAAGGAGGAGCTCGGCCGAGAAGAGAAGGGAAGGAAGGGAGAAGGGAGAAGGGAGAAGAAAGAGGGAAGAGGAGAAGGACAGAGGAGGAGAAGGAGAAGGGGGAGAAGGAGAGGAGGAGGCGGACACGCCGAGCATGACCCGCCCGCCTGAGGAGGAGTGCCCATCCGCCTGCCCTCGCCGACGACCACGCACGCTAGGTATGCCCTTCTCTCACCTTTTTTTCTCCTGTGTTGTTATGTTGTGATGTGCAAGGTGACCATGGAGGTGGCGGTGGAGGTGGAGGAGGAGATAGGTGGCGGTGGCGGTGGCGGTGGTGGAGGTGGTGGAGGTGTTGGAGGTGGTTGTGGATGTTTATATGGTTGCCGGCCATCGTGCCGTTGATTTTTGCAGGTTTTGGGAACCTCACCGTGCAGGGGAGGTTCTGCCGATTTTTTTAAATGATAGACTTTTGTTCCTTGTTTTGCAAAGAAGAGCCGATCCAAAGTAGCCCCGCACCGAGCCAGTCTACCTGCACAGCGTTGGCTCGCCACAACTTTGACTCGCCATCGCCCCGCTAGCCTGACTGCATCGCCACCCTAGGTATAACTCCTGTACCCATATCATGCATGGTCGTAGATAACGTCACCCAGTCAGGCGTCTCCCGTTCGAAAGAGATACGATTGGAAGTATTTCATACTTCCAACCGTATCTGTTTCAGATTGTCCACGTTTTTTGGATAGCTCGCGGATGTGTAGATGGGTTAGTTTCCATGTTCTGCTCCGGTCCGAGGCTGAGTTTCGGTAGCACCTCCTAGTTGTTCTCCAGATGCACACTCTCCCTGCCAGGACGTGTATTGGGAGAACAACGAGGAGGTGCTGCCGAAATTCCATCTCAAATAGGAGTAGAGCATGGAGACTAACCTCATCTATGCATCCGCGGGTGGGATTAGGACCTATCCTTTACCTATTAGATAGTAGGAACGCCGTGTAGATGCAATTGCTGGTTTTATTACTCGCTTATATATATATGTCAGAGGATGGATAACCGTGACTGGATGTACACGGGCACGCAGAGATGACCCCAGAATGGATGTGCAATACCTCTACTTTCTTAGACCATGCATTTGGCCTGGCTGCTCAAGGGGCGAGTCAGATGCTGTGTCCCTGTAGCAAATGTGACAACAGGAAAAGAAAAAATAGGAAGAAGGTGGGGGAAGATCTTTGCAAGTTTGGATTCACACCAAACTACACCCGCTGGATCTTCCATGGTGAAGCGGATCGTATGAGAGGAGGTGGTGAGACAACACCTCGAGGATTTTAATGGTGATGCCGGGGTACCAGACATGATGGATGACTTTCATGAGGCATAGTTTGGTGAAGGAATGGAGGAGGAACCAGAGGAAACCGCAAAGGCATTCTATGACATGATGTCTTCAGCACAGCAGCCCCTTCATGAAAATACCGAGGTTTCGCGACTGGATGCCGTTGGACGCCTAATGGGGTTCAAGTCGTAGTATAGCTTGAGTCAAGACGCCTTCGATGCTATGTTGGCAGTTGTTGGGACCCTGCTTCCGAATGGTCATGTTCTGACGAAGAACATGTACGAGTCACAAAAACTTCTTCATGCACTGAAGATGCCGTATTAGCAGATCCATGCTTGTCCGAATGGTTGCGTCCTATTTAGGAAACAACACGAGAAAGCAACGCACTGTCCAAAGTGCAAATCCTCTAGGTTTCTAGAGGTAGACTCTAGTGATGGCCAGAAGAAGCAGCTTGATATCCCCATGAAGGTCCTATGGTACCTTCCTTTCATACCGAGGATCCAACGGCTATTTATGATAGAGGAGTCCGCCAAACAGATGATATGGCACAAAAATGGTAAAAGATACAATTCTGAGAAGATGGTACATCCATCTGATGGTGATGCATGGGTCCACTTTGATGGTAAACATCCCGATAAAGCTGAGGAGGCTCAAAATGTACGTGTAGCGCTGGCAACAGATGGGTTCAATCCGTATGGAATGATGGCGGCCCCGTACACTTGTTGGCCTGTGTTCGTGATCCCCCTAAATCTTCCCCCTAGCATCATGTTTCAACCCAAGAACGTATTCCTATCGCTCATAATTCCCGGACACCCAGGGAACAATATGGGAGTGTTCATGGAGCCTCTGTTTGACCAATTGATCGATGCTTGGGAAAACAGGGTACTGACATACGACCGAGCTACAAAGAGGAACTTCAAAATGCATGTCTGGTACTAGTACTCCCTGCATGACTTCCTAGCGTATGGCATATTCTGCGGGTGGTGTGTTCACGGGAAGTTCCCATGCCCAGTATGCAAGGAAGCTGTGAGGTTCAATTGGTTGAAGAAGGGTGGCAAGTAATCTTCGTTCGACCAACATCGTTGATTCCTCCCTTCTAACCATCCATTCAGACGAGACATCAAGAACTTCATGAAAGGTGTTCGAGTCACTGACCCTGCACCTCAGATGATGACCGGCACCGAGGTCCGTGCTTAGATAGAGGCTCTCAAAATTGATGACAACAAAGGTGGTTTTATTGGATATGGTTAGGATCGCATGTGGACTCATATATCAGGCTTGACTAGGCTCCCCTATTTCAATGACCTCCTTCTTCCACACAACATTGATGTAATGCACACTGAAAAGAATGTCGCCGAGGCACTTTGGGCAACACTCATGGACATTCCTAATAAGACAAAGGACAACGTTAAGGCTAGACTGGACCTGGCGACGTTGTGTGATAGACCAAAGCTAGTGATGAAGCCTCCTGCGCCCAACAAGAAATGGAAAAGGCCTAATGCCGATTTCGTCTTGAAAAAGGATGAAAGGAAGGAGGTATTGCGGTGGATCCAGACGTTAATGTTCCCTGATGGGTATGCGGTGAATCTAAGGAGGGGAGTGAACTTGTCTATTATGCGAGTCTTAGGGATGAAGAGTCATGACTACCACATATGGATTGAGTGGCTTCTTCCTGCCATGACCCGGGGATATGTCCCTGAGAATGCCTGGCGCATGCTGGCAGAGTTGAGCTATTTCTTTCACCAGCTTTGTGCCAAGGAGTTATCTCGAGCCGTGATTGTTGACTTAGAGAAAGTGGCACCTGTGTTGCTCTGCAAGTTGGAGAAGATATTCCCACCTGGCTTCTTTCTACCGATGCAGCATTTGATTTTGCACCTACCATACAAGGCACGAATGGGGGGTCCCGTGCAGGCCTGTTGGTGCTATCCAATCGAGAGATGTCTAAAGGTTCTTCACAAAAAGTGTAGAAATAAAGCCAAAATTGAGGCGTTCATGGCAGCAGCATTCATTATGGAGGAGGTGTCAAACTTCACAACAGCATACTATAAGGACAACCTTCCAAGTGTGCACAATCCACCCCCTCATTACAACACCGATGAGAGTTCATCGAACCTCAGCCTTTTCAAAGGGCAACTCAGAAGCGCAAAGCATCGAGCACCAAGACCTTGCAGTATGATGAGTGGCGCACTATCATGTTGTATGTGTTGTTGAACCTTGACGAAGTGAACCCGTATTTGTGGTAAGTTCTCAATGAGCTTGTTACATACGCCATCACTATCCTCCATCCATCAAACCCCCTTGTCTCGTTTTTTCAGGGAATTTTTGGATAAGTACTGGCAAGAGGATTGGGCTCCTTCCCCTCAAGAACAAGATAGCCTTCTCAAAGATGGTGTGCTTGATTTCATTTTCTAGTTTAGTAAGAAGGCACCGTCCAATTTACCTCATTCTATCTTTGACTCACCACTTTGCTCGTACGAGCGAGTAATGTAACGATCTATCTGGCCTCACCTTGCAGGCCAGCACGGATGCGGAAATGAGTGATGAGTTGAGACAGGTTGCCAATGGCTTTGCCTACAAGGTCAAGTCATTTACCGTTTATGATATGAATGGATATCGCTTTCACACAACAAGACACAAGTAGAGTCGCCCAAACCAAAGAACCACATGAATACCGGAGTTTGTACGCCTGGCACCGATGACCGCGACTACTATGGCATAGTCAAAGAAATATATGAGCTTAGATTTGAGGGTCGCAAACCTCTTAATCCAATCGTATTCAAATGCCATTAGTTCGATCCTAATGTAACGAGAATGACCCCTGAGCTTGGGCAAGTCAAAATTCAATAGGATTCCATCTATCGAGGCGACGATGTCTATATTGTGGCTCAGCAGGCCACGCAAGTTTATTATCTCCCATGGGCGTGCCAAAAAGACCCCAATCTTATGGCCTGGTACCTTGTGCACAAGGTATTGCCACACAGTAAAGTGCCTGTCCTGAACGATGAGGATTACATCTTTGACCCAACACACATACGATGGAGAGTTCTATCAACCAGAGGGGCTAGAAGGGATGTTTGACATAGACATGTCTTCGCTGATGGGCATGGAAGTAGACAATGACATTGATGAGGACGATGGAGATGAGGACGATGGAGATGAGGTGCAAAATGCCAACGACTTACAAATGCTTGAGCGATTACATTTAGGCGATGACAATGATGACAATGTTGGAGATGAGGCCGATTTTTTTGACAATATTGATAGTGATGCCGATGACAACGAGGGAGATGATGACGAGGGAGATTATTTCTAATTCATGTAATACTATATTATTATTATTATTATTAATTTGCAATTATGTTTCGTTCATTTTGCATCTCTTTATAAGGACTTACAAATTCATTTTGCATGTTTGTAATTGCAGGCACTCGACAAAATGCCTGGGGGAAGGTAGAGGCTGATCAACTCATTCTATGTGACACCCCTCACTCAAGAGGATGAGGAGCCATCGGTGGAGATGTCGACGAGGAGGACTAGGATCGGCCTCCCCCATGGCCGTCCAAGGACGAGGCCTACGCCTCACGCCCCATCGCTCGAGGACCAGGTGGTAGCCTCCAGGGACGAGGGTGACCAGGGGGTGGCCACGGGGGACGAGGATGACCAGGCGGTGATAGCAGGGGGTTCCGCTTTATGTGGCCATGAGGAGGCAGCGACAGTAGGGGTTCCTCTTCCTCTGGTGGGTCGACCGTCTACTTGCGCGGGCCATCGACCCTCCCGCGGAGGCCGATCCTAGTTCACTAGCGCCCGGTGATTCGACCCGTGGGCAATGGGTATGTAACCATTCATGTTTTCTCTACTTGTTCATATGACATGTTGACAATCAAAATGGAGACTAATAATTCTTCTTAATGACTCGTGCAGCAACTGGGAAGTTATGTCCGGAGCTGGCCAGGTACACCAGATCAATGGCATCCTGAGCCTTCTAATTCGGGAGCACTACCCTGGCATGGTCACCGTCGCAGGCACCAACGGCAATGTGACTACGCCGCCCTGGATGTGGGACCACTTTGCCCTCACCACAGAAAACATCGTAGGCACCAAGGCGGCGCGGATTAAGCAGGAGCACTGGGTAAGTCTTCATCGCACTACATTGGTCAATTTATTGTATTCATTGGTCGTTCTTAAAATAATGAAATGATACATGATGCATGTATGTAGGACTTCTTTAGGTGCACCTTGGGGTACGAGGGCTAGGCAGAGTGAGTGTAGGACAAGGTCTGTAGGCACCGACTCTCGGACCTGTACCACGAGACGCGGCTCCAGTGCATCATCAACTACAACGGGAATGCCCTTGGTGAGGTGGTGAGGAAGCAGGAGGCTAGGACCATGACACTCACTAGGGAGCAGTACCTCTAGGTTAGTATGAAACATTAATACTGATTCCTTCCATGAAGAATAGGTAGGCTTCATTTCATCTTTTGACATGTTATATACTTGATGGTCTGCAGATGTGTCCTGATTGGTGCGTCAAGGACCGAGCCTATTGGGCAGCCATTGTGGATAGGTGGTGCTTGAATGAGTGGATGGAAAAGCACAACATCCGTTGGGACTGCCACCTGCAGATGGGTGGTGTGCCACACCACCAAGGCAACCGCCACCTCGGCACGTACGCCCAGACATGGGTAATGCTCTTTATATTTATTTCTTTATTCATTTGAATGCTCAATTCTCATTACTTGTAATCATCTTGGTGTTTTCCTCACAGTCCCAGTCGCATGGTGGCCAGGAGTGCAACGAGTTCATGGTGTATGCCCTAGCACACAAGGGCAAGGCAATAGCCCCGGACCTCACCTACAACCCAGAGGATCCGCCCGAGGCGTACACTAACACGAGCGTTCACAGCAAGCTTAGCGAGTACTCCTCGACGGCTCGTAGGCGCCATGGGGAGGACTTCAATCCGGCCTCCCAACCTCTGGATGCGGACCTCGTGATGAGGCTTGGAGGAGGGAAGCAGCACAGCCGGTACTGGATGGCGGACAGCCAAATTGATACGGCCTCTACTCCCACCCTCTCCTAGATTCGAGCAACGAGCATGAGCTCCTCCCTCCATATACGACATCGGCAGCAGAGTTCACAGCAGCAGGTGGTGGAACTCTAGGTTAGTCCTATTTTATTCGTCGTTCATTGCTTTTACAAATATCTTGCCTTTGCATTGTTGAAACATTGCGGGTGAAATATTGTAGGCCTAGGTGTAGAGGCTGGAGGCCATGCAGGTGGCCTCGCAGGTGGAGCAAGAGCTAAGGAGGCAGGCCAAGGAGAAGAGGCTGTAGGACCTTTATGCGTTCATGGCGAACCTTCAGGCCATGACGGGTATAGCCATGCCACCTTTGCTCCTCGCTCCAGTGCTTCGTACTCCTGAACCTAGTCCGGTGAGTATGGTTGTTTATTGCTTTAGCTTGTGCGACCCTCCTACAGAAACTCATGAATTCACTTTTCCTTTATGCAGCCACCATCCATGGGTTCGAACCCGACTCCTCAAGGGCACCACTCGACGCATCCAAGTGAAGCTAGCCCTTCTCCATAGTCCGGGTGGCCAGCTGGCCCTCCTCCACAGCTCGGGTGCCTAGGTGGCCCTTCTTCATAGCCCAGGTGGCCAGGGTGGTAGTAGGTGCCTTTGATTTGTCTCTTTTCATGTTTCATGGACTTATGTTGCACTTAGACTTGTGTTGGATCAAATACTTGTGACATATATGTATTGTGATGGATATTGTGATGGATGTGATATATATTGTCATGGATGTGTATGTGATGGAGGCATGTGATGGAGGGATGTGATGGAGGCATGTGTGGTATATATTGTGATGCATATATTGTGAGAATATATGTGAATTGCTTGTCTGTGACAATAATGTGAGAATATATGTGATGGAAAGCAAAAATAAAAAATTTTGAATTTTCTGCAGATTTGCCGAGTGTTGCACTCGACAAAGGACTCTTTGCCGAGTGCCACAACCATAGCACTCGGCAAAACTGGGCACAACTGGGCAAAACTAGATCAGGTCCTAGATTTGCCGAGTGCTATGGTCACGGCACTCGGCGAAACTGGGCACTTTGCCGAGTGCTAGAACCATGGCACTCGGCAAAGTTTTTTTGAAAAAAAATTAATTTTTTTTTGCCGAGTGCCGGCCACGTCACCACTCGGCAAAGATGCCATCAGATGGACCTTTCCGTTAACAGCGACTTTTCAGTGCCGAGTGTTGATGTGGCACTCGGCAAAGGCTTTGCCGAGTGCCTGATATATTGCACTCGGTAAAGAACCCTTTGCCGACAAAAGCTATGCCGATGGGTCTTTGCCGAGTGTAACACTCGGCAAACTCTTTGCCGAGAGCAAACTTGGGTTTGCCGAGTGTTTAGGGCACTCGGCAAAGAACCCGTGTCCAGTAGTGGCAATCATTTGCTGGTCAACAAGGCTTACAAGGAACAAAGTTGTTTTTTTAAGAAATGTCAATCTAGAACTCTTTTTATCTTGTTTAGAGAAACACACTAGTTAGAACATTGGACGTAACTACAACTATGTGATGACAACAAAGATCATATTCACCAAGGAGCCAGAGAAGTAGTGACTATGCATTTCTTTGCTTTCTTTGGATGGCCAAATAATATGCTAGGATTGAGTTTTGAATTCGATATGTTTTATGTTAGTTTCATTTTATGTAATAAGTAGCCTGATTCCTTAGTTAAGGGATGAAGCCAGATTTAGTTCCTTTATCTATGAAAAAATACAGCTTGACATTTGCTTCATCTCCAGCTGATAGCTTCCATTGCGTAAGTGAGATAGTTGTGGCGCAGGTGGTTGGGTGGTGGCGTAGGTGGTTGGGTGGTGGCGATAGATGACAGTGGCGGCACCAGATGACTCCGGCGCGACGGCTGGTGGCTAAGGCACGGTGAGGAGCAGGAGAGAGGCTAGGGACGGCAGTTGTCTGCCGCACGGTGAGGGGTAGGGAGGGGTTCCTATGCAACTAGGTTGGCATAACCGTCTAATCTAATACCCTTTTAAGAGTACTTGTCTTTCATTAGACAATAAGTACCTAAGAGGGTGCACTAAATTGTGTTGTTCTGTCGAGCACACCCCAAGGGAGAACTCAAAAACCCATATCTTTTCATCAAGATCATAAATGAGAGAATAAAGCTTACAATATTCTTAAGTCATTTCTTACATCACTTTATTACAGTAGTAGAATATTACCTCAATTGATTATAACAGCGGAATATAACAATGTTATCAGAGTTACATAGGAAACAAAGATTAATTTAATGACATGGTAGAGTATTAACATAGTGGACATTTATAAATGAGAGATGCTAGCAGATTTTACATCTTTTCTTATAAAAACCTTTAGTGTGGGTTATAAATAATCACTACGATCGTAGCGTGAAAGGAATCCTCTTTGAGCCCACCGGGAGATTTCCACACACAAGAGTCAATTCTATGTATCCCCCGATCACCTGCATCAAGGGGAATAAAACCCTGAGTACTTGATTGTACTCAGCAAGACTTACCCGATAGGAGGAAAATAAAAGACTCCAAGGATATGCAAGGCTTATTTGGCTTGTGGGTTATTGCACCTGTGAAAGCATTACTAAACATGTGTCCTTATATTAAATTTTATTAGCAGTCATCATTAGTTCATTAACTATCCATTCTACGTAAGCTCCTATGCTACTTTCAAGCAGGTGGTGAGCAATCAGAACCATTTTATCATCTTTCATATTCCAGTTCTTACTACGGTGCTAGACCATAGCCAAGTCGGTACCGTCTCACAGAAACGGCGATTCACGAATCAATGTATCCTTGCAGGGAACCCTAAAACACACGCTCTATTTGTACCCTAGATACAAACAAGACCAACCCATTCCACTCCTATCACAGGGTCTAGGTCCCCATCCAAACTTGGACTCCAAGCCCCCACATTTGAGATCCGGTCTCAGTGTGGTGCTTAGACCTCCACCTTTCCCCGCCTCTAGTCAGTCGGTCCGGAAAGAGCCAGAACCCACGACAAGAGCGTAACGAGCCTTCCCGCTCCCATAAACAAGTATGTGCTCAGGATAATAAGTCTGTGACCTGACTACCATCCACAATGTAAGTGCAATCAAGCCCTATTGTGGGTTTTGGCATTGATGACCACCAAATTAGAGGACTAATGAGATTTATCGAGATGACAAGCAGGGAATCAAAGAATGAGGATAATGTACAGGTTGCAGGTGTCGTAATTACAAAAGGTGGCCAGACTGAGCTCAAAGGAGGTTTAAATTCTTTTATGTTCTGAATTTGAGTTTAGGAAAAGCCGTACTATCAAGAGGGATTTTAGGACAGTTGGTCAACTATTGAATCAAATACTTAAATTCACAGATTTACATCCTCCCACCTAGTCAAAATAGCTAGCCAAATTTCACATCATACTACCTATTTTGGCTAGGGCGGCAGTGCCGCCCTTAACTGACCGTTGGGCTAGGGGGGTATTTATACCCTTCAGACCTAGCCCATAACGGTCATCTTCTTCACTGAGTCACTCTGCTCGAAAACAGACAGAACTAAAGCTCATCCCTCTCCTCCATTGTTGCTCCTCCATCCCTCAAGCTAACCCTTGATTCCAATCATCAAAACTTGAGAGAAAAGCCAGCAAAACTCGATTGGAGAGGAGATCCACTGATTCCCAAAGTCTAAGAGCATTTGGTTCATGTTTGGCCAGTGGTTCTAGGGTTTGTTACTCTTGGAGCTTGCTCCTAGCTGGCTAGGCATCACCCTTGTGCTTGCCAACTCATGTGGTAGCCTTGGGAGGTTTGTAACCTCACTTGAAAGCTAAGAAATCACCCCTCACTTCAAGAGTTCACTCTCTTGATTTGAGAACGAGGGTAAAGCAAGCCTTTGTGGCAAGCTCAAGCCTTTTGTGGCTTCCTCAACAATGTGGACTTAGGCAAACCTTAGTGGTGAGCTAAACCACGGGATAAATCTTGTGTCTTGCATGCTTCTTCTTCGCTATACTTGTTGTTTACATTATTGCTAGCTATTGTTAGGGTTTAGTTGCTCGATTCAACTTTGTGTGAAGTTTCTATGGTATCCAGTCTTCGAACTGGATCTTGACTCTATATTGTAGGATTAAGCAGCTAGTGGGGTCAGGTTCATCTCTATTAAATCTCAACTGTGTTAGAGTATTTTTCATAGAGCGGCAGTGCCACCCTGTAAGGCCGGCAGTGCCGCCCTCTATTCTAATGGAGTATCAAGTTGAATTTTTACAAGCCTATTCACCCCCCCTCTAGGCCTTCTTTATCTTCCAGTAGATCCTACAAGTGGTATCAGAGATAGGTTGCTTCGTATATGCTTTACCGCGTGAAGTATGGAAGAAGGAGAAGGTTCGAAGAACGTTCGCGTTGCGGATGCAAGTGGTGTGCACGTTGAGGATGTCGACAGCAGCAGTGAGCTGTCCATGTCCACAGCAAGCGATGCCACCATCAAAGAACCAAAGACCACCGATGCCGAAAGAAGAAAGGCAAGAAAAGAAAGAAAAGCTACCAAGATCGCAACAAGAGAAGCTAGAGAAAAGAAGAAAGAAGAGCAGTGGCTCAAAGACAAGAAGAAGAGAAAAGAAGCTAGAAGAATCACAAGAGAGGCAAGAGCTAAGAGAAGGGCAGCAAGAGCTAAAGAGCAAGAGAAGAATGAGTATGATGCATCATCTAGTGAGCTCTCTAGTAGCTCGGACGATGGAGATGATGATGTGTCATACCATGCTTCAAAAGATAGCAAGGAGGTGAAGAGCAAGGACAAAAAGAAGGATAGCAAGGACAAGGGCAGCAACAACAATAAGAACAAATATGCCGTCGTATCCTTTAACTATTCTTATTTGTCTAACCATAACAATAGATCTTTTGTCAATGTGCCCACGGGCAAGTTGCCTCATTTTGATGGGACAAACTTTGCCAAGTGGAAGCACTTGATGAGTGCTTATCTTGTAGGTCTTCACCCCGGTCTTTAGGAGATTGTGGTGAATGGATTGCAGCCACTGGAAGATCCCGAAGCACCAACAAATGAAGAGCTAGCTGCTGTCCATCTCAATGGCCAAGCCACAAGTATTCTTCTTAGTGCCTTGGATGGAAATGAGTACAACCGAGTGATGAATGTTAATGTTGCAAAACAGATTTGGGACACTTTGCATCTAGCTCATGAAGGTGTTGATAAAGTAAGGAAAGCAAAGATTGATTTGTTGATGGAGAGGGGCCACAAGAGATGTTTGATAGATTAATGACCTTGGTGGGCAAGATTAGAGGCTATGGATGTGATGAGCTTGATGATCACAAAGTGGTGAAGGTCATGTTGGAAGCTTACTCACAGAAATGAGACCGTAGTCACCTTGATTAGAGATAAGAAGAAGTTTGAGCACTTCACACCAAATGATGTGCTTGGAAGATTATTGACATTTGACATGCAAAGAGAAGAAGCAAATGAGAGGAGAAAACTTAGTGAGTTGCAAGCCAAGTTAGAAGGCATGAAAATCAAGGAAGTGGCTCTCAAGGCAAATAAATCAAGCAATCAAGGCACCTCCAACAAGGCAAAGGGCAGCAAGCAAGCATCAATAAGTAAACCCAAGGAAATCAAGTCAACTCCACAAAATGATGATCCAAGTTCATCCTCAAGTGAAGATGAAGATGATGGGGCTGATTATATGAAGATTGATGACATGGCTTTGTTTATGAAAAGCTATCACAAGGGGTTGAAAAAGAATGGGTATAAGATAGTGCAAAGAAGGTTTCCCAACAAGAAGAAGAGGACTTGCTACAATTGTGGCAGCACGGAGCACTTCGTTGCTAAGTGTCCCTATGACAAGAAAAAAATAAATACAAGAGGGACAACAATGAGGGCAAGCATGAACACAAAAAGAGATACAAGCAAATGGGAGAGGCACACATTGGGCATGAGTGGGACTCAACTAAGGAGTCAAGTGAAGAGGATGTGAAGATTGCAACGGTGGCTATTCAAAAGTCATCCTCTACACCAAGGCTCTTCAACATGTCTAATGATGATGACCACTGCTCCACTCACGTTTGTCTTATGGCAAAGGGTGAGAAGGTAAAACGAAGAGCCAAATCTCCTCCACCTCCTAGTGACATCTCTAGTAGTGAACTTAGTGATTCTAATGATGATGATACTAGTGATGTTGAGAAATATGCTAAATTGACTAAGAAGTTGGATTCTAAAACCAAGCTCTTTATTATGAATCTAATGGAGAAATTAGAAAGTGTCAAAGCCGAGCTAGCCGATAGAGATGATTATCTTGAGGAAACCGAAAAGATGTATATTGGCTGCAAGGAAGCTCTTGAGTTAGAGAGAAGTGAGTTGGACTCTTTGAGCAAGGCCTTGGCCGAAGAACAGAGAGAACATGCTCTCACAAAGAAGGCAAATATTGCACTCAATGATAAGTATTGTGTCTTAATTGAAAAGCACAACAAACTTGAGAAGCAATATAACCTTCTATGCGAGAGCACCTCACATCCCTCCAACACAAATGACACTCCTATTCCCTCCACTAGCCAAGGATGTGGAAAATGCTATAATCTTGACTTCAATGTTCATTCCACTAACCTTGCAAATTTGGAGGTTATGAAAAAGGAGATTGCTAGGCTCAATGCTATGTTAGGAAAAAGGTGCATGGAAGGAAAGAAACCTACTGGTGGCAAAGGTGAAAAACCAAAGAGGTCACAATACAAAGATGGAAGAAATCCACACATCAAAGATGGGCTTGGGCACACTCATGGAGGTAAAACCAATGGAAGAAAGGTAATCAATGGATATGAGTGTGTTCAGTTCGTGAGCAAAGGCCAGGAAGGTACAGATAGGTCTGCACGGATGGTGGCACAAGGCCAGTCTAGAGCAGCACCGTAGCCTATGGGCGGCAGTGCCGCCCCCCACAGAAAAGGGAAGACCACCTCCTGCTCCTCTGCTCATGTCAAGCCCAAGAAGAAGGTGTCTCATCCAAAGCAGGTTGTCCAGAAACCAAAGAAATCTATCTGGGTCACTCCAAATAGATATACTTATCAACCAAAGGCAAAAACACCTCCTCAATGTTTGGATTCTAACTTTGTTTTGCAGCACAACAGCAAGGGGGAGGTGTTTGCCAAGTTTGTTGGCAATGGTCGAAATGTTTATCATAATGCTTCCATTTGGGTTCCTAAAGTTCTTGTGACTAACATGTAAGGCCCCAAGAATATTTGGGGACCTAAAACTAGGAACTAAACTTGTTTTGTAGGCGTACTTCTTCGATGGGTCAAGTTGGGTGCTTGACAGCAACTGTACAAATCATATGACCGGAGAAAGGAGTATGTTCTCATCATATTCCCCAACTACAAATTCAGATGAGAATATTATATTTGGTGATAATTCAAAAGGGGTGTGATTGGACTTGGTAAAGCAGCTATTACACTTGATCATTCAATTACAAATGTCTTACATGTTGATTCCTTGAAATACAATCTGCTGTCTGTTTCTCAATTATGTGAGATGGGCTACAATTGTCTTTTCATGGATAAGGGTGTGGAAGTCTCTAAGAGGGAGGATTCTTCTATTGTCTTTACGGGTCACCTCAAGAACAAGCTCTACCTAGTTGATTTCAACAAAGGAAAAGCTAAGCTTGAGACCTATTTAGTGGCATCATATTCCCCAACTACAAATTCAGATGAGAATATTATATTTGGTGATAATTCAAAAGGGGGTGTGATTGGACTTGGTAAAGCAGCTATTACACTTGATCATTCAATTACAAATGTCTTACATGTTGATTCCTTGAAATACAATCTGCTGTCTGTTTCTCAATTATGTGAGATGGGCTACAATTGTCTTTTCATGGATAAGGGTGTGGAAGTCTCTAAGAGGGAGGATTCCTCTATTGTCTTTATGGGTCACCTCAAGAACAAGCTCTACCTAGTTGATTTCAACAAAGAAAAAGCTAAGCTTGAGACCTATTTAGTGGCAAAATCTAGCATGGGTTGGCTATGGCATCGCCGACTAGCTCATGTTGGGATGAGGAACTTGGCAAAACTCCTAAAAGACAACCACATTCTTGGACTAACCAATATTTAATTTGAGAAAGACAGGATTTGTAGTGCTTGCCAAGCTGGAAAGCAAGTAGGTGTACCTCACCCACCAAAGAGCATCATGACCACCACACAACCGCTGGAGTTGATTCACATGGATCTCTTTGGACCGGTCACCTACATAAGCATCGGGGGTAACAAATATGGTTTAGTTATTATTGATGATTATTCCCGGTTCACTTGGGTATTCTTTGTTTATGATAAGTCCCAGGTGCAAGAGAAAGTCAAGATATTTGTGAGAAGGGCACAAAGGGAATTTGGTCTTCCTATCAAGAAGATAAGAAGTGACAATGGGACCGAATTCAAGAACACTCTAGTTGAAGAGTTTCTTGATAATGAGGGCATCAAGCATGAGTTTTCAACTCCTTGCACACCTCAACAAAATGGTGTGGTAGAGAGAAAGAACCGTACACTTCTTGATATGGCAAGGACAATGTTAGATGAATACAAGATGTCGGACCTCTTTTGGAGTGATGCCGTCAATACCGCTTGCCATGCCATCAACCGTCTCTACTTACACAAGAAACTCAAGAAGACTTCATATGAGCTTCTAACTGGTAACAAGCCTAAGGTGTCATACTTTAGAGTGTTTGGGTGCAAATGTTTTATACTTAATAAAAGACCCAAAACCTCTAAATTTACACCTAAAGTTGATAAAGGCATTCTTCTTGGTTATGGATCAAATGAGCATGCCTATAGTGTCTTCAACAAAACCATTGGTAGAGTTGAAGTCACGGTAGATGTGACATTTGATGAATCTAATGGCTCTTAAGTGGATCAAGTTGATTCAAGTGTTATAGGAAAGGAGGATCCACCATGTGAGGCAATCAAGCAAATGGCTATAGGCGATATTAGGCCACAAGAAGATCAAGCCACTGATGATGAGGATCCCTAGGCTGCTGCTGCACAAATTTCCACTGACATACTCCATCGACAAGGGCAGCACTCATATGCTGAACATCAGCAGGGCGGCAGTGCCGCCCCATCTACCTCAGCAGCAGTTCCCTCAACTCCTACTCCACCAACTCAAGGACTCAACCTGGAGTCTATCTTTGAACAAGAAGAGGCTGGAAGTTCAGAAGAGGAACAGAGAGGTGTAGAGCACCCAAGGCTACGTCAAACTATACAACGGGATCACCCCGTTGACAACATCCTTGGAAGTATTCGAAAGGGGGTAACAACTCATTCACATTTAGCAATTTTTTGTCACTATTACTTGTTTGTTTCCTCTTTGGAACCTCTCAAGGTAGAACAAGCACTTGGAGATCCAGATTGGGTCATGGCCATGCAAGAAGAGCTCAACAACTTTGAAAGAAATCAAGTGTGGAAATTAGTGGAAAGGCCAAATACCAATGTCATTGGTACCAAATGGGTCTTCCACAACAAGCAAGATGAAAATGGCGTGGTGACAAGGAACAAGGCAAGATTGGTGGCCTAAGGCTTCACTCAAGTAGAGGGCTTGGACTTTGAAGAAACGTATGCACCAGTGGCAAGACTTGAGGCAATCCGAATGCTTCTAGCCTTTGCTGCTCATCATGACTTCAAATTGTACCAAATGGATGTCAAGAGTGCATTCCTCAATGGCCCAATACAAGAGTTGGTGTATGTGGAGCAGCCACCGGGGTTTGAAGATCCCAAATTTCCTCACCATGTATATAAACTCCAAAAGGCGCTCTATGGGCTCAAGCAAGCACCAAGAGCATGGAATGAATGCCTTAAGGAATTCTTGCTTAAACAAGGCTTTGAAATAGGCAAAGCCGACCCTACACTCTTTACTCACAAAGTTAGAAATGATATATTTGTGTGCCAAATATATGTCAATGACATAATATTTGGTAGTACTAATCATGAGTATTGTGATGAGTTTAGTAGGACCATGACTAAGAGATTTGAGATGTCCATGATGGGTGAGCTAAAATTCTTCCTTGGATTTCAAATCAAGCAAATGAAGGAAGGGACGTTCATTAGCCAAACCAAATACACCCATGATATGCTCAACAAGTTCGACATGGTGAATGCCAAGCCTATCAAAACTCCCATGCCAACTAATGGACATCATGATCTAAATGAAGGGAAAGTCATCGATATCAAGGTATATCGTTCCATGATCGGCTCTTTACTTTACTTATGAGCATCTAGGCCGAACATAATGCTTAGTGTGTGCATGTGTGCTAGATTTCAAGCTAACCCAAAAGAGTGCCATTTAATGGCTGTTAAAAGAATCTTGAGATATTTAGTACACACTCCTAACCTTGGCTTGTGGTATCCTAAGGGCTCCAAGTTCAATCTACTTGGCTATTCGGATTCCGATTATGCCGGTTGCAAGGTAGATAGAAAAAGCACTTCAGGGACATGTCAATTCCTTGGATGGTCTCTAGTGTCTTGGAGTTCTAAGAAGCAAAATTGTGTAGCCTTTTCCACTGCTGAGGTCGAGTATGTTGCAGCCGGTGCATATTGTGCTCAACTACTTTGGATGAGGCAAACCCTTCGTGATTACGGATGTCAATTCACTAAAATCCCACTCTTGTGTGATAATGAAAGTGCCATAAAGCTTGCAAACAATCCCGTAAGCCACTCAAGAACCAAACATATAGACATCCGACATTATTTCTTGAGGGACCATGAAACCAAAGGAGATATTGAAATTCGTCATGTGAGCATCGAAAAACAACTAGCCGATATCTTCACTAAGCCTCTCGATGAGTCAAGGTTTTGTGCTTTGTGTAGTGAGCTAAATATACTTGATTCTCGTAACTTGGTTTGAAATATAGCACATCTCTGTTTGACTACCTAGTGAAGTAGGAAAATAATTTAAAAAGATATTATATTATGTTTCAAAATCATTTCAAAAGGCCAACTAAGTGTCATGACCATTGTCTGTATTGTTGATTGCTTACTAGTCATGATATTTATAGAATATATATCCATATCCGAGGTGAAGGAGGTCATAAAGTTTAAGCGTAATCCCTGCAAAATTGGCAGGGCGACAGTGCCGCCCATCCTGATCGGCAGTGCCGCTCTCTGGAAACTGATCCGTTTTCAGCCAATTTTGGCTGGGTTGCGGGGCCCGTTTTCTTCTACTTATTCCTTCTCTGGCCCCCGACCCAACTCTCTCCTTCTCTCCTAGCCGACCGTTCTTCGCGACCTGCCACTCCGACAGTGCTGCTCCTGCAGCCGACCTAGTCCATTCTTCGTTGGTCACTACAGGAGGCTCTTGGCCGAGCCGTTTCTTCTCTTCTCCCTCCACTCCAATGGTTTGGAAGCAAGGTGAAACCCTAACCCCTTTTCGATCTATGCAATGTGAAGCTTTTAGTCATGGATTTCAGTTTCCAGGGGGAGTATGAAGGGTTTAGAAAGGTTTTTGATGGTTGAATCGAGTTGATTTTGGATTTCACCGGTTGGATGATTTTGGGGAGAGCAGCAATGCCGCCCATGGGACCATTAATAGCATCCCTAGCAGATTCTAACTGCTATACTCAATCTCACAAATCCAATGAAGTTCAGAATGGATTGGATTCATTTATAAAAAATTGTTACTAAAATTTTCGTACTCAATCTTTCAAATTCATGGCTAGGGTTTCATGTATTATTTGCTTCGACTGTGATTCTGAAATTGTTAGACAATGTTGGAAATAGGATTTAACCAGAACGAGAAAATTGAAGATGAAATAGTGAAGCAACTGAGGGCGGCAATGCCAGTCTCAGGCGGCGGCAGTGCCACCCTACCATGCTGATTCCAAATCCAGCAAAGCTTCCTGATTCATCTTCAAAATTCTTTTTCTTGTTAAGCTTGCAGCTGTGTCTAACTCATTATCTTATACAATTTCTTATCAAGTCTCATTTAATTGCATAGATGGACCAAGGAAAGAGGAAAGTACTGACAACCAAGCAAAAGGTCAAGAGAGGCAGGGGACAGGCAAGCTATACTTACAGAGACAGAAATCTTGATGAAGACCTTGCTGAAGAGGAAAATATTCAGAGGATGGGAAGAACCATTCGTGTGTGGCTTGATTCTCCTTTACATCTTTTAGAGTTTGATAGCAGCTACATGAGAGATAACACTGATAGGTTCGACCTCATACCTCCACAAAACAGTGATGGTCATAGAGTTGTTGATTATTCCATGAGTTGGAAGAAGACAGGTGAAGCTAGAGAGATTGATCCATACTCCTCTGACAGATCCAATGGCATTGATTATAGATTTTGGAATGCTTTCTAATCTAATTTTTATACTACAGCCATTCTATCCAAGTCAAAGGGCAAGATTAGCAAGATGCAGTACATTGACTTTGGTGACTTGGAGAGCAGGAATGATCATCAGTTTGCTACAGCAATCAAGACCTGTGACCGCTTTGAGATGACAGACATCATGAGTTTCAGGTATGATTGGAACAGGGAGATTATTGCTCAGTTTCATGCCACTTACTTTTAGAACAAGGAAATAGATGAGCTTCATTGGATGACTGATGGGCGACATTATCGCATTGATTTTGTCACTTTTTGTTGTATTCTTGGCTTTGGTCACATCCATAGGGGATATGAGAGGATACATAATGAGCGTCGTTTTGAGCCAATGGAAGTAAGCTTCATGTGGGAGGATCAAAATCTTGCAGTTCCTGATTGGTCAAGGACAAAGCTCAAGAGCTTTTGTTACATCATGAACAATCTCTTCATTATCACTCTCAACCTTAAAGACAATGCAACAGATTTGAATGGCTATATTACTAATGTGTGGGTCTAGGTTTCCTAGCAGTGAAAAGTTTAATGTTCCAAGATTCATTTGGGTTGAGCTAGCATATGCCATAGATGATGGGAGGAGATCTTTGCCCTATGCTCCTTACCTCATGTTTATGATTGAGAGAGTGACTGGCATGTGGTTCCCTAAGGATTGTGAGCATACTGTTTACAAGATCAAGAAAACCCATGGTGGCTTAGGGGGACTTGGTTCAGCTACTCAGCACACTAGTTTTGGAGGACTCGGAGGTAGTGGGGCAGCAGGTCTTCACACTTCTAGGGCTACATAGAGAGATATTCATGAGCCGTCCAGGGCTAGGGAACAAAAGAAGAAATTAAAGTGAGGAAAGATGAGTGCATGGATGAAGGCAATCTTTGCTCATTGTGCATATACTTCACAGACTGTTTATGAGGATAGAATGGAGAACAGGGAAGCTGTGAGGCATGCTAGGGAGATGGCAGGGCTACCACCACTTCCACCAGTGCAGTCGCCACCTCGGTTTCCTGACTTGCCTCGCCTTTCTTCTTCTGATGAGGAGCAGGATCAGTCACATAAGCACCATGATGAGTAGCAGGATGATCAGCAGCATGAGCACTCATATGAGCCATCCAGTCAGTACTATAGATACCCACAGGGGTAGCATTTTGAGGAGCCTCCATTGCAGCAGGACCTTGGTGGAGAGATTCACCCTACAGAGGCCGATCCACAGGTACAAGCAGCTTTGCTTTGCACATACTCTAGGAGACCGCGTCCTTCGACGGATCAGGCAGGGCCTTCTACTTTAGTTGGGGCTGCACCACCATGACGTTCAGCACGCTTCACTTCGCATACCCATGTTGCCGGACGTGCCCGCGTTGACTCCGACAGTGATGAGTGACTTCTCTTCTTTTTTCTTCTCTTTTTGGTATTTGATGCCAAAGGGGGAGAAAATTAGAGGGGTCAATAGTTTTTCGACGCCATATATTCTCTGCTGCTGCGCTTGATGTTCAGATCCGTTGAGTAGTTAGGTACATGTATTCATGGTTATTGTTTTAGCTTGTCATACTCAGTTTAAACTGTTGTATATTCATATTATCTGCTGTAGAAATCTGATTGCTATCTAACTGACATGGTCAAGACGGTAGTGCCACCCTATGGGGCCTGTAGTGCCGCCTTGTGCTGCATCAGCCAGAATCTTAGGTGCCTAAACTGAAATAAACTATCACATGCATCATGTTTATTCCTGTGACACTTTGTTCAGCACCCCACAGCAGGCATGGATGTAGGGAGAGGTTCTCCATCACACCTAAAATGTGAATCATGGCCTCTTATGTCAGATTGAGAATTCAAATCTCTATTCACATATTTAGGGGGAGGCTCCTACACCCATGATTCGAAAAATCTCAGTTTAGATTTTATATCATTTGTAAGCTCTAATTGGGTTGTCATCAATTACCAAAAAGGAGAAGATTGTAAGTGCAATCAAGCCCTATTGTGGGTTTTGGCATTGATGACCACCAAATTAGAGGACTAATGAGATTTATCGAGATGACAAGCAGGGAATCAAAGAATGAGGATAATGTACAGGTTGCAGGTGTCGTAATTACAAAAGGTGGCCAGACCGAGCTCAAAGGAGGTTTAAATTCTTTTATGTTCTGAATTTGAGTTTAGGAAAAGCCGTACTATCAAGAGGGACTTTAGGACAGTTGGTCAACTATTGAATCAAATATACAAATTCACATATTTACATCCTCCCACCTAGTCAAAATAGCCAGCCAAATTTCACATCATACTACCTGTTTTGGCTAGGGCGGCAGTGCCGCCCTGTTAAGAGCGACAGTGCCGCCCTTAACTGACCGTTGGGCTCAGGGGGTATTTATACCCTTTAGACCCGGCCCACAATGGTCATCTTCTTCACTGAGTCACTCTGCTCTAAAATAGACAGAACCAAAGCTCATCCCTCTCCTCCATTGTTGCTCCTCCATCCCTCAAGCTAACCCTTGATTCCAACCATCAAAACTTGAGAGAAAAGACAACAAAACTCGATTGGAGAGGAGATCCACTGATTCTCAAAGTCTAAGAGTATTTGGTTCACGTTTGGCCGGCGGTTCTATGGTTTGTTACTCTTGGAGCTTGCTCCTAGCTGGCTAGGCGTCGCCCTTGTGCTTGCCAACTCGTGTGGTAGCCTTGGAAGGTTTGTAACCTCACTTGAAAGCTAAGAAATCACCCCTCACTTCAAGAGTTCACTCTCTTGATTTGAGAACGAGGGTAAAGCAAGCCTTTGTGGCAAGCTCAAGCCTTTTGTGGCTTCCTCAACAATGTGGACTTAGGCAAACCTTAGTGGTGAGCTGAACCACGAGATAAATCTTGTGTCTTGCGTGCTTCTTCTTCACTATACTTGCTGTTTATATTATTGCTAGCTGTTGTTAGGGTTTAGTTTCTCGATTCACCTTTGTGTGAAGTTTCTATGGTATCCGGTCTTCAAACTGGATCTTGACTCTATATTGCAGGATTAAGCAGCTAGTGGGGTCAGGTTTATCTCTGTTAAATCTCAACTGTGTTAGAGTATTTTTCGTAGAGCGGCAGTGACACCATATAAGGCCGGCAGTGCCGCCCTTTGTTCTAACAGAGTTTCAAGTTAAATTTTTATAGGCCTATTCACCCCCCTCTAGGCCTTCTTTATCTTCCAGTAGATCCTACACACAGCAACGGACGGTCCTCAATCGACACAGGTGGAACAAATGCAATCCGAGCCTCGCTCGAATGCCTAACCAAGTCCAGATCCAAAGTACCTTTCCGCCCGATCTCCAATTATCATCCATATATATATTCCATGTGATAGTAATATAATAACAACAACAATATCTTTTCTATCTCTCACGAGTGATAGATAATCACTCACTTCTACCGAATCCTATAGCATAGCCATCTACACGATTCTGACATACTAGTAGGACTCATAGGATAAGGATATATGTGCAAGTGGTTTTCATTTAATTCCTTAAAACTTAATGCACAAGCATAAATTAAAGTGCAGAATAATAGGGGTTATGCACCGGGACTTGTCTGGGTAGGATATAACCAACTGTTAGCATTCCATTGTGGCGACACAATCATCCAGATGCCATCTTTTCTGCTACTCTGGTCAACTCCATGATCCATCGTGGTTCCTATTATGACATTCGTGGATGTAGCGTGGAAATGTAAATAATCACGACAATCGCCACTCTAAAATATGATTACATTGCTAAGCCAACGAGCTGACTTTAATGACTAAGTACTAAGCTACGTACTCATATTGTCGACAACATGCTATTTTACCACAGTATTTTAGTTATACCATTCCAAAGTATTTATATATATATATAGCAAAACAATTATTCTGGAGCCGCAAAAATTACCGTAGGCGCCTAAAAAATATTAGGATATTAGGATTTTGGTGTAAAAAATCGAGAGCCAACACTACTACCAATTTGCCAAGCAATTCCTATCGGTTAGTGTTTTCGCAATATTAAGTATTCAAGTTAATTCGGTTACTCTTGAAAGTATTATGAAATTAGGTGAACAAAATATACTAGTAGGTGGATCATAATTTTATAAACTTAACAAAATTGGTTTCATAATTTTTGGTTAACTACAAAATTTTCTATTGAATTTACAAGTTTGCTTTTAGCAATTAAATTAGGAAACGCTTTAGAAAAGAAAAGGGTCGGCGGCCACTTACTCGGCCTAGCAGCCCAACGCGAGGCGTGGCCGCGCGCAACAGCTGGCCCAGCAACGGCCTAAGGCGGGAGAGCCCGCGCGCGCAACCATTTTTGCAAAGGAGGGCCTGTGCTCTTTAGAAATCAAACGACACAGTGAGGTACTGTTTCTCTAGACTAGGTCTTTGCACAAAACACCTCGAAAAGAGCTGCCTTCACAACGGGGCGGTTCCTGGCGTGTCCGCGCGTGGCGGCAACGGCGGCTGCACCGGTCACGCTAGACTTACCGCGACAGCAACCACGAACCGACCACTACCTACGGCTAAACCCTTAGGGGTAGGCGACGATTAGAGGGTCGGTGGTGCACTATCGAGAGCCATAGTGGTATGCGACTAATCGCGACGGCGGCACGTCCGTCCCGATGACCTATGGCACCATCGGAGGGAAGGGGTTTGCAAATAAGCACCAGTAGCTCACCAGGATTCGAGCTATGGTGGTGGCTGAGGCGTAGGGGTGCCAAGATGGCCTAGCCACGTGCGACTGATCCACGCAGCGGCGTTCTGAGCATGGCACCGGCGCGTCATTGCACCGATGGCGAGCTTCCTGGCCAAAACTGCACGAGCACTAGTGGGCGTGAGTCAAGGCGAGTTCAAAGCCACAAGCAATTGAACTATTACCGCTCCAATCCTACCTCTCTCCCTAGTCCAAGGTCACGACGGTGAACATGGCCCATGACGAGCTAATCACCGAATTGTCACGGCGTAGGACTCTACCATGGCCAGATGCGGTTGAGGTGGCAAGCTAGCTCTCCCTTCTACTTACTGACGTGAGGAGATGGGCTGAGAAACCATGGGCTAGGCGAATTTGAAAGGTGGGGCGCGGTGCCTAAGCTGAGGCCACGTCATGGGGAAAATCATGTGGATGAGCTCGAGCGGTAGGGCGTGTTAAAGTGGGGCTCCGGTCGGCGATGGCAGAGCGAGCTCGTGCACATAGGTGACGAGACCAGGCGGCTTGGCGCGATCTTCATAGTAACAAGCAGCGGACCCAAGTGAGATCACGGGCAAAATAGGGCAGGGAAGCGTCCCATCGCCGCTGCGTCCGACCCTGACTCATCACGACGGCAAGGTTCCAGCTTAAGGACTAGGCAGGTAGGTAGGACGAGGGACGAGCCGAGCACCATGTCGATCGCGCAATGCAGCCGCAACCACGTCGCGGCCTAGAGGCCAGCCGTGCGAGCGCGACACGCGTGCAGTAGTGGGACCAGTCGCAGCCAGCTGGGACCGACCGTCGCCCGGGGCAAGGCTGCGTGGTGTCAGCCAGCCGCATGCTGGCCACAGTTGGAACTATGCAGCGGTAGCGCTCGCGCTCGGATGGTGACCGCGCCCATGGGACCAACGGTGCTAAGCACGGTTTTTAAAGCGAGCAAAAAACTGCTAACGATCCCGGATGAAGTTCAACTAATTTCTCTATCCTATAGCCAGCAGTGCCAACTATCTGGTAAAGCAATCAACAAGAGCAGGAGCAACTAGAGGAGAAGATAGATGTATGCCAACATAGGCTCGTCGCTCTAAACGTCCGTTCATGAACGGAGCGCCAACAACACGATTCAGACACGTTTTAACGAAGTTAGAGCAAATTTACAAGGGTATCGTAACACCCAAGACCACTACAATCTAAGCCATGCTCAAGTGCACACTCAGGGACAACCAACGGTACAAGAACGTTAAGTTGGTGCCTAACAATTTTTGTTAGAATTTGGATGTCAAAACGGCATTGTCTATTTCCTTTTTCCGACTTCGAAAAGTCGAAAGCTTCGATTAGAGCTAAGCAACTTTTAACACTTTTACCCTAATTTCTAAAAGGCCTAACCCTATTAACCTCGACCAACTCGTACTCCCTGCAATAGCCCATACTTCCTACTAACTCATAGGAGCAAAACATCTGAGCACCTTTTAACTATTTTACTCAATTTAATTTGTCAAAAATAATATTTTAAACACAATCCAAATTCTTGCCGATTCAATGAAAGTTTCCGTTAAATCACGGATTCGATGTTTGAGCTTCTAAAAACCCTAGTTACAATATTCACTTTTGAAAATTACAGTTGCATTCTTATCTACCCTATTCGCTTATCATTTTATATAAACACTATACACAAGTTATATCTTGTTTTTGTTTACCAAGATCGCTTTCCCGTTTCATACGGTTCTAACTTGTTAAAAATTTGAAAACCCGTTCAGCTTAATTTCTCCGAGACCTTAACTTAGGTGCTAAGTCAGCTCGTAACACCCGAGGTGTTACAGCTAGATGGCTGCGGCATGGTGAGGGTGAGGGGCAGGACGCAAGCGAGGTGGAGAGTGCGGATGGGGCGGCAGACGAAGATGAAAAATTTGGGGAAAGTAAAGTCATGAGCGTGGCCGTGAAATATTGAACCCCTCCCATGCGCTTTCTCTCCGTAGCCGCGCGCAGCACGCTTCCTCTGTTGTGTGGGCCAGATGCCTGCTTGCAGCGCGCGAACAAAGCCACAATTGATGGTCAGACTCCCCGTGACAGCACCAACCGACGGGAGGGACTTTTCCTGACGGGATTTCAGTGCACGCGAGGAATGGTCATGAGCCCCTGACGGAAGACGCAGAGTCGAAGGGGAAGGTACCTACCGACGGGAGAAAACCAGTCTGGGGTACGTAAGGGAGGAAGCCACATGCGTGTGTATTTCGTGTAACTTGTGATGTCCGACTTACTCTCTCCGTCCCACAATAGAAGTCGTTATGGGATATATATAAGTCAAACTTTCTCAACTTTAAAATATTTATATCTCCAAATAAATTTATTATAAAGTATATTAAACGATCTATCTAATGATACTAATTATATATTATAAATATTAATATTATTTTATATATAATTGGTCAAAGTTAAAAAAGACAATTTTTTGGGAAGCAAGAATGACTTTTATTTTGGGACATAGGAGTATTATTTTGCTATTCTTTTGCCTGATTTACATATTATGTAAAATAATTTCTAGAGGTGGCTGAATTTTGACTCGCCTCTAGTAATCCGTCTCTAGGGGGTGTGTGGCCTGGTTCGGTCCGTTCTTAAAAATGGATTCTCGGAAGATGGAAAAGTAGAGGTGGCCAGAGCATACAGCCGCCTCTGTAACTATTATAGCTGTCTCTAAAAAAGCTTTACTTTGCAGCGACTGTTTTTTACAATAGTGTCTGATCATATTCGTACTCTCTCCGTCGTCCACAAATCAAATATAAGGAGATCGATTTATTTCTGTAGTTTCTTAGGACAGATTAAGAGAGAAAAAATGACCTGGCCCTCCATCAAACCCCACCCACCGAGACCAGCTTGTGATTGATCCCTGAAATGAGAAAATAATTAAATGCGTGGGATTGGATCTGGTGGGTACTTTGAAATCCTTAATCAAACGTCAAGTGCATATGCCAAGCTACTAACTCTTGCCGCGTGAATCTGCTTGCCTGCTTGGAAACTCGGTATGCACTATCTATATGATAATAATATCCCTGAGTGCGCTACCGTACCACCCGGGTCCCAAGGATAAATCTACCTGATGATCTGGAATGCATCTGCCGACATCGTGGGCAACGAAGACGACTAGCTAGTACTCATCATACGAATACGAATATCTGTGCACAGACACAGAAATACTGTCTTCTTCATCTTTCTTCAACTCTGAGGCAGCGGCCATCAATGGAGGAGAAAGCGATGCCTTTGTGAAGTCGAGAACCTGCGAACCACTGCTGCTTGAGCTGGGCTCATTATCCCGGAACAAGGTGTCGCACGTATGCTCGTTGATCAGGGTGACCAAGAAAAGTGGAGGGTAGCTGTTGCTTTGCTGCTGCACGTATTTCTTTGCTGGGCACTTGTGGTCATCGCTGTAACCGCACTTGTAGTATAACCTGCAAATTAGTAACCGATCGACAGTATGAACATATATAAATCTTGAAATAAACTTCTTTTTTCCGAGTGAGAAAATTAAAGCATGCCAATAATAAGTTAGAAGTAGAGATTGTTGACAGGCTGATAACGACATTTTATGTACATGTCAACTCTCCGAATCCGAACGGGTGCACGTATTTACGACTATTTATTCTTTCAGCGGAGGTGTCATGCTCTCAATAGTAAAGGCACCTAGGTGAGTTTGTTAAATCTCAACATCTACGGGCAGATGGAAATGAATGAAATCCTAATTATTTGAATCTATATTCGCTAAAACTTATAATATGAACATCTATATTCATATTTATTTCTACTATAGATACTAAATGGATGTGTATAAATCTATTTTATATCATTTTTCTCCATGCAATTCTAGATACATAATGAAAAGAATGGATGGATTTCCGATACAGGTGAAACTATCTAAAAGTTATTCATGTGACTAATGACTATATATTTATATTCATTTTATTATATTATTAATATGTACCAATTGAAACTATTTAAAAGTAATGGCTAACAATATTAATAACAATATATAAAGAGAATTTAATTAAATCTATATAACTAATGTATGTAGTTTAATATGATTAATTATGTTAATTTCAATTATATGACAAAGATGAGCTACCTGATCAGTTGTATTCCCTTCATATTCATCCTCAACAAAAAAAATTATAGTAAATAGTGACATTTCTATTCGATTCAATGCGTATCTGACCATTTCCACATTCCACCCCTAGCCAGCATAGTGTCTTTTAGAAATGCTCATAGAGATGAACTATATTTGTGTGTGCATTGTGCGCATGCATGCATGTATATATGTGAATGCATGCATCTATACCATGTTTAAAATAAACTTCATAATGCTATGCATTTAAATATGCTTTCTCAAAGGATAATCTAGCTTGTGATTCCTCGAGAGGATAACCTATTACATTAGGCTAACTTATGTCTTTCTTTAGGCCTTGCTTGGATGTAGTCTCGGATTCGCATCAGTCCATTTGTGTTGGAGTTGATTGGAGTGGAATTTAAACTAAATTCCACCTCAAATCCACCCCAACACATGTGGATTGAGGTGAATACTATAACATTCAAACAAGACCTTAAGGATAACACATCTTGAACAGTACTGCATCAAACAAGATAGGTCCACTCACAAAAAATAAATGTCCATCTAGTTTCAAGAACGGAGAGAATATATATACCATACTCCTTTAATTTCTAAACTTTTTTTACTAGAAGATAACTACAATAATATATTCGCAGAAATCTAAACATATGCATGACTCACAACAGATAATTGGAAACAGTATAAATAAATGTACACTACTTGATGGAAACATTGTGCACGGGTTACAGCTTGCAATGATGTTACAGAAGTATACAAGCTGCAATCTACAATCTACAAGTTGAAACAAATTTAACAAGGCCTTAGTTTAGCTATCGCCCAAGTCCAGCTATAATATTGGAACCATAATAAGCTCCTACTACTCCATAGTCCACACAAGATGAGTTATCCTTATTAAGGTAGCAGAAGCTAGCTAGCTCCCCGGCCAAATAGAATAAGTAATTGTTGGGTCTGAATTAAAAAAAAAAACTTGTGCAAGGATAGAAGCTAAAATCCAATGTACCAAAGATATGCTTATCTGAAAAGTTGCTTTTTTAGAGAAGCAAAGACCAAAAAAAAACGTGTAAGCAGAAGGAAGCTGACCGAGCTATAGTATTTGTACTTTGTAAAAGGTGTCATGATGGATTAGAAAACGGATGAATGATCATAATCTTTCACGACGAATTAATCTGCTAATATGGTGACTTAGCTAGAGTACGCTGGTGATGCATTATGAAGTTCCATCAAAGATACATACCTTGGATATTCAGCATAGAGGATATTCTTCTCACCATATTTCCTCCAGTGGAAACGATCGTTTTCTGGTGCCTCAGTCAGTATCTCCTTGCTGAATAACATGGATGGAGGAGAAAGAGAATGTAATTTCACTGCATGACTTTTTACAAACTTTCCTACCTATATAACCATGAAATATTGATCCTCGCCTAATTGAGCATTAAGCGCACATGTATGGTATAGATGTGAACTTGGACAGAATAAGATCCAGAGACACCTAACTAATATATTCTTCCTTTTTGTAAATTGTAATGTAGATCTGGAAATCTCTAGGCCTAAACTATTAAGTACGTTCCATTTTTCTTAACGCGTCGCTCTCAAAAGCGAGTTCCAGATCTAATGGAGCAAGGAAGTAAACAGTAGTAAACTGTGACGTGAATTAGTTCCCTTAAGCCCAAATAAGTTGATAACAGATCTGCAAATTAACTCATTTTCCCATATGCAGATCCACATAAAGTTATATGCAACTATGCAAGTTATATGTCTTAATAACACCACTTACTGTAGCTTGTAGGCTTGTAGCATGCAGGACGCAGTAAAAAGCATAGGTTTGTAGTACTCACATCGGGAGTTCAGCTCCAGCTATGCCTCGGCGGTGCCTCACCCTTCTTGTACGGGGCACGGGACCGTTTCTGTCCCGCCTGCTGGTGCCTCCGTCGGAGTAGGCTGTGGGCGCAGCCATGACCTCGGAGACGAAGGGGTGCTCCATCTCAGACTGGAGAATGGAGAGCGACGACTCCATAGCCATGGATATTTGGCCCACGTTGACCACTGCAGCGTGACGGCGGTTAGGCTCCGGGATGAGCTCTACCTGCTGCCTGAGCAGCTCCGCCAGCTGGGTACCCCTCCTGAGCTCCTGGATCGCTGCGTGCCTCGGGCTGGAGGAGGGCGGCGGCTGCGGTGGCGACAGCGTCATGGAGTTGGAGTGCGTCGACAAAGGGGGGACACTCTTCAAAAGATGAAGAAGGAAAAATGTGAAAGCTCCGGGCTGGGACTGGGAGAGCCGGCGGGGTCAGAAGTTTGGACAGGAGCTTGTTGTGTGTAATGTAACCTTAATTAGAGGAAAGCAAGGGCTCAACCATTGACCATAGAGATAGGAAGATAGCGCAACAACTAATAAGAGTATGTACGGGCCGGACTGCGGACTTGTTATTTTAATTCTGGCTATTGATTAAACAAATCATATCCGTCGATTAAAGAGTATTAATTGCGTGTTTAGGTGCAAGTGTACGTTACAACCGTGTATGTCTCCGATTCTGGTGTCCCTGAGAATATATACAACTAACCCATGCATACTTTGCATCAAAAACACTTGCCAGTTGCCACCATATTATATATTATTTGTATTAGCCTATTAGGCATGGTAATCCATGCATCAAAACAAAATGTTCAAGTTTGTCAATCCTAGCTAGCGCAGAACACGGACCAAATTCATAGGGGTGAGTGTGTGCATTGTGAGTGTGTGCATTGTGCTATGTAATCGCAAAAAAAAAAAAAAAAGGAACACTGGCCAGATTATCATAAAGCATAAATTTAGGGTTGGCAAAGGGGGCGTTCAATATGTTAGATAATAGGTATTTTCATATTTAATTTAATCCAGAAAAAACAGTAACAAATATTTTTGATGACATGTATGTACATGTGTAATTACTACTACTCGCAATAGAAGTAACGGTGGCATACAAGCAAAACAACATACTTATCAAAGCAAAAACCTTACATGAATACAAACATAGTAAGAATAGAAATATACCCTGCGGTAGTGCTAGAGGCACTGCGACGCCATTCGCACTAGTCGACGTAGTGTGTTGCTTAAAGTAGTGGACCACAGGTGATGCAGGTAGATGCTCGCAGTATAGTTCCACAAATGGCCACTAGGAAGACGATGTATAGCTAATAGAAGGTATTGGTTGTTGGGAAGAAGACATGGCGGAAGAGAAGCAATCACACAAGATCATTGTGCTCCCTAAAAACCTAATTCGCCCGCACACCCAAGCAGGTGTCGTAGGTGGGCGTCGGTTCTAGAGGCCTGCCATCCAATTACTGTTTGTGCAGAAGACTAGATTGGGGAAAACTCGGAGTAACTCGACAGAGAAGAGAGGGTGTGGTTTCTGTGTCTGGTGCAAGGCTTCTGGTTATCTCTCGTACTTATGCCCGAGCGGAGGAAGCCGGAGCGTCAAGAGGATGCACCTGGACAGTAGCGAAATTAGTGAGAACAGACGGAGCGCAAGGCTTCTAGTTACCTCTCATACTTATGCCCGAGCAGAGGAATCCAAAGCGTCAGGAGGATGCACATGGACGGCGGCGATGTTACTAGAAATGGATGCACAGAGTAATCATGGAGGAAGCCAGAGCCCACCGTTGGATGCACATGGATGATGGTGAAGTTACCAAAAACAAACGGACAGAGTAATCACAGAGAATTACAATAAAAACTCTCGCACATCGACTACTCCCGTAATTGTCAAATGGAAGGAGGCAAAGTTACTGGAAATGGATGGACCGAGTAATTACGAAGGAAGCCAGAGCGTCGAGAGGATGCATATGGATGGCGGCGAAGTTACCAGTTATAGACAAACTGTTGTGCACTGAGTAATCACTGAGGAAGCCGGAGCATCGGGAGTAATCAAGGAGGAAGCTGGAACATCGAAAGGATGTGCACATGGACAACCACAAAGTTACCGAAAACAGACGGACGAAGTAATCACAAAGGACGGATCGAGTAATCATGGAGGAAGCCGGAGCATCGGAAGGATATGCACATGGACGACAACAAAGTTACCGAAAACAGACGAACGACGAAGAAGCACACTGGCACATCGAGAGGATACACATGGACAGTGACAAAGTTACCGGAAACGGAAGGAAGGAGTAATCTTGGAGAATATGGAGACTAGGTAACTGCTGAGTGGATGACTCCATCAACCAAGCTCAAGTGGAAAAAACCAAGGCCCGACTTGCACTGCATCATGCTGTGGAGTGGTGCGGCACAAGCTCGTGCTTGTCACATGCTCACGCGCGCTCACTACTCCTCGGAGGCGGCGGATGCATGTGGCACATCCTTAGTCTCTCTCAACTTCTCAATAGGAGCACACATAGTCCACCTATTTAAGTTAAGTCAACGTTTAGTCAAAATTCCATACAGAACTAAAACTATATAATTGCACCTTAGCATTTAATATGTGCCTAAGGATTTATTTGACTTAATTGAGTTAAAATTGGGCCAAGCCCAAATTAAATCCAACACAATAAACATATATTGGGCAAGAGGGTTTATGGATTGGTTCAACATCCTCTATGAGGATCCTTGTATGCCTAGCGAACTTGGCATTTGTAAGGTACAAATTCAATATTGTGTTGTGGACAGCCGGCTACAAAGTGGCGCACTGATCCAAGGGAATGATTATTGAAGAGTTCAAGTACCACAAGCTTGGATACGCATACACATTGGCATGGTGGCATTTTGTATTAACAAAAGGGACTAGCTAGTGGCTTTTTTTTTTTTTTTTGAGAAACAGACTAGTGGCTAATGAAGTGTGACAAAAACGACGGTAGGTGCATGGACCTGACCATGACCAACAATAACTATCCCGATTTCTCACGGTTCAGTAGGCAGGTCACTTCTTTTTTTGAGCAAATATAGGCAGATCACTTCTTTTTAAATTTATAGAGAACACACACAGAAAAGAACAAGATATAGAACAAATTAAAATAGCCTCCATTCGAGCTAAAGAAGATTGAAATGTGAAAGAGAGAGCCTACAGCCAAAGCCTCGTCAAAAAACTGAGATATGCCACTTTCTTTTATTGTTCATTTTGGAACACCGTTGTTAATTATTAGCCATGCCTTATGCGGCTGTCTACCACCGATATATTTTTTTTAAGTTGAATACCCTGCCATTCCACCAACCATTTGCTATTTTCCATGGATAAGTGTTTATTTCCCTTGAAATAAAGAAGTGTGCCTTCCATTCAGTCTCATTCCAAAGACCAAGTTTTTGAAAAGAAGCTTTTTAGAGAGGGTTTTGCAAGATGTTCGGACATGAGATATTTCATTGTATATGTTGGATTAGTCCCACCTTGGTTATTGGGAGAGAGTTGACCTGACTTAATAAACGAGTCTCTAGGTGCAGTTTCCTTAACGGAACCACATTTAAAAATTCTAGGGACGGTTCAAGAGCTACAGTGCTCTCTGCTATAGTTACAAGCACTTTCTTATGTCATCTGCCTCTATTAGAAACAGGAACCATTGTAAAAAAAAGATTTCTATAGTAGTGACGCTTGGTGACTTTTTTTCTACTATAACAAATTTCATTTTTATGGAAGAATAAAGTAAAAAAAGAATCACCCTTAGCTTGTAACTTCAATTTCCCTACTGTTTTTTTCCTCAAAGTTGCTGACTTTCCTGTCAAAAAGAATGATAACAAATCACATGCAGAGATACCTGTGGTGTGGTGGCCTAAGGGCAAAACCAACGCTTTTACAGTCTATCAGCCATTTACGTCCATCATCCACCTCCTTTTCAGCAGAGGCTGTAGCTTTTTGTGACGAGGCGATAGTCTCCTCTGCAAGCTGACAGACTGCGGGGCTTCTATCTGCCTACCTCTCTCTTCCAAACGGCATCCGATCCTTCATGTCCCTGCGAAGCTGCTGTACACGGTGGAGCGTTGGGCACGGCCTATTTAGCTTTCACATGATTTGCAGTGATGGATGAAAGTTTTTTTCTTTTTTTTTTCTTTAATTGGAAAGACGCAAGAGTTGTAGAGCGATGCCGGCAAGCGGCAAAATGCAGTGACTAGTTATATTTATATCACACGCTACTTAATGACGATATCCGTGCGGCGTCCGGACTGTTACGTCACTCGGGTAGCGTCAGCGGCATGACTAAGAAGCTCCCAATACTTTATTGTTTTCTTCAAAAAGAAATTTGAAGCCCATATGTGTCTCGTGCTGGTCGGTTATTTAGCTGTGTCACGTCTTGTGGAATGGGGAAGTATGTGGGAAATTATTATCAGTTGCCTTTGAGCACAAATGGACTTTTGATGCTTTCTTATTATTCAGTTCAGGTGACGCTAGCATGGCGGCACAAATGGAAATTATTACCACAGCTAGCATGGTGGCACTAGCTATTATATTATTATTATTCAGTTTTTTTTTTCAACAAACAACTTTATAATTAGCAGCAACGCGCTGCAAGTATTGTTACACCAGTTAAGCCTACAGATTGTAGTGCTTGTAGAACATTGCAATGAGGCATATGATGCTCTAAAGAACAGGAGAATTCCAGATCAGAGTTCTGGAAAGTGGAATGTTGCACAGCTTGGCGGGCCAGAGCGTCGACAATGGTGTTGAGGCGCCTGTGGACCTTGAAGATGTTTCTTGTGAAGTTGGCGAAGGTTATGTTGGATGAACTGCTTCTTGTGAAGTTGGCGAAGGTTTGTGTGTGATACTTGATTCTCCAGTCAGGCGGATTGGAGATATCATTCTTGTTGAGGAAGTGAACCAACTGTTCATAGTCCGATAAGAAGTTAACACCTGAAAGGTTGAGGTTGTGACCGACTGCAGAGGCAAGGACGAGACTAGCAGCCTCCGCCATGATCACTGAGGAGCAATCACCAAGCCTGGCTTTGACGTAGATCGCCTGGGGTGTCTGTTCCTGAAAATTGAGGATGAATACACCCAATCCAGCCGGTCTAGGATTAGAATTTTGTTGGTCTGGCTTGATGGATGCATCCACATAGCATCTTGTACCATGAAGCAGGGCCGGTATAGTAATCACATGGCTGTGCATCATTTGTGCCTGCTGTGTTGCAAGAGGCATACTTTGCCTACCTGGGCGAGTGGGCGACGTTGTGGTTGTGTCTGTAGTTTGGGGTGACGGTTGAACGGCGGCATCGGGTCCTGCAATTGAAATCAGCGTACCTTGCAGCATGTGAGGAGACTGTTGCGGTGACAGAGTATCATCTGAGGCTATAGTAGCTGAAGTGATAGCCTGCGGGAGTCATGCTTGGGTGTTGGTTTTAATGTGGGCAGCAACATTAGTATTTACCTGCATAGGAGTCCATGTATGCCTTCGGAAGTGATTGTCATTCCTAGCTTTCCAAATGTACCACAGGGTGAAAAGTATTTTATGAAAAAGAGCATCAGAGGTGGAATTTGAAATGAAGCTCTGTAGGATCAGTTGGACTCCATCATTTTCGTGAGGAAGATTGTCAGTTCTTATTGAGGGAGTGAAGGAGAACCATACCGCCCGAGGAAGATCACAGTGGAAGAACAGGTGTGCATCATCTTTCACAGCCGCACAGGCGGAGCAGTGATTGTCTATGTGGGTTGAATACCTGGCGGCTCTCTCTGCAGTGGCGAGAGCTCGACGGATCAACCTCCAAGTGAATGCTTTGATGATGGGTGGTAGATCTCTGCTTTTCCACGCTCGCGTCAGGATGTGATTAGCTTGGGGAAGAATGCTCCTGGAGCCCTGTTGTGGGAGTTGAATTGAGTTTTGGGCGGAGAGGTGCTCGTAGATCTCCTTGGTGGTGCAGATGCCGTTCCTGGAGGGTTTCCAACGGAGAATGTCCTGCTGATCATTGGGAACTGGCTGAACAGAGGTGATGGCCTACACAGCCTGACCGTCAAAAGTGTTAGTCAGAAGTTGCATGTTCCAGGAACGAGTGTGCGGAGTCCACAGGTCAGAGACCGTGGCTGGAAGTGGTGACCGGCACCGCAGCAGCAAATGGTCGTGGATGGAGTTCCAGACCGGGCACCAGGGGGGCGACCAGACCGAAGTGTTGCCTGCATGGATCTGGTAGATAGTATTGTTGCACAAATCCTTTTTGACTTGCATGATGGAGGACCAGAAAATGGACCTAGGTCCTGCATGATTAGCATTCCAGAAGAAGGTGTTAGGGAAATATTTTACTTTAAGAACAGCAGTAAGCAAAGGGTTCTTATTATTAACAATGTCATAAGCGGCATGGGTAATGAGGCTCCTGTTGACAGTGTGAAGATCTCTGATGCCGAGCCCACCGTTGTCTTTGCTTTGGCAGATGTCATCCCAAGACCTGAAGTGTATGGGCGAGGTGGGGTTATCCTCCTGAACGCCAGCCCACCAGAATCTTCATATGATGGCATTAATTCTTTCCACAAAAGTCTTGGAGAAAAGAACAGTAGACATGTAATAGACAGGAATGGAAGATAGAACAGACTGGATGTAGGTGAGTCTGCCTGCATGGTTGAGCTTGTTCGCTTTGACTGTGGTTAATTTGGCTCTGAACTTGTTGATGAAGTCATAAGCCCTGTTCCTGTCATTGTGGTTGAATATGATGGGGTGACCCAGATGCAAGGTGTTAGGGAGAAGATCAGGGACAGGGAAAATTTCCTTGATCTGAGCTTTGGTGTGGCTGTCAACATTTTTATTGAAGAGGATAGAGGATTTGTGGAGGTTGGGAATTTGACCAGAAGTCATTCAAGACTTGTCTGATGGTAGAGGCTTCATGCAAAGTGGCAGTGCCACAAAGGCTCAAATCGTCAGCAAAGAGCAGGGAGTGGATTGGGGGATAGTCAGGTCCCAACTTGATACTCGACAGATTTGCTTGGTGGAGTTCTTGCTGAAGGCAAATGGAGAGTTCATTAATGGCCACCACAAAAAGGTAAGGGGAGAAAGGACATCCCTGGCGAATTCCCCTCTGGGAAGGAAACTGAGAAGTGGGCTGACCATTCACAAGGATGGAGAAGGTTGGGGTAGAAATGCAGGCATGAACAAGGCTGATGAAGGTAGGAGGGAAGTCCATTTTATGAAGCGCCGCAACGATGAAGTCCTAGCTGATGCGATCGAAGGCCTTGGCAAGATCAAGTTTTAGGAGGAACCCCTTGTGGTTCCAACTCCTAAGATTGAAAGAGTGGACAATTTCCTGCGCAATGACAATGTTAGAAGAAATATGCCTGTTCTTAATAAAAGCCGCCTGAGCATTGTCAATGAAACCAGGAAGGTGAGGTTTGAGTCTATATGCCAAAGACTTAGCGATGACTTTGTAAATAACGTTGCACAAACTGATTGGTCTGAAGTCTTGTGGAATTATGGGTTGCATTTTCTTGGGGATGAGAGCAATATGAGTTTTGTTAAGTTTAGTATCAAGAACAGCAATAGTGTAGAAAATTTGTACCAGGGTGTGGACATCATCAGCTATCCAAGGCCAGGCCAATTTATAGAAGGCAGCGTTGAGTCCATCAGGCCTAGGGGAGGCATTGCTGCGCATGTCTTTTATGATGGAGTGAAGCTCCGTCTTGTCCGGGATGGAGTTGATACTCTGAGCAGACTGGGAGGACATCACCTGTTACCCTGCACTAGTTTGTTTAAGAGCATAAACAGCGGTGTTAGTAGGTGTTTGAGTTTGGTTGGAGAAAATATCCTGGTAGTAGGCCATTACTGTAGCTGAAATCTATTCATGAGTGGTCGAGCCGGAACCGTCGGAGTTCTGAAGGTAAGTGATCCTGTTCTTCCTGGTTCTTTTGACAATGGACTGGTGGAAGAATGAGGTGTTGCGGTCACCATGAAGTGCCCAATTCTTTTTGGCCCGTTGAAGGTGAAACTCTTTGACTTTGGCAATGAGCTGGTGGTGGTGTTCAGTGAGCTGTTGTTGAAGGCTGAAGTCTTGTTGGTGAAGTGGTTTAGATTGTTCTTGAAGAAGCTGGTCTTCCACCGTGGCTAGCTGATCCGAGAGCTTGGGCTTGGTTCGACGCCATCTTTTGAGGTCAGCAGCAAGGTATTTTGTTTTGTGTGGTAGAAGGATCTGTTGGCCGATCGGTGCCAGCTAGTTTTAGCCACTTCTTCGTAGTCCTGTTCCATAAGCCACCAATTTTCAAAATGGAAAGGTTTATTAGTTGGTTGTCTCGTAGAATTGAGGACTGTGAGAATGGGAGTATGGTCACTGCGAAGCATAGGAAGGTGGTACAAAGTCGTCCATGGGTACACAGTACACCATTCAGCATTTGCGAGGCAGCGATTTAGACGTTTGAAGGTGGGCGCCGTGCTGAAGCGCTTGTTGGTCCAAGTATAGGCATGGCCACTGTATCCAAGATCAATGAAACCACACTGCTTGACATAATCACAAAAAGCATTAATACGTCTAAGATCAGGTCTACCAGGACCTACTTTTTCATTAGCGTGCATAATGTCGTTCATGTCACCCATACAGAGCATTGGCAAGTTTCTATTATTTACAACAAAATTTAGCACTTGAGACCATATAGTGGCGGTGTTTTGGTGATGAGGATCACCATAGATACAAACTAACCCAAACTGCTGCAAATCTAGATTACTAGTACACAAGGCAAATATATAGTTTGGAGAGTGATCAACTACTGTAAGGCTAACATCCTGCTTCCAAATTAACCAAAGGCCTCCTGATTGGCCTTGCGCAGGAACTACAAAAGCATCAACGGCATTAAAGCAATTAACAACAGAAGTACGAGAAATTGACGAGTTTCTTGTTTCGGAGATGAAGCATACCTGAGCTTTGGTGGACGTGAGGAGGCGGGCGAGGTGGGTCATTTTAGAACTGCGGAGGGTTCCGCTCGAACCCTGCAGTTCCAGGCGAGCAACGTCATGGCGCCCGTGGCGCCCTTGTGGCCGGCGCCTGAGCCTGTTGTAGATCGTCGTCGTACTGCTGATGAGGAGGGACGTTTAGATCATCATATGGTTCCACGCCGCCTTGGGGCTGGAATACTAAATATCATTAGCATTTGCACCACTACTTTATATATTATTATGATTGCCTTTTATGTCCCAACCAATACATATATATAAGGTGTTATTTGCGTTAGACTATGGCCTGTTCGGATCAGTTTCGGATTCTTAAAAAACAATTTTTGCCTCTAATTTCTAAAATTTGGATTCTGAGCAAAAAATGGTAGGGTGTTTGGATCCTCGGTTTATAAGAATCTCACTTCATTGCTCTATGAGTCACAAGAAACTGGCAAAAGGTGGGTATTAACAGCTTTCTGGTTTTTAAGAATCTGACAAAAACTAGCATGTTTGGATCCTACCCAGTTTCCAAAAGCCAGATTCTCTAGCAAAAACTGAAGGAATCCAAATAGGGTCTATATCTAGACTTGTGTAGTCCGCTTTATTATATTCACGTTTAGTTGTTCGTAGATGTCCTTATGTAGGCCTATACAATGCTCAAAGCAGGTCTAATATTCCATTAGTGATACACCAAATTTAGTTGTATTAGGGACTACAGGCTTCCATAAACTGATCAGACCCATTCGAATAAAAAACTGATCATACCCACAAATATAGTTTTTGCTGACCTCCCCACACCTGTATTATTAGACATGGAGGTGACAATATGCAATGCAATGTAACCAACCAAAAAAATATTTCTCCACTATTTTTGGCCTGATTTGTAAATAAATTAAAAATGATTTCCTAGAGGCAGTTGCATTTTGGTCCGCCTCTAGAAATTAATCTGTAGAGGTTGTCCGTTTTAGACTGTCTCAAATTCGATTTTTATAGTCATTGGATAGTTGCCTCTACACAAATCATTAATTTTTACAGACACAAATATAGGCGAGTGGAGCTCTAACAGTCTCTAAAAAAGCTTTTTGTAGCTGTGAACTGCAGCACTAAGCGAAGAAGCCACAGCAATAATAAAAGAATTACTCAATCTGCAATTGGTGAATAGTGTACCACCAATCAAGGTTCCGCTAGCTATTGTGGGTTACCACTGATATTTATGTTTTTTTTCTACGAGTCAACTATATTTGTATATATATTGCACCGGTTCAAAAAGACATTTTTCATTTAGTGTGTGCCTATATATGCTTCATGGAATTACATGCAAATTTATGAATTAGATCATTCATTTGCCATATAGATTTGCTCATCAATTGCTTGAATGTTGAATTATAATGTCTTTCGTTTTCAATTTTTGGTAGACTATTGGGGATTGGAGCTGGATATATGTTCGGAACCGTACTTGTCATGAATACTTAGATGGTCTTAAATCATTCATAACAGTTGGAGAGGCGGATATGTTGAATGAAAACAAGACAGCTACGTGTTGTCCATGTTATGATTGTGAGAATAAAAAGCAGTACTCAAGTTCATTGCAAGTCCATCGTCCAAGGATTCATGTCTGACTATAGACGTTGGAACAAAGATGGAGAAGGCTTTAATAATCGTGACTTGCGCATCCAAGAGTTCTCATGTCAGGACGGCGAGGAAGGACTCCCTGAAAATCAGGTAAGGAAGGACCATTTTACAGCGAGGATCTCAGTGACGATGATCTATAAAATATTGGTGCCAACTATGTCCATACGATCGATAATCTAGAGTAGATGGCGGTGCGTGATGCCATTGGGTTTGATGAGTACACTATTGCGGAGCTCAATATTGTCATCGTGTCGTCTATTGTTATTCATGAAGGATAGGGATCCAATGTGAGAGATTTGGACCCTGGATCCATGCAATTTAATTTCTATTATTACATCTCTCACGTTACAGTAAGTTTGCCTCTTAATTTTTTTTTTAAGAAGCATGATGAGTTGATGACTGAAAAAACACGCCTACAAACATAATTACCTCGTACTAGCACAAACTGCACACTCAAAGTTAATTAAAGCAGATCAATGTAATCGAAGTCGTAACTGACGAAACCGTCAATGTTGAAGGAGCTCTCGCCTTTGCCGATCTCCCAGACCAAGCATCCGTCCATAGGATCCCACTCCGGCAAGTGCATCATACCCATCAGCTCTGGCACCGGCGTTGACTGCTCGACGATGAACTCAGCCACATTGCACGACGTGCCAGACCGCAACTCCTCCTCCGGTGAACTGCGCAAAGCTGATGTGTGCATTTCCACCGGGCCGTCGTCGTCACAGGACGACGGCCAAGGCGAACCGCTGGGCTGGTCGTCACTACTGGCGGCGCTCAAACCGAAGTCGATGACGAATGGCGCTGGCGGCTCGACAGCGTCGTCGTCGCGGCAGCAGGTGTGCTCGTCGAAGTAGGTGATGAGGTAGACGCCGGGGTCAGTGTCCGACTGCTGCACCTGCCGCCTGGCCATGCAGCCGCGGTCGTCCTTGTAGGTGCAGCGGAAGTAGAGCCTGATCACACATTACAAGATCATAAGATTAGTTGTCATTCAGCATTCAGCATTCAGCAGAGGTGTCTTGATTAGTTCGGATGTTTCAGACAGACCTGGGGTAGCTGCTGCCGTTGATGTCCTTTTGGCCATACTTCCTCCAGATGAAGCCGTCCTCCATTGTTCCTTTCTTCTCAACTCGTGTTCCCCTCTCTCCACGGCTCATCCTACTCCAGATTATAGTACAGTACTGACTACTGAGACTCTGAGAGGCACTTGCCGGTTTGACTTAAGCTGGTAATTAGCTCAAAATGACTATGTTTAGTAATTAGTACGTACTTACCTCATCCTCTTGGATCCCGTCGCCGCAGGGGGAGCAGCCAGGCGACCCTCCCGCTCCGGTTTGCGCTTCCTAGAACTGCTGGCAGCCTCCTCCGTGCCGGTGCCGCTGTGCAAGGCTGCCAGAGCTCGGTCGCAGCAGCGGAGGATCTGCTCGGCCAGATCCCGGAGACCATGGGGCGTCGTTGCCCCTGCGCCAACGACCGCAGGAAGCTGGCCAAGCATGGCCTTCAGAACGGCAGCCGACTCCCTCCCCTTGGCCACGAACTCAGTTGCCGCACAGGCCGGCATACTTGCCATCGCCATCGCCACCCTTCTCCCACCCTACCCCTGAGTCTCTGACCGTGCCTGAGGATGCCCTTGCCTAATCTGGCCGATCGATCTCTTTTTGTCTTGCCTAATCGGGCGTAGAGTACTGGGAAAAGGAGCTCCAGGAACTGGATTTTATAGAGCCACCAGTCCACCACTGAGCTTACCTTAGAGGTAGAGGTTAATTACTTGCCGAAGTTTCCATGCATAAAAAAAATACTTGCCGAAGCCGAAGCAGGCAAGCAGCAGCCTGCTGGAATCCGTCAGAGTAGACGACGAATTACACATTTGAGCACGTGTCGTATTCGCTGTTCATGTGCTGCACTGCTGCTGCTGTCCCTCTCTCCCTTAGGCATTAACAATAACAGCGATTACGCGGGCGACATGGGATTGAAACTGGAGCAGGGAAGGCCTGGGGAGGGGGCTCACTGGCTCAGGCATCCAACAAAACTGCTTCTTGCATCATGCATGGTCAACTGATGGTGATGGACTGACTGGAATCCTCGTCCATAGATGTAGAGTGACTTAAAAATGATCTCTCTTGCCGTCTGAGTGCGTGTGAACGACGGCTCCAGCTGGTGTGTGTGTGTGTGTGCACATGCGTTTGGTTTCATCGATGTCAACTGACCTTACGCGTGAGAACAGAAGAACGGAAACTAAAATATGTTACCAGCGCGTTAACCCCTATCATTATTAATTGAAGGACGAATCTCTATCAGTTTTAGTTTCTTAGCTACTCCGTACATTTAACACGTGAAGCAAACTTGACAGCAGCCCTGTTAATTTTTCTTTCCGTTCAAAATCTGAAGCGAGACTTCAGAGAGTGAAGAGTTTTATGGCATGTGCACCCCCTAGTTACAAATCGTCGTCAGATTCGGATTGGAGCACCTAGATTGGCGGTGAAAAAAGTTTGCGAATCAAGTTACTCCCGCCCGTCCAAAAAAATTTATTCTATTTTTGTCTTGAGCCAAATTTTCTTAAAATTTAACAAGTCTATAGAGAACAATATCCTTCACTACATATGCATCGCCTCCACCTCCGTCAGCCAATGCATCCAAGGGGTCAAGGCTGAGCTAACGGCGGCTCTGAGGGTTGCTCACGTTGCTTGGAGCGGTTGTCACCTTCCATAACCAGTGTGAAGTTCAAGCGTAGCCTTTCCCTTCAAGCAATGGTCTCCTGGCAGATGCTATCACTGTCTTGCTCATGACTATCTAGTTAGCTCATTTTGGGATTCGTTTTGTTGCATTCGCTATCGTCGACCTGGGCATCGGGAGCGGCACTACCCGCATCGGTACGTTCCCCTACCCTACCCTGCGTCCACCTTCCCCAACTACCAATCCTCACCACTCCCAACTAACTAGTGGTTGGGTGGACGTTGTGGTTGCATCCTCATCAAGTCAGCTATATACTCGACCGTCGTCTCCACAAAGCCATCCTCCTTCGTGAGGGAAGGATGTAGCTCCGGCTATCTTTGATCTACAATCCATGCTTGTACCTTTGTTGGAGTGACTACACTTAGAGCATCAACAACAGATCATCACTTGTTTAGAGGATCTGGTGTGACCCCTCTGAGATGAGATTTCGGCTATCAGCTGGTTGTGGTTGGCACATGTGGCCACACACCTGAAGCATGTGGAGCTACCAAGTGTGGACTCCTCTATCGATGTATTCGGCCTCTTGGTACCTATGCAGAACCACCTAGAGAGCATACTCCCATTACCAACATGATTGAGCTCTTCGGCCCTTGTTCTCCCGTTAAGTGCTCTCCGTCGCTGTTGATCCTTGCCTCTCTTGTGGAGGCTTCCACGCCCACTGACTCGTAATGCGTGAGGACGTACACATGTGTAATCAGAGCAGATTCCATTATTGGTGCGAAGACAATAGGGTCCTTGGTGTGTGATGACACATGCAATCAATCAGATTATATCACTAGCGTGGAGGCAATAGAGCAAGGCATGCCCTCGAATGCCCCCACTGTTCAAGTAATAGAGTGGATGTTGCTAGATGTTGTCACTCCTATTGAGGATATTGTTCTAGTGGTGGACGCATCCGATGATGAGGAAGTTGTCTCATAAGTGACAATTGAGGACCCCAACTTTCTCATCACCATTGAAGTTGTCTTTACACTTTCTATGACCAAGGTCAAAGCAGAAGTCCCCCAACTGATGGAGGATCCACTGATAAAGGCAATGTCTTCCCTCTCCCTGGGCAAAGAACAAAGCCTCAACAAGTTTGTGAGAATATTGGAGAGGCTTTGATCTACCAAATATACCACTAAAAGAGAGTTTGAGGAAGGTTTTTTAAACCTCCCCACACTTGTTGACTCCCACATTTTGTACTTGCTTCATCTCACGGTGAAATCGCCTCACCGCCGCTCGTGGTTTTTCTCTGCAAGGAGTTTTCACATAAATCTTACTTATATGGATGAGTTGGTACGAAAAGCATATCTGTATTTTTTATATATTGAGTAGGAGATATTGAGTAGGAGTTTTCACATAAATCTTACTTATATGTATTAGTGAGCCAATTAATGAAAGTATATTGTTGCTAAAAGATGGGACAACTTGTGGTTTGATGGATTCAAGTTTAGGTATTGTTTTAATTAATGCACATAAGGTATTCGGTGATATGCTTCTGTGAAGTTAGTTTGCTAATTTTGATTATTAGTTTATCCCTCTGTTATCACACTTCATCTACTGGCTACTAGCAAATGTGTCCATGTATTGCAATGAAACCCAATACGTCTTAGAATTGAACCCCCTATCATCAATAGACTAAGTTGTTCTGAGCATAGGTAATAAATCCGAGTCACGTTCAAGACATGGATGGTGTGAGGGCAATTTGAGAAGTAAAAAGGCACGATGGAAGAAACACTTCACTCTTTAATATTAGGTATTTATTTTTATTTTTATTTTTATTTTTTTACAAGTATTAATATTAGATATATATATTGATATAGATATACATAAACATGGGCATGTGATGCTTAAAATATCTATTTTCTTATAAACGATCGAGAGGAAAAGTCTTATATATGGAATATAAATATCTGATCTTAAAAAAAAAGTTGTCTACCGGTTGGCACGCAGCTGATACGTGCGTGACGTCAGGTTTCTACGTAAGCATAATAGCGTCAGAAGCGTGTGACTGTAATAGTATTCGTTTGCGTGTGCTTAACCTGCAGCCACACATCATTAATTTTATATATTAGTACATCCTATGGCCACCAATGTAGCAGTAGATCTTGCAATTTTTTTTATTTGAGCGACCTTCTGCAAATAGTGATGTTGTGATAATTTAACAATTTCACGGAACTAGCGGCAATGCACGTGCCTGTACTACTCTAGATCTGGACATCAATGTCGGTTAAAAAACCTACTTTATTGTCGGATTTTGAACCGACAGTGGCATATCGGTAGTGATGAGGTTGACATCACTGTCGGTCCTTAAAAACCGACACTGATCTACAGGAAACAGTGTCGGTTCCTGGATCCACCCGGCAGTGTCCAGTTGAACAACACTGCCGGTTTGTAGTGCCAACCGACAGTGACAGTTGCTTCAAGAGTGTCGGTTCTTGGTTCAAGCCAGCAGTATTGAGCAAGCCTACACTGTCGGTTTATAGATCCAACCGGCAGTGTTGTAGTAAATATCAGTGTCGGTTCATGGATCAAACCGGCAGTATTATCGTAACCATCAGTGTCGGTTCATAGTTCAAGCCGGCAGTGTTGAGCAAGCCAACACTGTCGATTTGTTTCTAACCGGCAGTGATGGTTACGACAACAATGTCAGTTTGTTGCTAACCGGCAGTGCCCGCTCGTATTTTATTGTTTTATAATTTATTTTAATTTATATTTTTTCGTGCAATCGGGTTTCGCTTTATATACGCTACGTAGACGACATGTCCATCAATATTAAACATTACAAATGTCACGGTTACAGTTCAAATATTCTTATCAAGATCTCGATAACTCAAAACAAAAAAAATGTTCTCGGACTTCACAGAATGTGCAATGCTTCTCGAACTTCTTACAATAATCTGGCGAGCCGCTATGGGCCATACTAGTCCTTGTATTTTACGGATTGTGCAATGGAAAATACTCAATCTTTTTTCAATACCTCGGCTAAGATGAATTTTGCCAGCTCCAATTATAGTGCGATGATCTCCATGTCTAGCAGCCTTTCGTGCCTATATTTCTTGCGCTGTCGTTCAAAAAAGATGATATCCAAAGAGGAACAGTAAATTATTTTGTTGAATTATTAACAGACATAAATGAAATGGGGATTATACACACCAACTTATCGGCTTCTTCTGATTTCCCGCCGATGTAGCGAAGCATTGCCCACATTACATAAAACTCGCATTCATTGTTTCCCGTCGGCTGTGATAGGTACTTCCCCTCCATTTCGACAACCTTGAATGGGACCGGCGTCCCACTGATATGTCTTCTTCGGACACTGAGCAACATTAAAAGGAGAACATTAGAAAGCGGTATATGTGATTAGAAAATAATATGTTATTAGGATCGCTTACTAATTTGGCACTGTCACCGGTGCATCCAGATGATGAAATAGTTTTTTCTTCGAGTCCCACACCTCGAGCAAATTTTTGGCAAGATTAACACAAATGAAGATGAAATGGCTGCTGCAATCACAGAATCCTAATTATCGAATAATCTTACCGAAAAAAAAAGCATAAAATTAAAGCCGAGAACACATACTCGCAGTTGTAGGCTAGAAGTATGTGGGTTTTCTTCATCATTGTGAATTCGTCAAAAACAGCAATCAATCTCTATTTCAGGTCTTCCACATCACATCCATAGAGGCCTAGATATGTCCTCTTATTGACTCGCATGGGTCCAAGAAGCTTATGTAATCCCATTTGCTTTTTAGAATACAAAATTTTGCTATACACCTACATAAAATCATGAGAAATGCTCAAAAGTTAACAATTTGTGTCTCGAGAGAGTAGTTAATTGTAAAATCGTACGTGTAGGGTACTTACATAGTCCACAGCGTCAACATTTGAACATCGAGAGAGCATTTCTGGTATAGCTGGAACAAGCACTCCCACTCGATATCGAACTTCTCTTCTTTAGGATAATGGAAAATATGTGGTGAACGGATAATAACCTCAAAACTAAAATCGTTCGTCTCTATTGCTTGAGCCATGTAATATTCATGTAACTGGCGCATATATGTTGTTAGATTTTTATACTCGTGATCGGGAACCAAAAGATTGCCCCTTTCATACTTCATTGCCGGTGTTGCTGTCCCTTGTACATCATAATAGATGGTCGCGGCCTCTTCCATGGTTAATCTTAGGTTGTCTTCGACGTACTTCTGTATGTTCTTTAAATCTTTATTGTGTATTTCTTCGTCTCTTATTGTAGCGTATTTATTCTGTGTTTGCCTTTCGAATTCAGACTTCAACAAAAACAAAAGTAGTGAGGCACAGATATTGAAGAAACTAACATAATCTTCCTTCGAGATGTGTGCTGTAAATTTTTCTTTCATCAAGGTGGTAACGCTGCCACTGAACGACCTTTTTCTTTTCTGTTGGTCCACTTTGGGAGCATTAGCGACTGAATCCAAAGACCTTTTCTACGATTGCGAGGATGTCCTTGATCTTGTTTTGGGCTGAGGTGGAGGAGGAGGATGATGATGAAAATTCTATTTTTCCGACGCTAATGAAGATGGAGGAGGAGGAGGAGTCTCTTTTCTCAGGGCTGATGAAGATGGAGTCGGATGAGGAGGAATAGAAGGAGACCTCTATCTTCTCAGGGGTGATGGCTCCGGATGAGGAGGGGAGTGATCTCTATTGGGAGATGGTGAGTGATCATCGCGGGTGGGCGAAGATTCATAGTCGTCCTCATCATCAGAGGACAATTGATGGTCAAGCTTAATGAAACGCTTATGCCAGGCCACTTGAGAGCCCTTGTTTTGACCAAGTTTTGGCCTGTCTTCCGCTATGGGGTACTCAATGGGTATCTTGTTATACTTCTTATCAAGTATTCTGTCAATGGTGATGCGAGCGTACCCCAGTAGAATTGGGCGGCCATTAATTGTCTCGTCTCTTGTAGGCTAGGCCTGGCCGAGCGCCACCTTGTCCTTTGTCCATTCCTGACGGATGTACAACCTGACATTGATGGGTTTAGTGATGTCGTCCACCAGATGAGGCACATTCGCCTCTTCTTTGTCAAGCGGGGTTGATCCGCAGCTACTGCCTAAACTGTGGGCTAAAGGCAGTAGGAGTAGGGTTTTATGGTACTATTGACCCCTTGGACAATAAAATTTGCTCGACTCGTGCTTCAACGGTCGCCTCAATTCGTGCTTTTATTCTGTCTTCCATCTCTTTTAGTCTCCTCAAATACTCTGCCTTCTATTCCGCTCTACCCCTCGAGCGGCTCCGGTAAGTGTTAGATTCTTGGGGGAATGCTAGTTTCCAAGGAACAACACCGGTTCCTCTAGTGCGACCAGGGTGCTCCTTGGTTTTAAGTGCTTGGGTGAGCATGTCTTTCTCCCTATTAGAAGTGCGAGTCCCTTGGCTCACCTCCTCAGTTACCTGGGAGATCCTCTGGATGAGTTTGCTCATGGGTTGATTTGAGGAGCTGCAGCTCCCATCCTCGACGTGCCGTACATATCTCCCCATACAGTATAATACCGATCTGGGCTCCCAATCTGTGGTCTCAACCTGAACGCCTTCCTCAGCAAGGCAATCCATCTTTTGAAGTTCTGCTTCAAATTCTGGCATCTTTTTGGCGTAGCCACGAGAGCCGAGATGATGAGGATTCGTCGCTTTCTGCGAATTCTTCTTATTCTTTCTGCTCAGTTCTAAGTACTCGGATAACCTATATTACTTAAAATCCTGCCAGAAGTCCTTCTGCTTGCTAAACTGTCCAACATCGAAATCTGACTCTTTATTTTGGAGGACAAAATTCTTGTACAATGTCCCCTTGAAATTCTTGAAGCATGTCCCCATGATTTCTTTTGCTTTTTTCTTAACTAACTCCCTATCATACTTGGCTGGGAAAGTAAAATACTCTGGAATTTTGACATCCCATATGTAATCCTTCTCGCTTTCGGGAACCCTCCACCGGTCATCATCTTTCCCAATCCACTTCCTGTACTTAATCGGGATGAAGTCCCTAACAAGTAACCGGAGGATAGTCTTATATTTGGTCAAAGCTATAGGCGGTGAGAGTGGATCCCTGAATTCATCGAACTCAGTAATGTGCCAATGTGCATTCCTACCAATAGGAATCTTTGACATGCCTCGCTTGGATCTGGCCTTCCTGCTACCCGAACCCTCTGGCTCATCGACCGGCAAAGGCTCCTGCTAGAGACACCAAGTAAGCTATGACCCTCTCAATTGATTAGCGTGTGTGGCTACATAGTCACATGGTACCAAAGTTACCTAGCCAACTTGGTCATTTTGACTTAGATCGAGCAGGCCGAATGGGGTCTATGGCTGCTCGTTCTCACCGACCTGATTGACACCGTCACCGTTTGTCGGATCATGCGGCTCTCCCGTCCCAGCGATATCAGCCGCTTCTTGTTGCCGATCTGTTCTTCGGCGATGGGGTAACAGGCAACGATGAGTCATGGCTGTGACACGATCGTGGTTAGTTTTGGCTGCGAACAACTACTAATGGCATATGTTCATATATATATATAATATGTTTAATGCAAAGTCTAATAATAAGTCCACATACAACAAAGTCAAATAATAGCATATGTTCACCTAGAACAAATTGATTGTTTGATTGACCACATACAACAAAGTCCACCTACTATTCTATGAAACTAAGCCTACATCAACTTCCAAATAAGAAAAGCGATGACCATAGCCATAAATAAAAGCATGACATCTTTTCAAGACCAAGGAGCAATTCTCCTAATCTTCACATCTCTGGCGGGTGGCTTCTCTTCGATCTCTAGTGCCAGCAGATGGCCATGGTTTGTATTCATTGGACCATAGTAGGCCGGTTGCCCATGGTTTGCAAGGTAGGCCGGATGACTATAGTAGGCCCTCAAAGCATCAGCTTCTGTGTTGTATTTTTTGTGCAAATTACTAAGGTAGCGATTGACTTGACCATATCAATCTTTCCAGGTTCGATAAATTCCAGACATGTGACCAACATGCACTACATACCATGCTATGTTTGCTTATACATTTAAGTAAATTAGGCATATGGTAAGTGGTAATGGTAACTCACTGAACAAGAGTTATTATTCAAGTTATATGGCCAAACTAAATCTATTTAATGTTCTTTATCCTTGACATGATAAAAAATTACCTCAATAATTGGACTGTTTATTATTCGGAGATCAATGTGGTTTAGTAATCATACTTGCTGCTGTTGCCGAGCCAATTTTAAAAGTTGTTTTTAACTTTTTTTCTAGAACAAACATCTATAGATGCCTTTTTTAAGCATGCTATACATTCCATCAAAATCAATTGACACTCTACCTATAGCAATTATACCTGTATACATTTGATAAGAATCCATCATTGCTTAAGCAAGAGCAGAAATTCTTATCTAACTCTTACACAAACAGAACACTCGCTACTGTCACAAATAAGACGTCCACAGTAATTAACATGTACCTTTGACTGCTAGTTTCCATTGCTTGTAATAATTACAAAGTACAGAGATATCATAACATTATGCAACTACTATTCAAGATAGATATGCTCATATCATTGTCACATATTCAATCTAACTATGTCAAGAAGTGTTGATGATCAATGTTTAAATACTTAGACCGCACACAGCGCAAAAGGTCACTTAGCTGTGACTCGAGGGAATAACTTGTTGCGACAACATGCAAATAACACCAATGGTTCTTAAACAGTTTAGGGCCATGATTACTAGGTACTCAACCAATCAGTAGGTAGCATAATCTCTTCAGGGAAAAACTAACTGGTTTAAGTAACAGCATGTACATACAAGGATAGCTAAACCAAGGAGTAACAACATGTAACTCAATCAGATAGGAATCGACTGCTATTGGGAAGACAACAACCGTGGGGTATTTCATCAAACACTTAGCGGGTAGTGAGCCACGCACTCACCGTGGGGGCGGGAAAGCAGCTGTCCACGCGCTCCTGAAGGCCTCGGCGGTGCTCCGACATGAGGCGGTGGACGGCGTGGGGAGTGCTCCGACATGGGGCGGTGCACGGGCGTCAACGTCGAAGAAGAGGAGCGTGGGGCTAGGAACGGCGGCGCGGGGGGCGGTGGACGGGTGCTCCAGCGTGGGGCGGTGCACGGGCATCGGTGTTGAAGAAGAGGAGCGTGGGGCTAGGAACGGCGGCGCGGGGGGCGGTGGATGGGTACGCCGATGTGGGGCGATGCACGGGTGTCATCGTCGAAGAAGAGGAGCGTGGAGCTGGGAATGGTTGGCGCGGGGTTGAAATTTGGATAATTTCAACCCGCACTGGGCTTTTATACCAGACCTCATCACTACCGGTTCTAATTATAAACCGACAGTGATGGAGGTACATCACTGCCGGTTGTAAGTCTAAACCGACAGTGATGTAGAAATATCACTGTCGGCCATTCTTTAAACCGGCAGTGATTGCCGTGTAGCAGTTACAGCATGAGTAAGTTATCTTTTCCACTTCTTTCGAATACCTCCTACTGGCTCAATGGTTAAGACCCCGCAACTTAGCCCCGATACCCATGTTCCAATCCCGGGGGGCCCAATTTTTTGGTTTAATTTTATAATTTATTAAGCGGTCTAAAGGTCAAAAAGAAAAAATAAATAAACCTTGGTACACATCCTATACTAGCTTAGCAGTTAAGCCTCTGAACTCTACAGCCCGAGACTCGAGCTCAAACCCGAGGGCTGGCACAATTTTTTTTAAATTTTTTATATATCACTGCCGGTTTTTAAAATAAACCGACAGTGATAACTAGCATCACTATCGATTTCTTCTCATCACTGCCGATTTTTTGAAACCGACAGTGATGTTTATATATATTAAAAAAATCTTTTATATACTGAATAAATAGAAGCATATGTATTCCTATGTCGAAATGGCTTGAAATTTTTTTGGCAAGCTTGTACACCCAAATTAAGATCCCACACAAGATCTTAGGTTTTTCTAATTATTTTTTTATTTATTATATTTTTTTGTGTGCTGAATGAGATAAAAGAAGGTGAATTTCATCTTGGACCCAATAGATTTTTTTCATTCACCTCCACAAAATTCTTATCCCTAGGGCACATTAGAGCCTATGTAAAAGTTTGGCACCATTTCAGATCTTTTCGTGGGTAGACTCAGTTCAACCTATAATTAATCGGTGTCATCGCGCGGAAATTCAATTAACCTCAGAAAGTTGCAAACCATCTCCGAAAAATCCCAAACTAGGTGTTTCCTTCGCACGTGCCACGTGCAAGCCTAACAAAAGTTTTAGACCAATACGACACCAGAATACGTATAAACCACAGAAACCTTGATAACCTATGTGTATAGTCATGGTTCGATGAAAGGGCACATGTACCTCTGTGAAGTATGTATACTCCGCCTATTTCGAAATGGCTTGAATTTTTTTTGACAAGCATGTACACTCAAATTAAGACCCCACACAGGATCTGAGGTTTTTATGATCATTTTTTTATTTATTATATTTTTCTCTATACCGAATGAGACAAAAGAGGATGAATTTCATCTTGGACCCAATAGATTTTTTCATCCACCTCCACAAAATTCTTATACCTATGGCACATTAGAGCCTATGTAAAATTTTGGCACCATTTCGGATCTTTTTGTGGGTAGACTCAGTTCAACCTATAATTAATGTGTCGTCGCGTGGAAATTCAATTAAACCTCAGAAAGTAGTAAACTATCTTCGAAAAATCCCAAACTTTGTGTTTCCTTCACACGTAGCATATGTAAGCCTGAGAATAATTTTAAGACCAATATAACACCGGAATGCCTATGAACCATAGAAACCTTGATAACCTATGTGTATAGTCATGGTTCGATGAAAAGGCAAATGTACCTCTGTGAAGCATGTATACTCCGCCTATGTTGAAATGGCTTGAAATTTTTTTAGCAAGCATGTACACCCAAATTAAGACCCCACACAGGATTTTAGGTTTTTCTGATCTTTTTTTATTTATTATATTTTTCTCTGCGCCCAATGAGACAAAAAGAGAGTGAATTTCATCTTGGACCCAATAGATTTTTTCATCCACCTCCACAAAATTCTTATCCCTAGGGCACATTAGAGCCTGTGTAAAGGTTTAGCACCATTCTAGATCTTTTTGTGGGTAGACTCAGTTCAACCTATAATTAATAGGTGTCATCGCGCGAAAATTCAATTAAACCTCAGAAAGTAGCAAACCATCTCCGGAAAATCCCAAACTTAGTGTTTCCTTCACATGTGGCACATGTAAGCCTGAGAAGAATTTTGAGATCAATACGACACCAGAATGTATATTTCTAGTTGCCTAACAAATGTTACACGAATTACATGCATGACAATAATTAAACATACAAAGCCGTACATATTAAAATTAGAACCCAATTAAACTACGACCTTGAAAATGTAGCTAAATAAACATTAATTACTATTGGAATCACTGCTAGGATCGATCGGTCCACGCACACTAACATGCCTCTATAGCCATATATGGTAATTGATGTCACGGATTATGTATCCGCTTGTATCGATGAAGTTCAATGCTCGTATGAGTGCACTCTCTCGTGCCTCACATTACCAAAAGAATGGTCGGCCATAGATGTAACCTACTGAACGATCACTGCCCCTGTTAGTAATCCTTATGCAGTACTGGCGTTCTTCTATAGTGAGTTGGCTGAGGTTTCTATTGCAGAAGTCCCAATCGTACCCGAGTTGCTCCGTAGCTTGGTCTAGAATGACCCACAAGCCACATGCAGCATAGGTAAGGTCCTGTAACGCAATCCGCATGTGGAGAAAAAGAAAAAAAATTAGAGAATGTTATTACAATAATAAACAACAAATAACCACGACTCAGGTGTAAGTGACCATTTTACCACATCCGCATGGTTGTAGCTCGCAAACCATTCGCTTGCTTGCGGGACAGGGATATCACCAGCATTCAAAGCAAGTGCTTTGAAGTGCGAGAAATCAGACACATCATAGCAAATACGTCGAAGTGCCTCTAAACAGATGCGCACGGCATTTAATTGGGTGCTTATCACGTCTGGGCTCTATATTCCCGTCCCATAGATATGGTTTCGATGATTTGAACCCCTCACAGAGATGAAAAACTGAGTTCACATGTCCATAGCCGACCACTTGCATTAGATGCCATGTTCTCGACGATGTCTGAGATAAAGAACTAGCTAAGTGTTGTTCCCAGCCAATCTATTGGGGATATAGTCTGTGACATATATGCATGCAACAATGATATTAAACTAATTACATTTATTTGATAGCATAAAAAAACAAAAGATGTTGAAAAATATTTCATACAATAGCTGGAACAAGGAACCGTGGAATGACCATATTAGGAGTGAATTGCTGATCGCCAGGGTGGAAACCTAGTTCTTGTGGTGGGGGAGGTCCGTTGTTCATACCACCTGATCGATAAAATACAAAAAAATATGAACATAAAATATATGCACAAAAAAATTCTTCCAAGTAAAATGTGGCAACATAATTAAATATAGATCGAATGCAATGAATAAGAATATATATAAATGTAGAATGCAAAGATACATGAATATAAATATAGATTAAATGAATATAGATAGAATATTAGAGAAGACAACATATCAATACCATTGAAAAATACAGGAGCCATGACCAAATCACGTAGAGAGAGAGAGAGTGGATGTCTTGAGAAGTGAGAGTGAAACGTGAGAAATGAGACTGAGAGAGTTCGGGGGTGGGTGGGATTGATGTATGTGGCCGATAGTTTGTTTTATATAGGGGGGCATGTACATCACTGTCGGTTTTTAAATAGAACCGACAGTAAAGGTGGCTATCACTACCGGTTTCTAAATAGAACCGACAGTGAAGGTGCATATATGTAAATGATATATTTATTTAGATACTATAGTGGGAAATTTTTAACAAGAACGATATATTTATTTAGATAGTAATGAAATACATCAAAAAATTACAAAAAATTAGAAATAAGTTACATATATGATAACAAAGACCTTACACTAAAATTCCATATACGATAACAAAGACCTCATGTGTGCACCATTTTGGTGGACTGCGATGCATAATGATATCTGTGGTTTGTTGTGAGAGCAAAACATTGTATCATGGCTGATAAGGCCTGGTTGAAACCAATATGCATGGAGAGGCTAGCTCCTGGCCGAGGGCTATTTTATAGGGGCTAGCAGTCGTGGTACATTTTTATTTATGAACTAAAGTTGTCAGGGTAGGTGGGAGCAGTGTTCCAACTGTTGTGGTCATGGGAGCATTGTTGGCATGTGAGGAGCATCTACACATCACTGTCAGTTTTAGTTTAAAAACCGACAGTGAATTGGACCTTCTGTGTTAGTTTGAGCAACCGACTGTGATAGAAGCTATTATTGTCGGTTTTAAAACCAAAATCGGCAGTGAAGGGCCCTACCGCCATCTTTTAATAAAAAAATATAAAAAACACTGTCGGTTTGGAGCCTGCCATCATAGCCTTTTTGTAAAAAATATAAAAAAGTTTAGCCCGCCTAAGATTCGAGCGCGGGTCGTGGGGTCGAGAGTGCGTGGCCTTAACCGCTGAGTTAGGATAGGGAGTTTGGTTAGAATGGTTTTATTTTTTTCTTTTATCCCATTGTAATGCACTACTAAATAATAAATGCAAAATCAAAAAAGTTTGGCCCATCTGGGATTTGAGCGCGGGTCTCAGAGTACAGAGTGCGTGGCCTTAACCGCTGAGCTAGGATAGGGAGTTCGCTTAGTTTGCTTTTCTTTGTTTATTTATTAATAGAAATAATGCAGTTAGTTTATATTCTAAAATAACACAAAATTTTATGTCTTGATTATTTAATTCTATGATAATTAATTAATGGTCTATAATTATCAAAGAATAGTGTTTGTGAACATCATCTTAATATTTGATTACATAGTCAATAATTAAATTGTAGAGATACGTACAAAATATAAATCAAATATTCAGTGCGAATTACTGATACAATGTCTGCATAATGATTACATAGTTAACAATAATCTAACTATCTTTAGGTGCATCAACAATGAGGGTCTCATTGTGATCAATTCATACGTAAGCAGGTTCGTGACCCTCTTGAAGGATAGGTAGGGGTATGTTCGCCCCGAATAGAGGCATTTCCTGATAGCCCCTGTAGTCTTCTTCGTCCGTCACTCCATCAACATCGATAATCTTCCTTTTCCCTTATAGGACTACTTTTAGCCTTCCTTTTGTCTTGTTGTCCCTTGCATAGAATACTTGCATAACATCTCTTGCCAGGACAAAGGGGTCGTCTCTGTATGCGGTCTTAGTGAGATCAACGATAGTGAACCCTTCGCTATTAGTGTTGATTTCCTCGAGCCGGACCCACTGGCAGCGAAAAAGAGCTGCCTTCAACAGACCATAGGTTAGCTCCCATATCTCCTCTATGAAACCATAGTATGTCGCCTGCACATTGCCGTTTTCGTCATGAGCATCAAAACAAACACCACAATTTTGGTATGTGCTCTTTCCATTTTGCTTTTTTGTGTAAAATGTGAATCCATTGATCTTATACCCTTGGTACTTAAGATATGTACTCGAAGGTCCCTTGGTTAAGGCATCCAGTTGATTACCCAACTTTATTCCAAGCAAGCGATGTCGTAACCAGCTGACAAATTCCTTCTTATGTTTTTTATCCAGCCAAGCCTATGACCTGCTCGGATATAGAGTTTGCAGCGATTGCCTGTGCTCATCAATGTATGGCATCACACCCTTGGCTTGCTGGAGAACAGCGAACTGTGCCTGTCTGAAAGAAACAGGGTCATCAACTGTAACAGATTTCTCCCCGATCGTTCCTTTGCCACGTAGTCTTCTCTCGTGATGAGATTCTAGAACTCTGACCCTTTTGATGTCTAGATAATATGTGTAGAACTCAATGACCTCCTCTGTTGACCATCCTTCAACCATGCCCCCTTCTAGCCTGAATCTGTTCCTAACATACCTCCTGAAAACTTTCATCAATCTTTTGAAAGGGAACATCTGATGCAGGTACATTGGGCCAAGAGCTCTAATTTGGTCAACAAGATGAATGAGCAGATGCAATGAGATATCAAAGTAAGTCAGCGGGAAATGCATCTCAAGCCTAACGAGAGTTTTGGCTATGTCTCATTGTAGCTACTCTAGCGTGGACACATCAATGACCTTTTTTGAGATCGCATTGAAGAACGAGCAAAGCTTTATGATTGGGGCGCGGACCTTTGGGGGGGATACCACGTAGGGCAATAGGGAGCAGCTGAGTCATAATGACATGATAGTCATGGGCCTTCATAGGGCCATAGTTGAACTTGAGTTCTCTCATGTTCACAAGCCTCTTCGGGTTCGCATAGTAGCCCGTCGGGACTTTGAGTTCATTGAAGAAAGAAATAAGCGCACGCTTTTCTTCCTTCTTCAATGTCCATACACAACCGAAAGTTCGAACTGGCCATTCTCTAGCTCCACAGGATGCAGCTTCTTCCTGATTCCCATGTGTTGCATGTCCAGGCGTGTGGCTAGTGAATCCTTCGATGTCCCCCCGGTGTCCATCAAGGTGTTAAGAGTGTTAGCGCACGCATTTTTAGTGATGTGCATGGGATCAAGACAGTGGCGTACACTCTGAAATGGCTAGTAAGGTAGTTTCTAGAAAACCGATTTTTTCTTCCAAACACTCCCATCAGGCGCTGCTACTGCATTGTCCCCCTTCCCAAGGACAACCTCTAGTTTGTTGAGTTCTCGAAGTATTGTAGGCCTGTCTCGATATTTTGGATCTAAGCGTTTCTCAATAGTACCATTGAAATCTTTTCTGTTCTTGCGGTAAGGGTGATTCTTAGGTAGGAACCTACGGTGTCCCATATAAACTATCTTTGAGTTATTTGGCAGATTTACCGCATCGGTGTCGTCCAAGCACTCGACACATCTAGTATAGCCTTTTGCCTTCTCTCCGAACAATGAACCTCGACCTGGCAGGTCGATGATTGTAGCGATAAGTACTCCCTTGATCGTGACATGTTCCTTTTTGTACTCGTCCCAAACATCCAGCACACCCTTTTTAAACATCTCTACTAGTTCATCGATCACTGGTTCCAGAAACACATCGATGTCATTGCCAGGTTGTCTTGGCCCTTGGATCAGTAGTGGCATCTGGATGTATGACCGCTTCATATGGACCTAAGGTGGAAGGTTGTATATACAAAGCATCACTGGCCATGTGCTATGATTGCTTCTAACCTGGTCGAAAGGATTCATCCTATCTGTGCTCAAAGCAAACCAAAGGTGCCTTACCTCTCCACCGATGTCCTTATAGAACATAGTATTGACAGTCCTCCAGTCATGCCCATCGGCAGGGTGTCTCATCATTGTATCTTTCTTACGCTCTTCGCCATGCCAGCGCAATAGTTTGGCTGACTTTGCACATGCAAACAGCCTATGCACCCAGGGAGCTATAGCGAAATACCAAACGGCCTTTACAGGACCTCCTCTGGTCTTGGTACCCTCATCTGACGGCCCTTTCTTGTACCATGGAGCTTCACACTTGGGGCACTTGTCCAAGTCTTTGTATTTTTCTCCATGGTACAATATGCAATCATTGGAACATGCGTGGATTTTTTCGACCTCGAGGCCGATGGGGCAGATCATTTGCTTGGCCAAGTATGTCTTTTCTGGTAACTCATTTTTTCTAGGAGCATTTTCCTTATTATACCTAACAACTGATCGAAGCCTTTATCGCTCAATTCGTTTGTCAATTTGAAATCTAACAGCATGATGTCGGCTTCCAGTTTGCTCATTGAACAATTCCTATACAATGGTGTTTTGCCATCTTGAATCATTTTCTCTAGCTTTCTCAGCTGTCTTTCACTAAGACATCCGATCTCTACATTATGTAGCAGCTGAGAAATGCCATCGTTATTCTTGGTGTTGTCAACTAGCGTGTTCCTAAACATATTATTAACTGTGGCCATAGGATCCGTGTTGACACTGGATTCCTCGTCAGCATCGTGGATGGCTACGTCAGACATGTCCACATCATCATCATTTCCCTGCAGAACATTCACACCAACCTCACCATGCATAGTCCATATCGTATAGTTTGGCATGAACCCCCTGGTAATCAAGTGCGATCGTATAGACTCAATTTGACGAAAGTTTCTATGATTCTTGCAATCTTTGCATGGGCAGAAGACATGGTTCCCATTTTCAGCATAGGCTTTGGCATCGGTGATAAACTGGCTGACGCCATGCATGTACCGCTTGTTCATTCGGGACAGATGCATCCACTCTCGATCCATCTCTGCACAAAAAAATTCTGAGACAGTAATTACAAAGAATTAATAAGAAATCGAGCTTCATGAACAACAATTGTAGCTCGAAAGTACTATTTTTAGAAAACATTATTGTATACTAATTATTAAAAAATTGAAATTGGTAGCCCTGGCCCTGTAAATTGAAAATCGTAGTAAAAACAATTATTGCACAATATTAAAGAACAACTATTCTACTCTACTTCTAAGAACTAATTATAGCATCACATACTAACAATGATGATCTTGACCACCATGGAATAATTAGCTAGGAATTTAAATGTGTTCATAGACACCAACCTTTTGGATGATGGATTCACCACAATTTAAGTTTGCATAAATGTCCAATTGGAAAAGTGCTCTCTAGAATGGAGAAAGAACTAGAATAAGAATCAAGCAATGTAGCCATCAAAACGAAGTTAATTAAGCAACAAAATCAAAGGAGTGGATGTTTGTTACTAACCTTAAAGCAAAAAGATCAAGCCATTCTTCAAAATCCAAGCACTAGCTTCACGGTGAAGAGCAGCAGCAACAATGGAGGGAAGGGTCCAAACGTGCGCCTCTGTTCTCGAGATGGAAGAGAGGAGGAAGGAGAGGACGGCTGTAGCCTTTTTGTGTTGTAGGCTTATCACCGTCGGTTCTTGGCTAGAACCGACAGTGATAGAGCCCAATCACTGTCGGCTCTTGGCTTAAACCGACAGTGATGAGTGCCCGCCAAAACACTGCCGGTTCAAGCCACAAACCGGCAGTGATGTGGTCCTTTACTGCCGGTTTTAACACAGCCCCAATCATTTTTTTTATTTTTAAGCTCATAACCGACAGTGAAGGTACATCACTGCCGGCTCTCACAAATCCGTCAGTGATGATGCCGACAATGATGTGCAAATCTGGCGTAGTGCTGTGTCTATGAAAAAAAATTCATAAACATCATCCATGTAGTAAAGTCCATCATATGTTTTTGCTCTAGGCATAAACCTTTCAAAAAATTTCAAGATCAGCACAATCCAGAGTTATCCTGGATCCTGCAAAATCTAATTTCATCTAATCTGAAAGGATAGCCACGGAACAGTCTCATTAAAATTCTACCGTTAACAACTTAACATAGTAAGGGCATATATATACATGCCGTCAGAGATATTATCCAGTTGAGGAAGTAGAATTGCATAAACAATTCTATCTTTCCTATGTTCTGTTCGACAATGTTGAAGAAAATAAATAGCAATGTCCAGGCTGGGCATCGGAGGAAGCATTCTGTGAACGTAGCTGTTCATATTTTTTCTGATCCACTCAAGACTTCACTCACTCAATGGACTATATGGACAAGAAAGCAATTACACAAGGACAGGTAGGTTCTAATTGAAACTATGAGCTCCATCCGATATAGAAAAAATGTTGAATCATCCAGAAAATGTTATATATCTAATACATTTTTATGAACACTTTTTTTTTCATAAGGAGGCGTAATTCACTACTGCAAAAAGCATTTTTAGGGGCGGCTGGTAACCCTTTGTAGGGGCGGTTTGGCCAGCCTCCCCTACCGAACCGTCTCTACAAATCATGCATTTGTAGGGACGGTTCCCAGGCCGCCCATACAAATCGATTTGTAGGGGCGGCTGGTATTACGAACCGCCCCTACAAATTAATTTGTAGGGGCGACTCAATCACCAACCGTCCCTACAAATCGATTTGTAGGGACGGCTGTAGTGCCAGCCACCTCTATAATACCTGTTTGTAGGGGCGGTTCAATCTAGAACCGCCCCTACAGTATATTTTTCTGCAAAAAAAAATTCAAATTTACAATTCAAATTTGACCAGAACTGTTTGTTTCCACGTATTCCATCTAGCGTTCGCGTTGCCGAACGGCCCGCGACCAACGTTCCGAACCGTGTTCGCGTTGCCGAACGCCCCGCGACCAACGTTCCGAACCGTGTTTGCGTTGCCGAACGCCCCACGACCAACGTTCCGAACGCGACTACCAACACAATAGTATTATATAAACTACAATTACAAGTCCAATTCGTAAGGATATATACAATCCATCATTTAATATACAAATTTCATAAACATTGTTATCAACGTCCTAGAGCTAGCCTTTCAGTCTCACGAAGGTGTTGGTACTGAGGATTTCTACCTAAGTCAGACTCTCGGTCATGGTAGGCGCCTTTGACGTGTATAATCTGGTCCAATATGAAGTTACAAAGGTCGCCGACGAGCTCTAAGAGTTGATCATCCTTGTATGGGTCTTTTTTCATTCCTTTCTCTTCTCTCCACTATAAGAGAACAAGTTTCGGTTTAGTATTTCATACCATGTACGAAGTTTTTATACTACTGATGAAGAGGTTCAAACTTACCCTTAAGGGGTGTCTCCTGTAGGCACTGTTGTTACTCGTCATAGAACATATATAGTATCCACAATGTACACTCCCAGGCCTCTGCTTGGGGCACTGTGTGTTTTGCATATGAAAATGTTAGGTAATGCTTTTGACAGCCATGTAACGGAGTACTGAAGAAGTAAGTTACACTTATCGCACATAGTGTTTTTATAGCCAGCTTTTCCTTCCTCGCTGGATCATGCCTTCCGTGATGATGAGTGACACAGAACATAAATGCCCTGTTCGAATTATTTTAGCAAATACAACTTGTTAGTATCCGTAAGTGAACGTTACAAGTATGTATACAAACATATAAGCTAATGAGGATTGTCGATATGTATATGTCTTGAGAATCGATATGAAGTCTTTGTATGTTGCCGGGTCCTTATATATTGAATCAAAGACCCATGCCATGCTACTCCCGACATCGACGGCTATACAAATTCAGTGGTTGCTGCATGGATTTAATCATAGAACTAGATACGCTCTTTTGCATCGAATACAATATATCAAACAAAGCTTTAAGTATATAGTTGAACTTACTCGAAGTTGTATGGTAGCCATATAGTAGAGTGTTGTTGTAGATTTTTGAAAACCAGAGCAATGTATGCCGCAACCTTAAGGGACTCTTCCTTTAGTTTCGCCGTACAGATGCGCTCTTTCTCCCGAAGAGTCTTTCCAGCAGCTAGCTCTTTGGCATCCATTGTCTACTGTTTAGGGTAATTAAAATTTGGTTGGGCTATAGCTTGAGGGTCTACATACCCGGCTTTCGGACTTGGCATTTGTTTGACAATGTGCACTTGCATTCTATAAATCACGGCGTTGGTTAGTTACAACAAAATTCAAAGATTACATTCATATCATATCGGGAGGACAAGGACTTACAAGCACTACATGCGAATTAGATTCATCTCCATTTCTCCTAGGTGAAAGCATGTATGCATGTCATTGAAGTCAAAGACAATTTTCCCGGCTGGGCTTCCAAATGTGCCGGTAGGGAAGCATGCTTGTACGAGATCTATGCTCGTTGGGAGAACACGCAAGTACCAATCATGGAACCTTCTCATTCCAAGTGGTAGGCACCAGATGTCCCAGTTTGGTATAAAGGCTTGCCTCTTTCATATATTTTCGGGCAATCTTTTGACCATTTGATGTCATCAACATTTGGATACTGCTTTGTAATTTGGTGGAGTTTGCTAGTTACGGCCTCCTCAGAACCCCGTTCTGGGACTTGTTTAACTTGGTTCTCAGGCTTGAACTAGTCATGTGAATACCACTTGGACACCGACGAGACGTCTTTCACCGGAACATAAACTGGCCTTATGTTGATTGGAATCTTCTTTCGAAGTTCCCATTCAGGCATGTCCTCGTCTTCTTGTGCATCACCTTCTTTAGGAGGCACTCATTGTTCATGTATCGGCTATGCTTGTTGAGAAGACTATGGCATCTCATCATGCACTTGCTTGGTACAAGCTGGAGAAGGTTGTGGCATCTCATCAGGCACATGCTCGCTAGGAGGCGGGGAAGAATGTGGCATCTTAGGTACGTGGTGGTCACGAGACGGTGAAAATATCTCCCCAACCTCAACAACTCGCTCCAAATTTGGGAGAGGGGGAGGCGGCGAAGAAGCAGTCAATATAATGTCCCGTTTGTGCCAGAGGATGAACTGCCCAATAACATCTCTGAGTAACTCCAGCCCCTCGGGAGTTGTGTAGTCTATCCTCCACTGCATGAGCTCGTGCTTCACGGTATGCACCTCGACCCTAGTGTAGTCCGGCGGTATCTTATTATTGTGGTGTAAGCCACTGGGAGGATGTGCCACACCCGTTGCCACCTCCATCACAGTGTTCTATCGGCCGCTTAGAAACACCAAGGTGCAACTAGTTGGTTCCCGTATGTGATCGACGGGGGTTGAGGCTGTAGTGGAACCTTGGCTGCTAGGAACTTTTGGAGGGCTACCAACTAATGCTAGTTCTCCCGACGGCGTCACTAATATCCGTGGCTCTGTAGACAGTCCTTGCTCCTCCAGCGCCTTCGCAACTAGAGCCTTCACTTGGAGCTCAAGACTAGTCTCCCGGTCTCGGCCATATTTCTTGTACATGTGTCTGTCCTCTTCAAATCCTTACTTCCAGGTCATCCTTTTCCCTAGCCCCCTAGTGCGGCCTGTGTGCTCCTTGTTTCCCAAGCCAAGGCTAAGCTCGTCCCTCTCTCTGGAAGGATTGAAGGAGCCCTTCTCCTTGTCTTTAGCATATTTCAGTATCCTTGATACCGCCTCTTGGGTCTCCGGCTTATCAAACTTAAGATTACTGCCGGATGATTTTGTGCTCCTCACATATATCCAGTTCCTTGAGCGTACCTTCAGATTCGTCACATCGATATTCCCAGCAGCTGTGGCCTCTTCGTCCATCTTCCTAAACTGCTCTTCCTTTGCATAGTAGCCATCAGGGCCTAGATGATGATGGTGTTTGTTCCTCTTCGCCAGCTCGGTGTTACGGGCACTGAGCTCCAATGCCTCCGGTGAAGTCTTCTGAGCCACGAGCTCCTCCCATTGACTAGGAGTTATTTTGCCAAACTCTTTGAAGGGAGTTAACCCCTTTTGGATATACTTCATGTTGAGCTCCGACCTCCAATGTCGGAATACCTCTCCCATCATCCTGAAAGTATTTTTTTTACCAGTTCATGCTTACCCTCCAGAAATCTAAAATTGACCCTTAGGTGCCTATCCCATAGTTCATTCTTTTTGTTCCCTGGTATCTCTTTCCAGTTAGGGATTGCTGGGTTCAATTTATCTCTTACTAGGGCCCTGATCGCATTACGGAATTGTCCTCTTAATTCCTTCGGCTCAAGGACCTCCCCTGCTGGCCTGATCTTCGTTATCACATAGCATGCCTTATCTGGATATAGATTTTCTTTTCTATCCCCTCATTTCCTCTTAGGCTTGGTAGTCGTGGTTGTGTCTTTAGGTTGTGGAGTAGAGGCATCGTGATCCGTCTCTGTGGCTATTGCCTCTGCTCTCCTTTCCACTACTCCGTCTTGTCCAGCGAGATGTCGCGGACGTTGACATCGTCTTTTCCGAGTTTTAGAAGGGACCTGTATATATGACAGGTCAAACTATTAGCAGAGGTAACATAGCCAAAGCTTTAGCAAAATTTACAAGCTAAGGCTTTTTCCCTACCTCCTCGTTCGGATCAAGGTCCTTATCCAAATCTTCCTCCGTTGGTCTCCTTCTGGCTTCATGTGGGAAAGGATCCTCAGGACTTACATATCCCTCTTCTGAGTCATCGTCAGCATCATCCTCTTCTTCTTCGCCTTCAGCAGCCTCTCCTTCGGGGCCTTCCTCCTCATCACACTGCTCCTGAGTAAGCATCACTTCTAGATCATTTTGTACCTCCTTATTGAACTATTCCTAAGTAAGCTGGTCCTCTAGTGCTTGCTCCTCAAGGGTTGGCTACTCATCATGCTTGGGGCATCGGGTTGCACTGTCTGGTGTCCACGACATTATTTCGCGCTTTGTTCTAATAGATGCAAGAAAGTGTGCTTTAGGTACGCGAGAAGGTATAAGAAATCAAAAAGGTCTATAAACCAAAGTAGTCCTATAAAACAACAATATATAAAAACGAGAAGTAGCAGTGGTAGAGGCCTCAGAAATATGTCAAACATCATCTGATCTTGAACTTGGAGCATCAAGGCATCATAATAGAGAAGAGAGGAGAAGGTAATATAGGGGCGGCTGCTAATGATACCAAGTTCCTCACAAGTTCTTAATCATCAGCTCATATTCCATATAATGTATGGACTTGGACGATTTCATCATCGACAAAAACAAAGGAGAGGAGAGGAGAGGAGAGGGGAGATTTGGCAAAAAAAAGCAGGTGCTGCTTCCAAAACATAGAGGATAGGAAAGGTGGCAACAAATAGAGGAGAGGGGAGATTTGGCAAAAAAAGCAGGTGCTGCTTCCCAGAAAAAGCAACATGACAATGTAAGAACATCATATGCTTAATATCTTCCGAACCTAATAAGCAGATTGGACAATCAGAAGTAGTAGACAGTAGTAGTATGGAAGTAGTAGAAGTAGCAAAAAAAGCAACAGCTGCTTAGGAGAGGAGAGGAGTAGAGTGGAGTAGAGGAGAGTAGTAGTAGAAGAGGAGTACAGAGAAGACAGCAAGTACAGAGAAGATTAGTAGCCACCGACCACAATAATATAAACAAATAAGTGCAAGGCTGCAAGCATACAAATGACAATGTAAGAAGAATAATATAAATGCAAGGATTATTTCTACTCAACAGATATTTATTCCCAAAAAAATGAAACTGGATGAATTGAAGTCCTACTAATTAAACAAACAAGTGCAAGGCTGCAAGCATACAATGAAAGAGCAGCTAGGATTAATGAGCTAATGAGCTGTTGCAAATGGCAGGAAACGAGTACCAACAGTTCATAGATGGGAAATAATACTATTAAGAATGTATAGAAACATTATTGCAAAGTGCCTTAGGTCTCAATTAATAACCCAAGTTCTCATCAAAGCTACTAATCAGTCCACAGATACCATTAGGAAATAGTGCTAATTAGATAGGGAGGATGCATTGAGGGGGTGTATTGTGTGCCCCTAATTGGAACCCACAGTAAAACAAGAAGAGGAAATGCCACTCAATACTCAAACGCACAGATAACCTCCAGATCATGAAGACTTGCACTCATCGTCCTAACCAGAACTCTGGAATACAATAGTTACAGAAACTAACAACACCAAAAATCTGCCATCTGTTAGAACACCAAAAATACTCATGTTGGATCCCTATATTACAGGGAAAGCGTTTCATTCTTGTTGGTGATCACCGTCAGCTTGCACCAGTAGTATTATCAAGAGAGGCTATGGAAGGTGGGCTAGGAATGTCTTTGTTAGAGAGGGCTTCATCACTACATGATGGACTGCTCACTACGACATTAACAACACTATACAGAATGCATGAATCTATAGCTAGTTGGGCATCAAAGGAGATGTATGATGGATTGCTCCAATCATTCCCATCTGTTGCTTCTCGACTTCTTGTCGATTATCCATTTAGTTGGGCATTCAAGGTATCAATGTTCTATCCATATATTTCTATAAAGCTAAAAGAATTTACCAAGGTGTAGCTTGCCACTTTCAGTTGACAAAAAATCTATGAAGCATGTTTATCCTGTCAAGACTACACTGTTCGCATTTGGAGCATCAAAACAGGGGAGCTACTATTTGCATAGAGCATGGCAGACACTCTCATCACGGCATTTTGTTGGCCCGAAAGCAGCCATGACTTGTGCAGTTCTTCGCTGTTTGATCTAAACCACAGCTGGGGAGCTTGGTTGGGATCACGTGCTGGGCTGTTTTATATGCATGGTACTTGAGTGATCCGATTCTGGACTAGTACTACTACACTACTAACTTGGAGCCATGGAGGCTGGAGCAAATGGTGGCTGTATTCTGAAAGAACGCGAGACCACTGAACATACTGGGTTTGCTGGAGCTCTGGACTGAATGAAGAACGTCGTCTTTGGAAGTCAGACATTACCTAGGATATGCAGTCTCGATAGGAATTAGGCATGTTACTCTTAGTGATAGATGGATAACAAGATGTTCTCATTCTTACAGTTTTTGCAATTCGCAACCTGCTTATGTTACTGGCACAATACAACATCCTTTTCGCTTGGGATTTACTTTTCACTTGTTCATCTTATTTCTAGGTTCAGACATTGGTGCTGGTCTACTCGATTTGGAAACAAGGGGGTTATCATGGCTATGTCGATCTAAAAGTGACGTTCTTTCCCTGAAATTTGTGCACTCGGTAATAATCTAAATCTACATAAACTTCTTCTCACTTTGTAGTTTTAACTGGTTCAGATATTGTTATGGTTTGTTGACAAATGAGAGTTACTGAAAATTTTGCTTGCCTCAACCTTTTGCTCCCACTTCTCAATTAGCTTAAATTTGGTGGTGTCTAATGCATGACTACATGATTCTCAAAGTTTTGAAAGGAAAGCAATATGCTACCTATGTGGCCATTCCTATTGCAGCATATGTGATAATCTGTAGAACTAAGTAATATGGATTTTATTCTTTCTTGTTGACCCTGTATCTGTGTTATGATTAATTCAGAATTTACTATGACATGCTATTCCTGTCTCTGCTATGCTCACTGAATTTTCTCACTCTATTAAGGGGAAAGTTGTGCTATGTGGTCTACGGAATGGGAGTATAGCCCCTGTTGATGTACGGCAAAAGCAGCATAATCAGCCTACTGGAGTGGCTTCATCTAGCAATGCTAGGACAGTTCCCATTCTACCCACTAGGCATGCTGGGAAGAAGAGAAACCAGGTGTGTAATACTAGTAAACAACATCCATTATTACCATACATGTCTACCACATGGAATCAGTTGATTCGTTTGTTGAAGTGGTTATCTAGGGCACAGGACAGGATAGGTCCAAGATCTATATGCTGACTTCTCTGTTTTATAGGCTTATTGTGTCAGAGGTCATACTCACAGTGCAGGTGGAGCAAGTTTTTTAGAGCACTGTGTTCACATGACATCCTAAATGATTAAAGGGATTGGAAAAATTTAGATATATCAATTTCAATTCTGTAACAGGTGTTTACTGTAGCCACTGTGAATCACCATCTATTAAACTGGTCAAGTTAGGTTCCTCCTAGTTGGCATAGAGCTACAATAAAATGCATGATGGGAAATATATTTATTTATTTTGAATGCATAATTTTGCCACTGTGATGCTATTGTTGTCTCTTGGAAACTTGTCATGCAGGCTGGCATGGATAAATTTTCAAGAGTTATTTCTATGTCGTCAGCAGTTTGTAGGTAACACTGTGCTGGACAATGTTTATGTTCCCTAGTACTGAAACTGACATTGTTGCACAGTTTGGTTACACTCTCATCAGATGAGAACTACTTCTTAGGAAGCTCCATGGATGGATCTGTAAGTTATACTCAGATCATTTTTTTAGTGTTATGAGCAAGATTTTTTTTTCTCTCGAACATGTAGAGGAGAGCTGTGTATCATTATATTAAGAAGAGAAAAAAGGGGTGAGAGCCCTTACAAATCCACACGAACTCAACACAAACTCACATGCATACAACAATAGCGCCTTTGCCCAAGGTAAAAACGACATGACCTAAAAAACTCAACTCAACAACGGCAAGGAGGATTGAAACGCCTTTAGCGCTGGTTAAACTCCAAAGATAGAAATCCTCACTAGCGAGCAAAAGAGCTCTAGCTAGATTAGGTGGCAAACTCTCAAGCACACACTTTGCTCAGAATCTGCTAGGATTGCTTTATTCCAAAACTAGAATTGTTTGATGACACCACACATCGATGCAGTAACAATATTTTAATTAGAGTTGTGTTTAGTCTTTTCCCACTTATCTGTTGTAATCATGTAATGTGCCAGATTTGAAATTTGAGAGTGTCTGCCATGTACGTTGCCAAGATTTGAGCATGTGATTAGCTAGCATGACTTGAGCTCTAATTAAGCTCGCCTAGGACTCAACTTATGAGTGATGCCGAGTATTAAAACAAGCCAACTTTTAAGCTACAAAATAGTATACTCTCAACTAAGCAGGTAGCAGCAGATCGAGACACAAAGCTAAAAGAAAAAAAAGGAAGAGGCGGTGGCGTTGGTCGGGTGCTCACCGGGACGTGGGAGTCATGGGCGCTGCGCTTGGGGTCGGTGGCGGAGAAGACGGTGTAGATGAGCACGAAGGTGCCGATGATCTCTGCGCCGAGCCCCGTCCCGCAGGAGTACCCCGACGCAAGCGAGTTGGCGTCGCCGCCGTACCTGTCGAAGTAGGCGCTCTAGAACACCTTGACGAGCCCCACGCCACAGATGGTGCCGAGGCACTGGGGCAGTGAGGGGAAGCGGCCGGCGGCGGGGGCCAACCATCGGGGAGCGGGCGGGCGTCGGCGGCGGGGTCAGAAACCCTAGGGCGGGGAGGAGCAGGCGCACGGGTACGGGGAAGGAGCAGGCACGTGGGGGCGGAGATGGGGCACACGGGTGAGGGGAAGCGGCCGGCCGGCGGGGGCCAACCACCAGGGAGCGGGCGGGCGTCAACGGCGGGGTCAGAAACCCTAGGGCAGGGAGGAGCAGGCGCGCGGGTGTGGGGAAGGAGCAGGCGCGCGGGGGCGGAAATGGGGCACGTGGGTGAGGGGAAGTGGCGCGGGCCGGCGTCGGCTGAGCAGCCTGACGGCGTCAGAGGAGAAGAGAGCGCCCAAATGAAGACAACACACGTGCGCCCTCGTATATATAGGCTGGATGATTTGTAGGGGCGGTTTTTGATCCAGCCGCCCCTAGAAAAGCATTTGTAGGGGCGGTTCCTGATCTAGCCGCCCCTACAAATGCATTTGTAGGGGCGGTTCCTGATCCAACCGCCCCTAGAAATATATTTTTATTTTTTTAAATTATTAATTCTGTATTATAAAAACAATTGTGTATATATAAAACAATTGTGACCAAAATAAAAGTAACATAAAAACAATTGTAGTCAAAACAATATAGAAAACAAAAAAAACAAAAATTATAAATTTGAATTTTAAAACTTCGACTACAATTTTATGACTTTAAATTAAATAAAATGAAAATGTTGTAAACATAAAAGTTGTATAACTCATCGACATGTACAACTTTTATTTTGGTCATCTTGTCATGTGACTTTGTTTGAACGATTCAAATTTTGAAATTCAAACAATTTCAACTTGAAACAATATTTTGAAAGATTAAATGATTTCAGATGAAAAACTCATGAATACCAGTGTTGTACAACTCATCAATATGTACAACTTTTATTTTGATCATATTTTTATTTGACCAATTTTGAACCGTTGTAATTTTGAATTTCACTAAATGGCAACTTCAAACAAGATTTTGAAACCTTAAATGATTTCAACAATAAAAGTCGTTGAACTCCTCACTGTCTACAACTTTTATTTTGATCACTTCTTCATATGACAATTCAAATTTTAAATTTCAGAAAATGACAGCTTCAAACCTGATTTTCAAACACAAAATGATTTCAGCCGTAAAGGTGATGAATATAAGAGTTGTATAACTCATCAAGATCTCCTACTTTTATTTTAGTCATTTCTTCATTTCATAAAGTGTTAAGTGATTTCATAAAGTTTTAGTAGTAATAGAGTGGATGTTCAAATAGAGTCATCTGGATGTTGCAAAGGGTAGTCTCACATGCATAAAATGTAGTCTCACACACATACAAAAATATGTAGTCTTACACACATACATAAATATATAGTCTCACACGCATGCATAAATGAAGTCTTACAAACACACACTTACATAAACACTCTATGTTCAACAACTAGCTAGCCTGCTGTAACGACTTTTCCCTTGACACATTTTCGTTCCCATGGCATTATGTCTTTGGGGAGGTTCTTTTCCACAACACTGATCTTCTTAGGAAAGCCTGTGAATAGCAGCATCTCATCGTAGTTATTGTAAGTTTCAACATCGTCCACGCCATCAACTTCAATAATGTATTGTTTCCCAGAGGCAACCACATGCTTTGTCTTCTTCTTCGGGGGGAGGTTACTTTGTGGGTCAGACATATAGAAAACTTGTGCAACACGTGAAGTGAGCACTCAAGGGTCATCTTGGTAGCCTAGATTCTCGAGGTCTAGGACTCTCAATCCGATCTCGTTCAGTTGGTGTTGTTTGATCCAGTGGCATCGAAACAGGGCCACCGTTATATCCCTTCCATAGTCAAGTTCCCATATCTCTTCAATGATGCCAAAGTATTGGATCTTTCGCCCTAATCCATCGAGAGCCTCTATTCGAACGTCACTGTTTTGGTTCACATATTTACTATCCTTTGCGTGGGTATAGTACGTATACCCATTGATGTCATAAGCATTCCAAGATGTCACTTGTCTTGATGGCCCCTCCGCCAACCTACTGATGGTAATAGAGTCTATGGTTTCTCCAAGCGGTATGTTTTGGTCCTTCAACCATGTAGTTAGTCGTTGCTTGTGTTGTTTCATGACCCAATCATCCGAACGGCCATTTCTCTCCACCATAATGATAGCCAAGTGTTCATCAATATATAGTTGCATCAGTTGTGTACTCTGCAAGACACTGTAATGCGCCCGACTCATCTCTTTGTAATCATGATCGATGAACACTTTTTCTACCACTGGTGCCCTTCCCAGCCAGCCTACCCTTGTGACGAGAATCGGGTTTACCAATCCCTTTCTGTACTTTTAGGTACTCTTGACAGCACTCGACAACTTCTTCAGTACTGTAACCCTCCATCATGGAGCCCTCTGGGTATGCTCGATTATGCATGTATCGACTTAGAACCGACATAAACCGCTCATAGGACCACACTTCATGCAAGTAGCAAGGGCCAAGCGCCTGTATTTGATGAACCATGTGAATCATGAGATGTGACATTATATCAAAAAAAGCAGGAGGTAAACACATCTCCAGTTGGTTTTGTGTCTCCACCACAAATTCATATAGGTCACTTAGCTCTTCCTTGCCAATCATCTTCTATGAGATCTTCGAAAAGAAGTAGCACATGCGGGTGATGGCTATTTTTAAGAACTCTTGCTTTAAAGCCCTGATTGCAATAGGTAGAAATATTGTCAGCATCACATGGCAATCGTGAGCCTTGCAGTGTGTTATTGACAAGTCCTTCATCGACACTAGGTTCTTCACATTTGCTGAAAACCTAGTCGGGACTTTGATCCCTCTCAGGAAAGTGCATATAGCTCTATTCTCGTCTAGTGTTAGGTTGAAGCACGCCACGGGCAGAGTGTATTTTTCATTAGCCTCAGGTACTGGGTGAAGCTGTGGCATCACGTTTAGCTGCATCATGTCTTTCCGTGCTTTCATACCATCCTTTGAATTGCCTATGTCCATCAAGGTAGCAATGAGACTCTCAAAGACATTCTTCTGCACGTGCATAGCATCAATGGCATGGGGGACCTCCAAGTCTGGCCAATAAGGCAGATACTGAAAAAAGATCGATTGTTTCTTGAAAGGTACGCCTTCGACAGAAGGTGTGCTTCTATCTCTGTTCGTCCCATCTAGATTCTTCTTTCCATAGATGACGCGTATGTTTTTCACCATTCTGTACACGTGTTCTCTGTTATGACGTCTCTCTAGAGGGGGTTCAATCTTTGGGGCATTGTCATAAAATCTAAAGAACAATTTGCTGCGGTACTTGTGACTTATCTTTAAGAAGCGTCGGTTCCTTAGGTAAACTATCTTCTTGGATGCATCCAAGTACACCCATGTAGTACCATCCAAGCAAACCAAGCATCCCGTCTTAACTTTGATCTGTCTAGACAAAGCAAACAGTGTGGGGTAATCATTGGTAGTAACAAATATTATTGCTCTACATATGAAGTCCTCCTTTCGGAACGCATCGTACATCTGCTCCCCATGCCTCCATAGCCTCTCCATTTCTTGCATCAAGGGCTCGAGGAACACGTCTATATCAATGCCTGGTTGTTTAGGGCCAGAAATAAGAATAGTGAGAAGAAGGTACTTTCCCTTTTGACACAGCCATGTTGGGATGTTGTACATGGTCAAGATCACTAGCCATGTGTTGTGGTCGCTCATCCTCTCATTGAAGGGATTCATTACATCGATGCTCAAGCCAAACCGTACATTCCTTGGGTCATCACTGAATTCTTTGTGCTTCTTATCAAACCTTTACCACTGACTACAATCAGCCGGGTGTGCAATCTTATCATCATCCACCTTGCGCTCATCATCCCACCATGTCATGAGTGTGGCTTCTTTAGGGTTTACGAAGATACGTCTCAAGCGGTCGGTCACTGGCAGGTACCACATTACTAGGGTAGGAATTCTTCTCTGCTTTGCATCGTTGCCTAATGGAGTGTTCTCTAGGGGCTGAGATTCTTATACCACCTTTTTGGTACCCTTCTTATTCCTCTTTTTCCCCGTGAAGGCTTCGTCCCCACCGTAAAGGTCATTGTTCTTGTACCTGCTGGCCCCACATCGGGGACATTTATCCAGTGACTTGAATGTTTCACCACGAAAAAGTATATAGTGGTTGGGGCATGCATGGATTTTTTCAACCCCCATTGTCAATGGACTTATGACCTTCTTCGCTTGGTATGTGTTGGTGGGAACTGAGTTTGGTTGTGGTAGCACCCATGACAGGAGATGCAATAGATCATTGAAACTACAGTCTGACCAGCCATACTTAGCCTTTAGGATGAGCAGCTCAAGCACAAAACGTAGCAATGTCCAATGTATCGGACAACCCTTTTCAACACCATACACAGTCTCCTTCGATGCTTTTATCACCCTTTCCAAAATTTCTAGACCTTTCGGGCTATTTAGTAAAATCTCTGGTCCAAGGGCTCGAATTATGTCCTCCAAATTATCTTCATCCCTGACACGTGCTCCACCATCATTATTGGCACCACCTTTGTTGTTACCATCCCAACCACCAGCATCACCACCTTGTTCATTGCCAAACTCAAAATCCATTCGTGTATCAAGCTCTGCTGAATATTGGGATAGGGATTCTATGGTTTTGTCATCGTATTCCTCCTCATCCTCGTCGTTAACAATAACCATTTCACCATGATGAATCCACATTGTGTAGTCCTCAACAAATCCTCGCATAATCAAATGTGATCTGATGATAGTCACATCTGTCCATGCCATACGGTTCTTGCAATCTTTACATGGGCAAATAATTGTCTCCTTATTCTCTTTCAATGTCGTTGCATGCTTCATTGCGGCTTCAATAAATTTATCCACCTCTTCACGAAAACCTGCCTTGAACCTTAACGAACCATACATCCAAGAATTCCTGTACTACATCTTTTACAACAACAATAAAACAAACATTAAAGGAATACTTATTCAGATATATATAAAAATGAAACAAATTAATAATTACTTGAGAATAATTGTATATACTTCAGATATATATGAATATAAATCTAATATAATTACATGAAGCATACAAACACACCATGGTAAAAGAAAATTAATTAACGGCCCATTTATCCATAAATAATTAAAATACATATTTATTGATTATAATAAATAATTTCAAAGACAACAATTAGCAAGAATTATACTTTACCCAATATCTTTCATACAAACCCTACTCCAATTTCATCAAACATAAATTTACAAAAACAAAATTAATAAAAAAACAAAACCCAAGATCTAGATCCACATGCACATGAAACATCCATAAAACTAACTAATTGTTCACTAAAATCAAGAAACATGGACCAAATAAGGGTATGATCTTGTTCCCCTCCCTAATTTACCCTAGTACATTTAAAAGTTGGGTCTAATTTGCTTCATAAATAGTTCAAGCACTATAGAAGAGAGAGAAAAACAAAACTCTAATTACTCACTAACCAACCATTAAAACTTCAAAAAAAGTATGGAATAGCATTTTCTTACCTTCTACAACCTCTCTACCAAAGGATTTGGGACCAAAACCTTCCCCCTTAGTAGAGCAATTTTTGGGAGGTGCCCAAGGCCTCCCCACCTTTTTTCACGGATTGGAGTGAGTGACCCGAGGAGGAAGAAGGTGCTGCATCTGTTTTATATGGGGGCATTTATAGGGGCGGCTGGTGATTGAGCCATCCCTACAAATCGGTGCTATAAATATGGGGCCATTTGTAGGGGCGGCTCAATCACTAGCCGCCCCTACAAATAGCATTTCTAGGGGCGGCTGGTGATTGAGCCGCCCCTACAAATCAGACCCCATTTGTAGGGGCAGCTCGTAACACCAGCCACCCCTGCTATTCCATTTGTAGGGGCAGCTGGTGTCTGGGCACCCGAGCACGCCACTGTAGGGGCGGCTCCATCACCAGCCACCCCTACAAAAAAATCAAACCGTTGCTAAAAATCGTTTTTTACGTAGTGATTAATCAACGGCAATCGATACTCTTGAAAATACGATTACGCCTCACAAGTTAACGAGCTAGCTCTAACGGCTAACGCCCTAGGTTACGTATCCATGTGGTCGAGTAAGGCGTCGTTTCCTGGAAAATGTTTTAGTTCTATAATCCCAACGTGTTTTGGCATTTTATTGATTAAATATATATATTTGAACTAGGGCTCATTTAGCTACCTTAGCAAACTAATTATTATGGAGCTACAAAAATTACAGTGAGCACCTAATAATGTTAGAAATTTTCTGCGAAAGTTTCAGAGCCAACACTATCACCAATTTGTCACAATAATTCCTACAAGTTTACGTCTTAACCATATTAAGCATCTCGAATTAATTAAATAGCACCTGAAAATACTATGATACTATGTGAACAAGATATACCGAAAGATAGAGTATGATTTTAGGAATATAACAAAATTAGTTTCACAATGTTTGGTGAACTACACAAATTTATTTTGAATTTACAAGTTTGCCTTAGAAACTAAATTGGAAAATGCTTAGAAAAGAAAAAGGGTTGGTGGCAACCAATTTGGCCTGGTAACCCGACGGCCCAGCGCAGGGCGCGGCCCATGCACGAGACAACCCACGGCGAGGAGCCCGCGCTAGCACTTTAGCAAAAGAGCCCTCGGACTTTTCCCGAACCATAACTAAGTCCTAATACTGTTTCTTCTTTTCTCTAGCGAATTCACTTAACCCCCTAGATTTTTCCAAATTTCCCCGCGAGCACCCCTAGCCACCCAGTGCACGACGACATGGCGAGTGGCGGCACTGAGCATCCACGCCAGCCACCAGGGGCCTGTACGGACCCATTTAGCGGGTCGGTCGCCATCTACGGCTAAATGCGCCAAGATGGGTGGCGGTTAGGGGCTCAGAGGCATACTAGTGCGAGCTACAGCGGTGAGAGACTATCCGCAGCGGCAGCGCAATCGTTCCAACGAGAAAGGAGGATGGAGGGGGGGAAGTGGTGCGCAAGCACTAGTGACATACCACGAGTATAGCCAACGCATTCATGAAGTGGGAGAGCCCCTGTGCGGTGCTGGCCACGTATGACCGAGCGGGATGGCGGCGCTCCGTGATGGACACCGACGCGTCACCACGCCATCGACGAGCACCCTAGCCAAAATAGCGTGAGCACTGGATGGAGGGAGTCACGGTGAGCTCAGGGTTATGAGCAATCGAACTGCTACCACCGCTACATGCCTTACCTCCCAACATACCGAATCGGCAGCGCCCATGACCGGTGATGACTAAGCTTGAGGGGGAAGAGACAACAATCCTACTTCCTAAGCTACCCGCTAGAGCATGGAATTATACGACAAAGCTGCTGGCACTAGGAGGAAAGGAGGAGCGGTGGCTCAGCACACCGTGTGGTCACGGAGAGAGCACAGGAGCGAACTCGAGCAAGTTAAGATGGGTGGCTCCGCTCGATGGTGGTAGCAGTACGAGCCTGTGCGTACGGACGACGAGACCCCAAGGCTTGGTACGAAACGTTTGGAATGGCGTGGCTAGACCCGAGCAAGGCTCCCCAACGCCGGCTAGCGAGGGCAAGTGAGGTAGGGAGGCATCCCATCACCGCTGTGACCAGGGTCATCGACCTAGACACGGTGGGCTACGGCATATGCTTAGAGACTCGACGTGGTAGGTAAAATGATGGGCGAGGTGAGCGCCACGACGACAAGGCGGTGACAACTACAGCTCTGTCTTGACACCACGCGTCGCTCGGCAGCTGGATGTTGGCGCGCACACACCGCGGTAGTGAGACCAGACCCATCCAGCCGGGTCGGCCAACGGAAGGCCATGGCGCAGCACGACATCGATCTAGCGCACGAGCTGGCCAGCGGCCAATAGTGTTGTGCCCGCAATGACCGTGAACTCAGACCGAGTGAATGCTATTGTTGACGTGCACGCATTTTAAAGCAAAGCGAAAGCTACTAACGATCACTATTGAGGCCCAACTAATTCCCATATCCTAAAGTCAACATTACCAGTGACCTAGCAAAGCCATCGTCATGGCCAGAGAGCAACCAGAGAGGGAGATAGAAGGATGCCAACATGAGCTCGTCGCACTGAACGCCAGTTCATGATCGAAGCCCGAAACAAAACCGACATCGCGTTCTAGTGAAGTTAGGGCAATTTTTGCGACGCCACGCCAACTCCAACTCATCCATGAACTACACTATGCTAAAGTACTCACTTAGAGGCAACCAACAATATGAAAACACGAAGCTAGTGTTTAAGCATTTTAGTTAGAACTTAAACACCAAAATGGCATTGTCTACTCCCTTTTTAGACTTAGAAAGGGCAAGCGTCTGGTTTGAACTCATCAACCATGAACACTTTTGCCACAATTTTTAAAAGGCCAAAACCTTGTTAACTGCAACCTAGAAATACTCCATGCGAAAGTCCGTACTTTACACTAAGCCATAGGAACAAAATATTTAAACACTATTTAATTAGCTTGCTCAATATAGTTCGCCAAAAATGGCACTTAAATCACAAGTTCAACTTCCTCCCGATTCAACGGAAAGATCTAATTTTAATTTCAGATTTGATTTTTGAGCTATCAAAAATACTATTGAACAACATTTATTCACCAAAACTAAAACTACATTTTTATCTACTAAACTTGTACTTCAATTTTCATTTAAGTACTAAATACAAGCTATATTTTGTTTTTCGGTATAAAAATTGTTTTTCACGCCAACCGATTAAACCCCTTACTTCGTTCTCCCTGTTAGGATTTCTATTAACATTTTACACACTAAGTAAATTAACCTACGATATTGATTGAATTTCTTCCGACCACAAAAATGAGTCACATAAGTTTTGTTTATCATTTCATGTGTGTTAAATTTTTAACACCCGAAAACCTGCTCTGGAAAGTTCTCTTAGACATAATCTTGGTGCTAAGCGAGCTCATAATACCAGGGGTGTTACAGCTAGCAGCCAAGGATGGTGGTGCGTCTGACAGCGGTCAGTTGCGCCTGCGCCTGGCCTGGGCCTAGCCAGCGACGCCCCCCTTCTCCTGGTCGCCTGGCCTAGGCGCGGCGAAGTACGGAGCACGGCGGGGTGGCAGGGGACGGAGGTGCCACTGCACTCGACAAGCACGCGCATGGAGCTTTGAGGCGGAGGGCGAGGTGCCGACGACTGGTCCGGCGACAGCAGTCGATGGGGCGGCTGGCAGTGTACCTCACGCGGAGGATTCCTCCTCGCCGCGGGTGACAGAGGGACTGCGGGGATGGCCGTAGTGGCGTGCGGGATGGAGACAGCAGCGTGGCGGATTGGGACGGTCGGATGGCCGCACAGCGCCGTGAAGCCGCGACGCACGGCCTTTCGGATGTATTAATGGTAGCATTATAAAAAAAAATCGTTTCGCTCCAAAGGAGCAGAATCTGTCGTTCAATTTCTGATATTCTTTTTTGCTAGAATATTTGTGTTGATTGCTATACTTTTTTTATACAAATTTATATAGCACATCAAACTTACCTCAATAGAATATCAACAGATTATAAAAGAGAGACGACATCTATTAGTAGCACTTAATAATAAATAATATGAGAAATTAAAAGATCAAAAATTATTTCATATTACTTTTTTTTGTTAAAAATACGCTTTATTATTTTTTTTTGAGATAAAAGAAGAATTATATTAGATAATAGCTGGGTACGTCAACACGTTACAAGCACTCTGGATTACATAAATATATAGAAACTGATTTTTATCTAAATTATACCCACGCTGTGAATAACTCCAGATCTCAAAACCAAACCCATACGACGCTTTGCAGCAGCTACAATTGGCGAATTGAGTTCGTTCTTTGTACTTGTTTTATTGCTCTGTCGAAGAGATCCAAATCAGTATTACAGAAATTGGAGATTGTAAGTGACGTGTTTCGATTCTGTCAGTTCGTTTAAAAAAATGTTTCTTCACAAAAAAGGAACGTCACAGAAAAGACAAACCGGAGGGCCATTAGCAACGGCCAGACAGCATTAAATCCTGCGAAAATTTACATTTTTACTATTATAACGATAGCCACCCGTCCGTCTCTCATTCTTAGGATGGAAATTACATATATAACAAACGAGAGAGAAGAATCTTACAAGTTTATAAAAAACGAGTGCTTTTGCGTGCGTGGCGTGCCAGGTCACGATGGCAGCGTGGACGCGCATTGCGAAAAGACAGAAACTACCCCTGCCCTATTCCTCTCTCTCCCTCTCTGACAGTTGGGTCCCGCAACTCCTCTCACTATCAGGCGGGCTCCACTTGTCAGCTTCGTCTCCCACCTCCAGCACAATTATGGGAGACAGCCTGTGCTCGCCTTCGTTCGCACAGAAGCACCGCCGGACGCGCCAGCCCCCAGCCACACCCGGTCGTGTCGTGCCTGGCCGCGCCTGGCCATGCCACCCTGCCTCGCACGCGCCAGGCCACGCTCGCCTACGTCCGCCGCACACAGGAGCACGACCGGCCACGTCGCGCCCGGCCTCGCCTATGCCTAGCCACGCCGCCCCGGCCTCGCCCGCGCCAGGCCGCGCTCGCCTACGTCCGCCGCGCGTAGGAGCACCGAATTAGTTTGCTAATTTTGATTATTAGTTTATCCCTCTGTTATCACACTTCATCTACTAGCTACTAGCAAATATGTCCATGTATTGCAATGAAACCCAATACGTCTTAGAATTGGACCCCCTGTCATCGTTAGACTAAGTTGTTCAGAGCATAGGTAATAAATCCGAGTCATGTGCAAGACACGGATGGTGTAAGGGCAACTTGAGAAGTAAAAAGGCACGATGGAAGAAACACTTCACTCTTTAATATTATGTATATATTTTTATTTTTTTACAAGTATTAATATATAGATATACATAAACATGGGCATGTGATGCTTAAAATATATATTTTCTTATAAACGATCGAGAGGAAAAGTCTTATATATGGAATATAAATATCTGATCTTAAAAAAAAAGTTGTCTACCAGTTGGCACGCAGCTGATACGTGCGTGACGTCAGGTTTCTACGTAAGCATAATAGCGTCAGAAGCGTGCGACTCTGTAATAGTATTCGTTTGCGTGTGCTTAACCTGCAGCCAAACAGATCATTAATTTTATATATTAGTACATCCTATGGCCACCAATGTAGCAGTAGGTCTTGCAATTTTTTTTATTTGAGCGACCTTCTGCAAATAGTGATGTTGCGATAATTTAACAATTTCACGGAACTAGTGGCAATGCACGTGCCTGTGTCTATGAAAAAAATTCATAAACATCATCCATGTAGTAAAGTCCATCATATGTTTTTGCTCTAGGCATAAACCTTTCAAAAAATTTCAAGATCAGCACAATCCAGAGTTTAACTTAATAATGCTATACTAATGGTGAATGACCAATGTTATCCTGGATCCTGCAAAATCTAATTTCATCTAATCTGAAAGGATAGCCACGGAACAGTCTCATTAAAATTCTACCGTTAACAACTTAACATAGTAAGGGCATATATATACATGCCGTCAGAGATATTATCCAGTTGAGGAAGTAGAATTGTTTAAACAATTCTATCTTTCCTATGTTCTGTTCGACAATGTTGAAGAAAATAAATAGCAATGTCCAGGCTGGGCATCGGAGGAAGCATTCTGTGAACGTAGCTGTTCATTTTTTTTTTTCTGATCCACTCAAGACTTCACTCACTCAATGGACTATATGGACAAGAAAGCAATTACACAAGGACAGGTAGGTTCTAATTGAAACTATGAGCTCCATCCGATATAGAAAAAATGTTGAATCATCCAGAAAATGTTATATATCTAATACATTTTTATGAACACTTATTTTTTTTCATAAGGAGGCGTAATTAATCAACAGCAACCGATACTCTTGAAAATACGATTACGCCTCACAAGTTAACGAGCTAGCTCTAACGGCTAACGCCCTAGGTTACGTATCCATGTGGTTGAGTAAGGCGTCGTTTCCCGGAAAATGTTTTAGTTCTATAATCCCAACGTATTTTGGCATTTTATTGATTAAATATATATATTTGAATTAGGGCTCATTTAGCTACCTTAGCAAACTAATTATTATGGAGCTACAAAAATTATAGTGAGCACCTAATAATGTTAGAAATTTTCTGCGAAAGTTTCAGAGCCAACACTATCACCAATTTATCACAATAATTTCTACAAGTTTACGTCTTAACCATATTAAGCATCTCGAATTAATTAAATAGCTCCTGAAAATACTATGATACTATGTGAACAAGATATACCGGAAGATAGAGTACGATTTTAGGAATATAACAAAATTAGTTTCACAATCTTGGGTGAACTACACAAATTTATTTTGAATTTACAAGTTTGCCTTAGAAACTAAATTGGAAAATGCTTAGAAAAGGAAAAGGGCCGGTGGCAACCAATTCGGCCTGGTAACCCGACGACCCAGCGCGGGGCGCGGCCCACGCGCGAGACGACCCACGGCGAGGAGCCCGCGCTAGCACTTTAGCAAAAGAGCCCTCGTACTTTTCCCAAACCATGACTAAGTCCTAATACTATTTCTTCTTTTCTCTAGCGAATTCACTTAACCGCCTAGATTTTTCCAAATTTCCCCGCGAGCACCCCTAACCACCCCGTGCATGGCGACGTGGCGAGCGGCGGCACTGAGTGTCCACGCCGGCCACCAGGGGCCTGTATGGGACCCATTTAGCGGGTCGGTCGCCATTTATGGCTAAATGCGCCAAGATGGGTGGCGGTTAAAGGTTCTGAGGCATACTAGTGCGAGCTGCAGCGGCGAGCGACTATCCGCAGCGGCGGCGCGATCGTTCCGTCGAGAAAGGAGGACGGAGGGGGAGGAAAAGTGGTGCGCGAGCACTAGTGACATACCACGAGTATAGCCAACGCATTCGTGAAGTGGGAGAGACCCTGTGCGGTGCTGGCCACGTATGACCGAGCAGGATGGCGACGCTCCGTGATGGACACCGACGCGTCACCACGCCATCGACGAGCACCCTGGCCAAAATAGCACGAGCACTGGATGGATGGAGTCATGGTGAGCTCAGGGTTACGAGCAATCGAACTGCTACCACTGCTACGTGCCTTACCTCCCAACATACCGAATCGGCGACGCCCATGACCGGTGACAAGCAAAAGGCCAAATTGCCGGTTGGTAGGGCATGACCGAGCTTGAGGGGGAAGAGACGGCAAGCCTACTTCCTAAGCTACCCGCTAGAGCATGGAATTATACGACAAAGCTGCTGGCGCTAGGAGGAAAGGAGGAGCGGTGGCTCAGCACACCGTGCGGTCATGGAGAGAGCACAGGAGCGAACTCGAGCAAGTTAAGATGGGTGGCTCCGCTCGATGGTGGCAGCAGTATGAGCATGTGCGTACAGATGACGAGACCCCAAGGCTTGGTATGAAACGCTTGGAATGGCGTGGCCAGACCCGAGCAAGGCTCCCCAACGTCGGCTAGTGAGGGCAAGTGAGGCAGGGAGGCATCCCATCGCCGCTGTGACTGGGGTCATCGACCTAGACACGGCGGGCTACGACACATGCTTAGAGACTCGACGTGGTAGGTAAAATGATGGGCAAGGCGAGCGCCACAACGGCAAGGCAGTGACAACTGCAGCTCTGTCTCGACCCCACGCGTGGCTTGGTGGCTGGATGTTGGCGCGCGCACACCGCGGTAGTGAGACCAGACCGCATCCAGTGGGGTCGGCCAATGGAAGGCCAGGGCGCAGCACAGCATCGGCCTAGCGCACGAGCTGGCCAGCGACTGTAGCCCGGTCACGACGTGAGCCCGGCGCCAATAGTGTTGTGCCCGCGATGACCGTGAACTCAGACCGAGTGACTGCTATTGTTGACGTGCATGCATTTTAAAGCAAAGCGAAAGCTACTAACGATCACTATTGAGGCCCAACTAATTCCCATATCCTAAAGTCAACATTACCAGTGACCTAGCAAAGCCATTGTCATGGCCAGAGAGCAACCAGAGAGGGAGATAGAAGGATGCCAACATGAGCTCGTCGCGCTGAACGCCAGTTCATGATCGAAGCCCGAAACAAAACCGGCATCGCGTTCTAGTGAAGTTAGGGCAATTTTTGCGACGCCACGCCAACTCCAACTCATCCATGAACTACACTATGCTAAAGTACTCACTTAGAGGCAACCAACAATACGAAAACACGAAGCTAGTGTTTAAGCATTTTAGTTAGAACTTAAACACCAAAATAGCATTGTCTACTCCCTTTTTAGACTTAGAAAGGGCAAGCGTCTGGTTTGAACTCATCAACCATGAACATTTTTGCCACAATTTTTAAAAGGCCTAAACCTTGTTAACTGCAACCCAGAAATACTCCATGCAAAAGTCCGTACTTTACACTAAGCCATAGGAACAAAATATTTAAACACTATTTAATTAGGTTGCTCAATATAGTTTGCCAAAAATGGCACTTAAATCACAAGTTCAACTTCTTCCCGATTCAACGGAAAGATCTAATTTTAATTTCAGATTTGATTTTTGAGCTTTCAAAAATACTATTGAACAACATTTATTCACCAAAACTACGACTGCATTTTTATCTACTAAACTTGTACTTCAATTTTTATTTAAGTACTAAATACAAGCTATATTTTGTTTTTTGGTATAAAAATTGTTTTTCATGCCAACCGATTAAACCCCTTACTTCGTTCTCCCTGTTAGGATTTCTATTAACATTTTACACACTAAGTAAATTAACCTACGATATTGATTGAATTTCTTCCGACCACAAAAATGAGTCACATAAGTTTTGTTTATCATTTCATGTGTGTGTTAAATTTTTAATACCCGAAAACCTGCTCTGCAAAGTTCTCTTAGACTTAATCTGGTGCTAAGCGAGCTCATAACACCAGGGGTGTTACAGCTAGCAGCCGAGGATGGTGGTGCGGCCTGACAGCGGTCAGTTGCGCCTGCGCCTGGCCTGGGCCTAACCAGCGACACCCCCCCTTCTCCTGGTCGCCGGCCTAGGCGCAGCGAAGTACGGAGCACGGCGGGGCGGCAGGGGACGGAGGTGCCACTGCACTTGACAAGCACGCGCATGGAGCTTTGAGGCGGAGGGCGAGGTGCCGATGACTGGTCCGGCGACAGCAGTCGATGGGGCGGCTGGCTGTGTACCTCACGCGGAGGATTCCTCCTCGCCGCGGGTGACAGAGGGGCCGCGGGGATGGCCGCGGCGGCGTGCGGGATGGAGATAGCAGCGTGGCGGACTGGGACGGTCGGACGGCCGCACAGCGCTGTGAAGCCGCGACGCATGGCCTTTCGGACGTATTAATGGTAGCATTATAAAAAAATCGTTTCGTTCCAAAGGAGCAGAATCTGTCGTTCAATTTCTGATATTCTTTTTTGCTAGAATATTTGTGTTGATTGCTATACTTTTTTTATGCAAATTTATATAGCACAGAAAAGTTACCTCAATAGAATATCAACAGATTATAAAAGAGAGACGACATCTATTAATAGCACTTAATAATAAATAATATGAGAAATTAAAAGATAAAAAATTATTTCATATTACTTTTTTTTGTTAAAAATACGCTTTATTATTTTTTAAGATAAAAGAAGAATTATATTAGATAATAGCTGGGTACATCAACACGTTACAGGCACTCTGGATTACATAAATATCTAGAAACTGATTTTTATCTAAATTATACCCACGCTATGAATAATTCTAGATCTCAAAACCAAACCCGTACCACGCTTTGCAGTAGCTACAATTGGCGAATTGAGTTCGTTCTTTGTACTTGTTTTATTGCTCTGTCGAAGAGATCCAAATCAGTATGACAGAAATTGGAGATTGTAAGTGACGAGTTTCTTTTCTGTCAGTTCGTTTTAAAAAAAATGTTTCTTCACAAAAAAGGAACGTCACAGAAAAGACAAACCGGAGGGCCATTAGCAACGGCCAGACAGCATTAAATCCAACGAAAATTTACATTTTTACCATTATAACGATAGCCACTCGTCCGTCTCTCATTCTTAGGATGAAAATTACATATATAACAAACGAGAAAGAAGAATCTTACAAGTTTACAAAAAACGGGTGCTTTTGCGTGCGTGGGGTGCCGGGTCACGATGCCAGCGTGGACGCGCATTGCCCCTGCCTTGTTCCTCTCTCTCTCCCTCTCTGACAATTGGGTCCCGCAACTCCTCTCACTATCAGGTGGGCTCCACTTGTCAGCTTCGTCTCCCACCTCCGGCACAATTACGGGAGACAGCCCGTGCTCGCCTTCGTTCGCACAGGAGCACCGCCGGACGCGCCAGCCCCCAGCCACATCCGGTCGTGTCGCGCCTGGCCACGCCTGGCCATGCCACCCTGGTCTCGCACGCGCCAGGCCGCGCTCGCTTGCATCCACCGCACGCAGGAGCACTCCCGGCTGCGTCGCCCCCGGCCTCGCCTATGCCTAGCCACGCCGCCCCGGCCTCGCCCGCGCCAGGCCGTGCTCGCCTACGTCCGCCGCGCGTAGGAGCACCGAGCATGCCTGGTCGCGTCGCACCCGACCTCGCCCGTGCCAGGTAGCGCTCGCCTCTGTCTGCCGCGCGCAAGAAGCACCGCCGGCCGCGCTTGCTCCTGGCCACGCTGCCCCGGCTGCGGCGGCAGGGACCTCTCGGGGGTATGGTGCCAACGGCATGGGGACGGACTGCTGCGAGGTGGAGACTGAAGGGGTGGAGGAAGGGGGACAGGGCCCGGGATCTCGACGCAAGGAAGCTCAAAGGGGAACTATCTAGGCGGTGGCACGGGGAACGGGGAGGGAGAGGTGTTGTAGTGCTCGTGCTGGAGGTGGGAGACGAAACTGATGAGTGGGGCCCACCTGACAGTGAGAGGAGCTGCGGGACCCGGCTGTCGGGGAGGGAGAGAGAGCAGCAGGGCATGGGCAGCTTCGTCTTTTCACAATACGCGTCCATGATGGCATTGTGACCTGACACGCCACGCACGCAAAAACTCCCATTTTTGGTAAACTTGTAAGATTTCTTCTCTCTGATTTGGTATATATGTTTCATTCTAAGGATGAGAAACGGACCAGTGGCGATCGTTATAATGGTAAATATGTAAATTTCCTTAAATCCTATGTTTTCTTGTCGTAGGAAAGAGCTCGAGAGCTGCGGTGGTAGCCGTGTGATCACTTCGCCAGTCAAGTATCACACGGCCACACCTCGCTTTCCAAATCCATCACTAAAACGGAAAAAAATAGTCAAAAAGAACAAAACAGACTGCAGCTAGGTGGATCCAGACAAAGTGACAAACGGAAGTGGAGCAAAGAGGAGCGATGGGGCAGAGAAATGGATCAGTTTTTTTTATAATACGTATCTGTATTTCTAGGTAAAGAAAACATACAGGGACGTGTGTAAATACAGGTATGTACAATCAAGATACAGGGACAGCTGTCCCGACTGACTTGCACAAAGGCCCCTAAAGAAAATAGAAATTACATTAAGGTCCCTGGACCATGTGCATCCCGGAAACTCTAGAGGTCTCCGTCGCCAACTGCCGCCACCGATGAAACCGCCATGGCCCTGGATCAAGAGAAGCTCCTTCGCACAAAGGCTTTGACATGAGCCGCAGTAGATGAAGCCATTGCTGCAAATCCATCGGCCGGGGACGCACCCCAAGCTTCTCTGACCCTGGATCGAAGCTCGCCATCAGCCGCCGTCCGATGTCGAGGGGACCTTGAGCTCGATCCACTTACCTTCCAACCGCGGCACCCATAGCCTCCTCTGCATCCATGATGAAAAGAGCCACTAGAACCACACCGGCCAGCTCCGTGTCCTGTACAGCTCTCCGCAACCTCGCTGTTGACGCCGAAGTAGAACGTCACCGAGGCGAGGAAAAGGCCGGGAGAAGTTATTCTCCTATGCCGTCGCCGCCTCCGCCTCACCGACACTGCCAGGAAAAGCAAGGCACCGAGGATTGTCATCCACCCGGCAAACCCTAGCTCCACCGACGAGAACCGACGGCGAGCACAACCTAGGTCTAGATAGATAACTAGCTAACCTATGTACATCCGCACGTCGATTCCTCGGTCCACCTCCATTTCTAGCGCCTAACCGGCCACTGGAGAGGGAAGGGGCCCGGCAGAATCACCGCCGAAAACTCTCGTCGCCTCCTTTTCGCCTTGGACAACTGTAGCAAGGGAAAAGGAAGAGAGGAAAACTTGGGGGTGGAGTGGACACTATATGCCCAACTTTTAAGAAATGGATCAGGTTAAAGTAATCGCTGATGAAGTGTGCAGGAGAAGGGCTCAGAGGATGGAGGCTGGCGGCGGCCTGTGGGAGTAAACGATTGACGAGCACATCGGTTGCTTATATAGAGCTGGGCTAGCTAGGGCAAACTTTAGTCATAGTTCCTGGGCTAAGCAGAAAAGCCTCAAGCCCTTGTTTAGTTCCACCTCAACTTCTAAAAAGTTGCTACAGTTCCTGTCACATCGAATGTTTGCAGCCCGTGCATGGAGCATTAAATGTAGACGAAAAGAAAAACTAATTGCACAGTTTGGTGGAAAATTGCGAGACGAACGTTTTGAGCCTAATTAGTCCATGTTTGAACACTATTTACCAAATAAAAACGAACGTGCTACAGTAGCCCCAAAATCCAAATTCCTGGAACTAAACAAGGGCCAAATTGGCGTGGGCTCCTACGTCCAGCATACAGCCGATAACGCAGTCCATTGGACCTCTATTTTCGGTGGAGGTGCAACATGTTACACAAGCGTGGTCTCTCGTTGGGAAATTCTCAACTAATCCATCCACGGGCTTCCTAGCATCATCCGGACGGACGGGGCCACTCAACGCCCACGTCTTTAGCTGTTTCCCGTGCCGTTTCACGTGTCCACGAGGGGCCCGTGCCACCTTGAAAGTCACCAGCATCAAGAAAGAGGCGAGGGGCAGCGGAAGTCCAGCAGGCACCGGGAGGAGGAGGAGACACCGAGGCGAGGCAGCAGAAAGTGAGGGAGATGCAACACCCGATCTAGTTTTAAAATATTAAGATGCAACATTTACAACATATATCTGAAGGCAAATGAAATACTTGAAACATGCATCTGAAACACTTAAAACATGCATCTGAAACACTTGAAAAATACATTAAAAAGACATTTGAAAACCATTGTAAAACATAAACAACATCTAGATGCAACACTTGCAACATATATCTAAAGGCAAATGAAACACTTAAAACATGCATCTGAAACATTTATAAAAAACATTAAAAAAACACTTAAAAACCATTGTAAAACATAAGCCACATCCAGACAAAACACTTGCAACATATGTGTGAAACATATGCAACATCCAGATAAACACACTTGCAACGTACGTCTAAAAAACAGATAAAACATTATGAACTAAAGCTTGCAACATATGTGTGAAACATATGCAACATCTAGATAAACACACTTGCAACATACGACTAAAAAAACAAATGAAATATTGAGAACAAAAGCTTGCAACATATATGTACAACCATTGCAACATATGCAACATCTCGATCTACTTTTGCAACATCCATATAAAACCAACATACCTCTGAAACATCTGAAACACTTGAAACAGATGTACAACATGCGCTTTCAAGCGCAACATATACTTGTTGCTTGCACAAAAATGGAGGCTCATCGACGCGGAGTTCGATGCGGCGTGGAGCTCGATGCCACGGAGTGGCGCGGAGGTCGCCGGTGTGGACCTCGGCGGCGGCACGGACCTCGGCAGGGGCCACGGTAGGAGGACGGAGCGCGGCTGCGATGGGAGGTGCAAGTCCGGACGGGGGCACGCGGCACGTGCGGGGATGGCACGGGCGAGGGTGTGGTTTGTTCCGCGAGCTAGGATGCACAGCACGCAGAGCGAGCGGGCGACACGGGCAGGGTCTGTCCCGCGAGCGGAGGCGCGCAGCGCGTAGAGCGAGCTGGCGACACAGCGAGGTCCTATAAGGAGTGTTACCGATCCATCTAGCACCACAAGGAAAGCAAAATGGATCAACGAGATGCAAAGATGTGGAAAATTTTCCAAAAAAAATATAATACAACATTCTTTTTTTGTTTTTGTTATTATCTATCTATATATAATATTAAAGTAAAAAAATTCTTTTACATCTCGATCCGTTATGTCTCACTCTCATCTCTCTTCTTTCATCGCTCACTTCAACCATTTATGTTTTCACTGCCGTCACTTGCTACCTCTCTTTTCCCTCCCTTTCATTCCTCACTCCATCTCTCTTCTTTTGTCATTTTTGACACTTCTCGCTCTTACGGTCGTCCTTTACTCACATCTCTTTTTTTATCTCTTAGTTCGTCATCTCTCATCCAATTTGGAGTCATCGAACCTTCACTGGCGCCGTATCAGTTATGTAGTCATATCATAGCCTAGTCGGCTAAACCTAGGCCTATAAGCATCACGACTTGACACATACGTGTGGCTAACCTTTTTACCTTTCTTCTTAACCTTACAACAAATATAAACAATAGCCACCTATTTAAATTATGTCAATCTACAATTAATTTTACATACAAGATTAATCTTTTATTCTAGCACTAGTAGATAACAGACCTTTGATCCAAGGGCCAAACCAGGCTCTAGTCCTAGGAAATATCGCGCCTGGGACTAGAGAGACCTTTAGTCCCGGTTGGTGGCTCCAACCGGGACTAAAGGTCCCTGCCCAACGGCTCCTGCGCGAGGCCGTTGTGGCAGGGGACCTTTAGTCCTGGTTGGAGCCACCAACCGGGACTAAAGGTCGAATTTTACTCCCGGTTTGTGGCTCCAACCGGGAGTAAAGCTCTTGTCCCGGCTAGTGGCGTAGCCTGGGACTGGAAAGTGACCTTTAGTCCCGGTTGGATCCACCAACCGGGACTAAAGGTCCCCCTTTAAATCCTGCTGTCCGTCTTCTTCCTCCCCGAGCCCGCCCGAGAGCTTCAGTTCAAATTTAAGCAGTGTTCTTGCTCTTTCTCCATCCATTCTTCGATTTCTCCGTCGATTTCTTCGATTCCTCCGTCGATTCTTCGGTTTTAAAGGTTACCAACTTTATACTCTTATATTTCACCATTGTCTTATCTCATTTTGTTCACTATATATATATGGTTCTTTATTGTGGTTTTTTTCATTTGTAAGCAATTTGAGCTCAAAATCACTTCAAGCTTGCATATTTACATGAAGGAAGGTTAAAGTAGCTATTAAAAACTAGTATTCACCGTTCATTTGTAGCATGCATAGCACACTTCATTGTTTAGAGATATAGAGAATTTTAGAGTTTTTTTAATTTTATTTGTTTATAAAATAAGAAATTTATAGTGTATTAAAAATGAGTATAGAGAGTAGATGGCAACTGCTTCTGGGTCCTCGGCCTCTCATGGGTTTCCAACTGCTGCGTCTCGGTATACCAATAGAGGTTTGAAGCACACCGGGGACTAGTGCCTCCGACTGGTATGACAGATGCAATGCAAGGCCGTGCAATATGAAGCAAATCCGTTCTCTTTTGATGATACGTCCGAACAGCCGGGCCTGATAGATTTGGTGGTTGAACGGGTTCGTCGGCCGTCGTCGTGCGACTGTATGACAAAGAACGGCATCGATCGACCATAGTATTTTATTGTCCGAAGTCCGGTCCGGGGTGCAATGCAACGCAATGACAATTGACAATGCGTTGCTAGGTCAAAATATGATCATTTCTATGGACTCCACGACTAAACATTTTATTTTAACTTTTTATGAAATGAAAAACTTAGAAAATAGTTAGAAAATTATAGAAAATTCGTACTAGTTGAACTTGTGGACCATGTTTAGCTCGACGAGCATGTTCTCTGCCGAGCGGTAACGGACATCAAGGAGGGGCTTTGATTCTACGAGGGAGAGCGGCAACGGTCGTGGAAGACCGTGTTCCCTTCCTCGTAGAATCGGAGCTCTTCCTTGACCAAGTACGGTGCCGTCCGGTGGAGAAATGCTCGCCGAGGTGATCACGTAAGCAAGGTCAACTAGTACGGATGGTTATTTATTGAAACATGTTTTTGAGCTATAAATCCTGCTGGCCGTCTTCTTCCTCCCCGAGCCCGCCCGAGAGCTTAAGTTCAAATTTAAGCAGTGTTCTTGCTCTTTCCCCATCCATTCTTCGATTCCTCCATCGATTTCTTCGATTCCTCCGTCGATTCTTTGGTTCTAAAGGTTACCAACTTCATACTCTCATGTTTCACCATTGTCTTATCTCATTTTGTTCACTATATATATATATGGTTCTTTATTGTGGTTTTTTTCATTTGTAAGCAATTTGAGCTCAAAATCACTTCAAGCTTGCATATTTACATGAAGGAAGGTTAAAGTAGCTATTAAAAACTAGTATTCACCGTTCATTTGTAGCATGCATAGCACACTTCATTGTTTAGAGATATAGAGAATTTTAGAGTTTTTTTTAATTTTATTTGTTTATAAAATGAGAAATTTATAGTGTATTAAAAAATAAGTATAGAGAGTAGATGGCAACTGCTTCCGGGTCCTCGGCCTCTCATGGGTTTCCAAAGTGACTTAGGCCGGGCCTCACTCATTGCATACGGCAAGTGTTGTGATGAGACGAAGATTGTGATGGAGTACCGAGTGAAGGAGGGTCCCAATAAGGGTCACATTTTCTACAAGTGTCCGGATCGCAATGTGAGTTATTTTATCGTGTTTAATGACTATGGTTAGTTTATACCTATTTTCACGATGGTTATGATTAAAGTTCTAATTTTCTGTTTTAATTTCAGTGGGATGGCACTGGATGTTTAGGCTTCTACTGGGAGGAAGAGTATGTTGAACTCATGCAAAAATATCTTGCACAACAGGCAGATATGGCGGCTAATGAGGCAGTGATCCAGCCAAAGAAGCCCAAAGATGTTGAACAAACGGGGGATCTGTCTGTTTTAGTTGGGATTGGTCGCGAAATCCTTGTGCTGCTGAAGTGCATTTTAGCTTTAGCATTTTTAGTGGTAGTTGGGATTGTCTACATTGTAGCGAGGCTTTCTTAAATTTATAGCTTTTGTGGTGGTATGCATGTCATATAATTAACTAATTATGTTCTAGGTTTTAATACGGTATTCATGTCATGTAATGTAGATGAGTCGGCATTGGATGTACAATGCTGATCGTCGCTCCCAAGAGTTCATTGACGGCGTGCATTCTTTGTTACATGCGGCCGAGGCAAACAAACACGATGGTTTCATGTGCTGCCCATGTGCCGTATGTAAGAATACGATGGAATATGCTAACTCAAAGACTCTTCATTCACACTTGTTCAAGTCGGGTTTCATGCCAAACTATATTTGTTGGATGAAGCACGGAGAAACTAGAGTTGTAATG